>NW_024387279.1:1200000-1800000 GCF_900408965.1 Simochromis diagramma | reverse complement strand
TTGGGGTTGTTGTGAATGGAGCCAGATGATCCCCTGTGGTGACCCCTGAAGGGAGCAGGTGAGAAAAGTAGAAACAAAAGTAGAAGAAGAAAGGAGGAAGAAGAAACCTGATCTGAAACCACTCCACCAAGTCTTGACTATGTAAGTACTGCATAATTTTAGAGCAGCATATTCACTTTGCTAAAACAGCAGTTCTTAGAAACAAGAACAGATTATATCAGGATGATAGGTGGTGACGTAATTATGAAGCTCTCTGGCTAGTTGGCTAGCTGCTTCTTAGATCATTCACAGGTTGAGCCAACAACACACTGTCCCCTCTTCACTCACATTTTCAGCTTCACTTACAGTTTATAAATCTCAACAAGCAGTGCCCCCAGAGTGTCAAGTCACTATATGCAGCAGCAAGTGCTCAGTGGCTAAGTTCTGGGTCTGGGCTGTAAGACTAGTTACATGAAAATTAACCATATGGCAGTTATACATATTTGGTTTTACAGCTCTGTTCAAAGACTTCCACACCTATCCAATTTCATACCCTGAAGGCCAAAATACAGGGAGAGAAGCAACAAAACTCCCTTTAAAAATAGAGCAGATATCAACAACCATGACATGACATAGCATGAATAATATAAAGGGTTGAGGTGGGTTGCAAAGCACCTTGGAGTGACAGCAGCCACCGTGCTATACTGGCCTGAAGCAGCCAGCACTACGCTTCATATGAAATTAGCCAATCATCATTTTTGCACAGTAAGACTCATGATCACAGGTTTCTGATGAATAAATCCAAACATTAGCCGATTAGCAACGCGCTGATTTTTTACATTTTATTTGATATATTTTTTGTAATATTTTTGGATTTCTAAACTTTGGATTGAATCAAAGAAAAGATATGTGAATGCATCATCTCAGAGTTGAGAACAGAATTACTGCAGGCATTTATTGAATACAAAGATTAATCCAGACACAAATAGGCAGGTTAAAGTTTATGTTGGCCGACCATTTTTAAGCTTAGTGTGAATGCATTTAAATGGAAGGCATTTACACAGAAAATGAGAGTTTATTGTATCCAGCCGACTTCTGAAAAACGGCCTTGAATGCATGACAATTAATGTGCGGACACAGAGTGATCTCAGAAACACGAGAGAGAGTGGAGTAGAAGTAAAGTCAGTGCCATACAGAAGAAGATCAAGGAAAAGTTTTAGGCGTGACATCCTTGAGACAGCTCAGACGGGGTTTGTAATTAGAGCTGGGCAGATGTAGGAGTTACATAACAGAGGTACAGCCTCGAGAAATAGTTGATGTAACAGAGCGTTTTAAATGATCAAGACTGGTTTCTCTGAAGCTCCGGGTTCACACTATGGTAACAGTGCTTCGGAACATAGTAGCACAGTGTAGTCCACTGAAGCGTACACTGTAAGTACTTTTGTGTGGTTTTCAATTAATATTTTCACACCAAGCAAACAATCCAGAGCAAAAGAAGCTGCAATTTCATCCTGATGAAGGCTGAGGTAGAAGAACTTTTACCATTTTCTGCCATCCATCTATTGTTAAGGTGAAAGGCAGGGGCCACCCCGGACAGGTCACCAATCTTTCACGAGGCTCCGATACACTCAGAGATCAATATAATAAACACTCTCTGACTCTGAATGTGTATGATAATCAACTATAACCACAGTAAATGTAAAATGTTTGTAGATTCAAAGGTTTTTGTGGAGAAATTCATACATGACTAACCTAAGAAAGGAATTTTATTGGACGCCAACTTACTGCTTGTGCATCATTGGTGTTTTAGAAATCAGCTTCTAAAGATAACAGAGAGCAAAAGAACCCAGCAGCTCATTTTTGGCCCCCAAGCAGCAATTTAATTTGGCTGTGCAAGTGATGGACTAAATGACTAATAAATATGGATGATCAACAGAATCAACACACCAGGCCTTTTAATTTATTTAAGCATCCCTTTTTCTTCTTGCTAATACTTTATCACACTTTGCATAAGAATTTAGTTTGTTTCCGCACATTTTGTATCCACGTAATGTGATGTGTGCACACAATTTGGTGAGCCAAATGACACGAGTACACTGTTCTTCCTGGAAACCCTGGATCTTGGCACACGTGGGTGTGCTACTGTGACACCAGAATGCTTAAATACATTTTTAAAATCCAAAATATGTCTTTGAATAATGTTGCCACAAGCTTGCTTTGATAAAGAGAACCGAAACACAAAGATTTCATGTCATAATTGCCTGAGCTTCACGCCCTGAGCAGTTATCAAGCCTCTGCTTTGAGCTGCATTCACACACACACACACTGAACACTGTCCAGACGTGTCTCATAGCAACAATATGAGAAATGGCTTGCTCCACCTCTTAAACTACAGCCATGCCTTTATTAGAATTAATAAAAAAATAAAGACATTTCACTGTGTTTCCCTCTGGATCCTTTGGTGGTTGAGCTGAGCTAACATGTACCACGGTCCCCTGTTGATTTTGTTTCCCTCTGTTGGCTGTGTTGCTAACTGAGCAGTAGAGGGCGTCATTATTCCAGTCATCGCGCCCTTTAGTACATCAGGAGCACGAAGAGCACTTTGACATTAAGAGCCAACAGTGTGATTAAAACTAGGTGAAAAAGCAGCATTCATTTGGCACATCAGAGTCTCCCATCGTCCAAAACGAACACCTGACTCTGCTCGCGTCACCCATGTCTTTCTCCTCGGGCTCAGGACATACTGGACGACGTAAACCTCGGGCCTTTGCCAGAAATTATAATTGGGGTGAGAGGACCTGCTTTCACATGAGGCAGAAATAGATTTTTCTTTTACTTTTTGTGTCACTCACTTTAAACAAAGCTTTGTCTCCTGTTAGAGTGAAGTCCCTCTTTCTTCTCCCACCAATTAGAGGCGAGCACGCTGAGCGAGGGGGAGGAGAGAGGACGGGCCATCTCCATCGGCCTGCATACCACTCAGGGGAGCTCATTAGAGGCGCCCGCAGCCCAGCGGCTTGGTGTTGTGCTGGCACTACTTCTGACACCACATCAGCACTGTCGGCTTCAACGCCACGAAGAGAAACGAGTCGGCGTAAGAAAGCAAGACACCGTCTCCTGACAGCCTGTCACAACATTAAGGTGTCCAGATGTAACACGCTACTAAAGACAGCGCTCACAGCATGTCTGCTTTCTCACAGCGGCCTCCTGGAACCACAAATTGAATCGTGGCTTTTACTTTTTGTGGTACAATGAATAAAGCAGCTCAAGCTGATAACGGCTGCACAAATCTAAGCAGACACTTCACACAGACCAGGTTGATGTTATCACTTTGATAGAAATGATAAGTCACTTCCTCAGAAAAGCACCTCTGTACAGGAAACAGAATCTGAGAAGAATCCTCGAAAATGAAACCAGGCCTTGCCCCACAGCCTGCGATGTCAGGACGGACGGCGTCTGCAGAAAGGCAGCGAGGGCCTGGGTTGTGCTGCGTCAGGGCTTCTGTCGGAGCATTTAAACATCCGTCCACGCACATGTGAGCAAGCAGCAGGCTCTGCGCAGGATCCGGGATTCCCTCTAACACACAGCGGACCTGCTTCAAGCCACGAGGAGGCGGCTGCTTTGTTTTGGTACCAGGACCGGCTGGCATTGTGTGCACTGAAATACGGTGCGCAGAAAGGCATGCTACGGTGCCTGCTGGATGGGGTCCATTGAGTCACCACGGCAACAGACGGCAGATGTTTGTGTGTTCTGGCAGAGCTGGAATTAATGAGTGTTTACCGTCAGGCAGCTGAGTGCCACCTCATGGCCCGACGCCATGCATCACTTTAAAGATAAATCCGATGTAGTACGAGAGTTCAATAAGAAGCGTACTGTTGCTGGATTTGTGAGAGAAACGTCTTCAATATAACAGTTTGGATGCTAACAAACCATAAATGCAGATGTACTGCTACTGACTGTAGGGAGGGGTTTTCATCAGACGATCTGATCATTTAAAAGCAGAGCCAGAGTGGGACAATGGCAGAATCATTCTCCAAGTCTTTCTACAAGATATGAGAAGACTAGAAGCCAATCCCCCCCTACCAATCCCCACTTCCCCAAATATTTCAGGCCTCTTTTTTTTCTCTTTATCCTGAACTGAAAGGAGCATCTCAGTTTCATGCTCTCTCTCTCTCTCTCTCTCTCTCTCTCTCTCATACCCATTTACACGCACAGACACGCAAATCACAATCTGTCTGTGTAGAAGAAAAGAACTCTCACACTATGCAGCTTATCTGGGATTTTTTTGGGTGCGCTGCCTATGCCCCTCTCGCATGACTTATAAATTAATCAGTGTGTTCATGCGGCACTTTTTAATGCTGCTGCATAGAAGCAGTGCTTGAGTGTTCCTTGCATATTAGCGACCACAACAGACGTGCACTGTGTCCATTCCAACTGGTCCGTGTCTGAGCAAGCGTGTTCTGACACACTAGGGTATGCTAAAGACACGCAAGCCACGTGAACCTTAGGGATCAGTGGATTGCCCAGTGGGCTAAGACGACATATTCTTATGGCAGGTTTTCATGAAATGCAGTTTAATCAGATGCTATCTGCTTCTTTTCATTATGAAGAAGGCATTCTTTAGCATTGCTGCCTTGATGTTGGTTATTGAGAGATTTTAGTCCTGAGATCAAGTCTGCAATCGAACATGTACCGTGCATGTGTGCATTCATTCCATAAATTTCAACATTTAAAAGATTTGCCCATATACAAAAAAACCTCTGTGGGGAGATTAAAGCACTCAAATCTACTCTGACAGAGTAGATTCAGGACGAGATCTTGGTTTGGGGTAAAATATGTCTCATCACAATAGCGGCCCTGCATGCAGAAAAAAGGTGAGCTGGGAGTGACAGATATGTCTCACTAATAGCATAAACTGGTGCATCATTCACTGCTGCTAAAGGATACCTTGTGCAAAACAGACATGCCAGTGACTTTCACTTAATTGATGCCCCTTGAAGACATCCATGGATTGCATCATAAACAGCATCAACCAAGCAAGTGACTAATTGATGATCGCTGTGGCTGCTGTGACTCTGTGAAAAGTCAGAGCAGGCTGTTTGAAAGGAGGATACACAGACAAATTTATCGTTTTAAAGGAAATATGTTTCTGCTTCTTTATTATTTTGAATGATACACCTTGGAAAGTTCACGGGCAACAGGATTCTGATACATTGGCCTAATCCAGGGATGTCAAACATAAGGCCCAGGAGCCAGAGTCAGCCCCAGTCAATGTGGCTCATTGGATGGTTTTGAAAAATGTGAAGTAGGACATAAATTCTGGACTTTTCACTCTATTTTTTTTACAAGTTTTATAGCTTTTCCTAGTGACAAAGATGTCCCCCATGGCCATTCATACTACACCAAATTGTGTAATTACAGAGTTCTTAATTTTACACATTTACTTCTAACAATTTAAGCCCAAAGAGGGGTGCTGACAGAGCAGAGCATTTTTTTTTATCATGTAGAAAAACTGAGACTCAATGTTGAAACTTCACTTCTTTTTCTCATATCAAGCTATCTCTAACCCTAACCCACATAAGATCAAAGTGGGCTGTACGTGGCCTGCAATGTAAAATGACTTTGACATTGTCTTAAGTTAGAAACAAATCAAAGTATGTAAGTGTTTAAAAAAACCACTTTGACCCCATGTTTCAGGTTTAAACAGGTCAGCAAATGGGCTACTGAATCATGTGCAAATGTATTAAAGCTAAACTTGTAAGACTAAAGACTTGGACAGGAATTTCCTTTGAGCTTTAGTGTTCACCTGCCACGATCAGTTTGGCGGCCATTTATATTTAACAAGTATGCAGGATGCACCATAACAGCTGAAAACATTTCACAGAGCACACACACACAGCTACAGCTGAGCGGCAATCAAACAGCCCGGCAAAAACCCACTACCTTTAGGTCCTGGCTGCTTTGCGCAGCCAGATATTAAATAATGTGTGGCATGCTTCTGCACTGTCACTACAAAGCATCCTTCCAAAGTGCTGTCTCTGGTGAAAAATGATGATTCAGCGACATCTGTGACGAGGTTTTAGTCAAAGAGTGAAAACAAACCTTTGAAAAAAGAACAAATAGAAATAGAATACAACAAAAAGTCCACAAATTGTTTGCATGGACTTCCTTCAAAGACAACTCGTATTGATGCAGCATGAGAGCTCATTTCTGCAAGAGAGCTCTTGTCACCGTGACTTGATAGAGGCGATCGGATGAAAGCTGCCGGCGTGAAGCACAAGCAGACCAATATGATTGTTAGAGACTCTTTGAAGAATTGTTGTTTTCAAAAATGAGAGTGGTAAAGTCACGAAAAGGAAACAATATCACAGAAAGTGGTGGAAAATGCCAACGACAGCCATTATGTCTCTGATGTCCATTTTCATTTGAGCTGTGTGGATAATCTGCTATGAATTTCTAATGGGCCCGAGCTCTCCTGTGTCATCAAATACTTTATCTGTACAATCCATCAAAGGGACACCTCTGCGGGCCGAAATGGAGACTAGGAAGAAACCATAAAAGGCTGCACATAAACACGCAACCGCACACTTATGAAAACATTACTGACCTCCGGTGTAATTATATCTCCACCTGCATCCCTCGGCTCTTCAATCAAAAATGACAAACTGCCGGCAAGCAGGCCCATTTTCCTAGTCTCTAATAAAAGTCTCCAGACCACACCCACTCCCACAGAGTGGCATTAAAAGCTAATCAGATATTAAAAGGCTTTTCATTAGGGTCCAGAAGAAGACAGACTGGTGTGTTGGGACCACTAACTGAGCAGCAGGGCTTCCCAGTAATTACCACTGGTCCACCACCTGCACCCTCCCTCCCCAGTCACACTACCATCTCATCCTGCTGCTCATAAAACATGCTTCCACACAGCTGTGCACATCTACTAGCCATAGACCCTATCTGAGACAATGGACCCCTGGAAACGTCACATTGAGGACGCGAGGGCCGTTTGCAGTCAGTTTGAATCTCTGAGTGGTGGTTTCACAGCTGTTTTCATGTTTTGTTCATTTGTGATTTTTTTTGTGCGTTTCTGTGGAAATGTTGTACTTGTTTATAGCCCTTACTCTGTGCTTTTATTATTTTGTGTAGCATTGCTGGAAAACTCATTGTGCAATAAACTTGGTCATATACACTGGAGAGTGTATGACTACATTCAAACAGTGCACACACAAATACAGGATTTCTTTTATTATCTGAAATCTCATTAAAAACATTAGTGAACCATCACCACTCCCAAGGAAACTTTGTCTTTTGTGACTTCCTTCTTGGACCCTATTATGTCAGTTTCTATAGTCACAGAAGTCACACATTTGAATCCTGTAACACCATGAAAGTTGGGGACTGGTGGTGTTTGCGATAGCAGATTGAAAGTTTGATTTAAAATTATTCTGATTCATTAACATGCATGCTGGTTAATAGTAAGCAGCCAATGCACGGGTTTCACTAATCTAATTTTACTTGTAGACTTGTTTTGTAGATAGTGTTGTCACGACTGCCGCGGCAGCCATGTGAAGTCGAAGGGAAAAGGACCCAATCGCAGGCACTGACGATGCAATGAGTGATTGCAATTTATTGACATGAGGTAATAATACAGACAGAGCCAAGATGGGACAGACGGAAGCTAAGAACAAACCTAAACTGGGACAATCTAACCAACAAATCTAAAACCATAACTCACAGGAAAACATAAAGAGTGGAACACAGGATGACACATGAAGGTAACACAGATGGACCAGTAACAAGCAGAAGAAAACACAGGGCTTATATACACACAGGAGCAATCAGGGAATGGGAGACAGGAGGGAAACACAACTGGGAGAAATCAGAGCTGACGAGACAAGAGGAAGCAAAACCAGGCACACTACACACAGGACAGGGACTATCAAAGTAAAACAGGAGGTACAACAGGCACGCACAGACACGAGACATAAGACATGGCAACAGGAAGGAAACACAGAGACACAGAACAAAAGGAGCTCAAAATACAAAACAGAAACCAAACCTAAGAACAAGAAAATCTTAACATGAATTAACTTTAAACACAAGATAATAATCCAAACCAAAACCACCATGTCCACAGGCTCAGGACAAGTGTAGGAACATTTCAGGCATTTCTAAGTGATAATGATTTCAGCTGTAATCACCTTTCAACATTTTCTTTTTTCTTTTTCTGGCTTGATTTTAAATGAGCCAAAAACGCGAGAGCATAATTTGCAGTCATTTGGGGTTGCAGCACTGCAGAAAATGTGCTTATCTTTGTTGCAAGAGGTTTGGCACAAAAGGCCCGAACAGTTTTCTGCATCACACTCCACTGAAGAGAAATGTCATGCAAAATTAATTAATTAATTTAAAAAAAATGAAGGATGTCCTTGAGCAAATTCTGACATTGTGGACAGTTTGTCCTTGGGGGACAGTTACCAACACGGGCTGTGACGACGTTCAGAACATACGCAATATATATTTACTTCTCCATAGCAGTGCATTCACTGACTCATATGGACAGAACTGTAAAGCGTCTGTCGCCAAGTCCAGCTTCACTTCTTTACTGTTGGGCCTGCTGTACAAAGCAAGCATGGCCCGCTACACTGATGATTAGTGATGTCTGGATGAGCAGCAGGCGATAAGGCAAAGACTCTCCCACCCCCTTCCACTCCCCCACCCCCAGAATCCCCCCACCCCCCGCCCCTCAATCTCCTCCGCATTAATTATGACATTGGTAATAAAGGAAAGTGTTTAACGGGCAGGAATTGCAAATGAGTGGGAATTGATTGGGCCTTCTCTCATACTAATTGATTGCAGACTTCAACCAGAAATAATAAAAGCGGATGAAGAGGAGGAGATGAGGGAAAGAGAATGAAAGCTGGGTGGGGTGAGTTAGGGGATGGGGGGTTTATTTAAAGGGCGGGTGGCCAGCAGGAGGTGGAAGTGGGAGGAGAACAGGCGTAAAGAGGTCAGAAAGGGTAAACACAATTGATGCAGCAGCTTACAAATAAGGAAAGTGTGTCTCTAATTACTGTTATTATTCTATTGTAAAAGTGCATTTCTCAGATTTGCACAATTAATCAGTGCGATGCAAAACACATGGGGTGACAACATGCAGTCCAAACATATAATAAAACACTCAGTTCCTGCAGCCTTTGCAAATGCACCACACCATTAACAACATGCATTTCCTCAAGCAGTAATAGCACTAATGTCCATCCTCTGTCGACACACTGCCGCTCCTGGCATATGCTACACAACAGTGAAAACAAAAACCCCGAGCTGCCAGTGAACGATACTCTCCCATAATACAAGCCGAAGGGTGTGGGCACGAAGCAGGCGGTGTTCCAGGAACCATTAGCCCCCTATTGATTAGCTACGTAACATTATAAACTATGCTGCAGTCATATTAACTAAGCTGTTCATGAAGTGAATAGCCGAGAGCTTAACCTCTCTCTTTTATTCATTCATAGCTTTGCTCCTTTGTTTTCATGAGATGAAAACTGAAACAAAAAGCTAAATCGCACATTCCAGGTGAAGATGAATTCAGACTTTTTAAACGAGAGAGCAATATTCGAAATTCTGTTTAATAAGCTGCTTAAGTTTCCTTCTCAAAACCTTCTACTTGACTACCCAGAGGTTTGGGGCGATAACTCGACTCAAACAATTGCAAATGCATAATATGTGACTAGCCTGATGTTAGCAGGGTGTTCACACTGGTAAATGCTGGTGAGTGCCACTTCCAGCTGGAACCTAGCAATCCTTTCTGAGTTTACAAAGATGGAGCCGGAGCCCTTCCTGAGGATAATGGCCTGGCTCACACCATACTGGGAAAAGCACTTTGGAAGGGAAAGGTCCTGGTGAATATGGTTAGCATTCAATAGTTTAGATTTTAATTGGTTATGGGATACTATGAGAGCACTGCCGAGCTTCTAATCCATCAGAGGGCCGTGACCAAGTGGCACATTGCTGTTACCAGAGTCGGAGTGAATTTAGGCTTCACGGGGCAGCTAGGGCCGGGTCAGGAGTACCTCTCCTGGACCACTGACAGCTCAGGGTCATAGTCTAGCTGACGGAGGTAGAGCGATCCAAGCTTTGGCCATTAATGTTTGATGAGCTTGGCCTCACTGGCATGTATAAAAGATGGAGGAGGACCCCAGGTGGCAGTGGCGTCCCCCTCCCCCCAAGAGCAACTATCCGATCATTATTGACCGAGCCATCGGCCACCGCTAGTGGCACCTGATAGTGATTAAAAAGGGACTCAGAGCACAGCAGTTTCCTGAGCTACAGTGACATGCCATTATTTTTGAGAGATTTATTCTTGATTATGGCAATTTAAATCCATCATAATTTTATCCAAGCATGTACTGAGATCATTAGAAAGAGATCTTGTCTAACTGAAATATTATGGTTTATCTCCTCACCTGCTGTGTATATGCAGACATGGTGAAAAGAAGATTTCAAATGCAACATTAACATGATTCCCTCTTTTCTCCCGTTTTTCCTACAGAACTGTAAGCTAAACATTCAGATGCTCTCTGTTTCAGTAGGGGCAGGAACATGTGACATCTACCAACAGAATGTGTCCATGTTTAACCTCCATAGTCATTTAACTGGCACTCACTCATGTAAATGAAGTAGACTCATTTTATAACGCGTTTTCATGTACATTACAGTAACTGTACAATCTGAATACACATACAATGTTCCTGAGAAAAACGTTTTCACTTGATCTTTATTATTAATCATTTAAACATATTTAAGTAAACAATGAAATGAATGCTACACGTGTATATATCATCATAAATCAAAATATTGTGTAAAGTATATCAAAAAGGGTTCAAATTTTTTATTTCACTACAAACCTCTGGAAATACTTTTCAAAAGAATAAAGGAAAGTTTGAGCTCTTGAAGTACTTATTGTATTATAATATGGTTTTTTGCTCAGATTTCTCACCAGTGAAACTGATTTCTAAACTTTATTAAACAGGAAAATGATGATATTTGGGGTTAGCCTATACCTCACCAGCTGGAGCGTTTAACCACTTTTTGTTTTATATAGACTAGGCATAGGAGTAAAGGTGAGGGGGAACTAGAGCTAATGTTGAGTTAGCACTGCCAATACCCTTAGGCTGGTTCATTTAAAATAAATGAACTACACAAACTATGAAATATTTAAAAGGTAAATTAGTACTGGCTTGCCATTTTTTGCCTCTGATAATGTCTTGGGCTGAGCCCTGTAGCTCACTTTATCAATCAGGATCCAGGTGAACACATTTGGATTAAATATGATAAAAATTTTAAACACACGAGAGAGAAAAAACATTAAACAAACACAGAGTCCAAACAGGAGTCCAGGAAAGAAGACCTGGATCAAATTACAGGCGGCAATAAGACACTGTGGTGTTAAATTATTTATAACACATTATTGGCATGCAGTCCAACAACAAGCAGCTTATTAAGGGACAAATGTGCACTTATGCATTATCCTGACGTTCGACTTCTTCAAAAGTAACGACAGAAACAGCTAAACACAACACTGTGTCTAGTTGCAGAGATTTAGATTATAGCTATAGAGTTTCTGTATCGTAAGTGTGGCATCGGTCGTCAGTGACACCACAGTGAGTCAAACACGCCTAATCAGGATGAAAAGAATTCCTTCCACATCAACGACAAAAAGTGTGAAATTGCTGAGGAATGGCAGAAGTACAGTGACACAGTAATGCAGACACACGTCAGTTATACCGACTGACATCCCAGCACACACAAAGCACAAGAACATAAAATGCAGTTTTATCATCATGTGACATTATTCTAGGCTGCAGACCAGCAAACATCTATTAACATCTGCATTTCCTTAAACAATCCGTTCAGCAGACACCAGTGAATTAGACCCACACTCACCATACGCCTCCTCCTAGGTGCTCTGTCTGTCTCTCGGTTGTGTTAAAAGCTCGTCTGCCTCCCGCCTGCCTGCCTCAGGTGTTCGACGGCAGAAAGCTCCTGAGATACTGCAGCTGCTCTTCACTAGTGACAGGGCAGAGGGAGTTTCTGTCAGACAGTGAATGGCCAACAGCTCACTGACTCCGCTCTGTACTCTTTACACAAGGCCCTCTACACCACCACTCCCCGCTTAAGGCAGAAATGACTTTACCATTAAAGTGCAGCCTTTATGGAGGACCAGGTGGGTATCGATTCACAACACAGGCGCACATCTGCTTGTAGACAACTCTCAACTGCCGTGTTTACACGCATGCCAGGAAGCTGCAGAGCTACAGTAATTGTCCAGACAGCTGAGGGTTTGTTGTCCAGTTCAGGAGGGAAACCGTATTTCCTCTCGTCGGGGAGACTAGGAGCACAGGAAGCAGACACACAGACACGTACTCCACTGTAGGTCACCTCAAACAGGCTGCAGCTCCAGTCTGAGTCCCCGAGTTAAATAAATAATGTCTGCACTCCTAGCAGATCAGGTTTGCTAGCTTCTACTATTTCACTGGCAAACCTTTTTAAATGGGCTGCATGAACACAGTCTTTGAACTAAACACCGTCTGCTAAGAGTTCAAACAAAGATTGGGACGCCTCTGCTGTGCAGCCAGGCTCTTTACAGGGAATTTATTACAAAAGCAGGTTAAAATTCCCTACAGAGAGTGAATACCTGGGGGGACCACTCTCACACTCACAGATGGGGTTGGTATGCAGACAGACATTCAGGGGAAGAATCAGAGAAACAGGGTGAGGACCTGCATGTGAGCACGTGAGTTATTGAGCTATGACTTCTGTCCTCAGGAATGTTCTGCAGACATGCTGCTCTACCATCAGCTCAGAGAGAGGAGGGCTACAAAAGGTCACTCTGCCAGAGACAGCAATAACACTGCAAAAGGTTTTAATTATGCAAAACAACCCAAGAACGCCAAAAAATCCTGTGTCAACTACTTGTAATTTTCACATATTTATTGAACTGAAAGTCCACCTCATCATTCCCTGTACAGAGATTTTGTGGATGTGGGTAAAAGAAGACGAAGCACCACGACAATGCTGGAAAGCAGAAAACGTTGATCTTCTTAAATGTTGTGCTAGAATTTTCTTCTGCTGCCACTGTTACTATCAAAAAAGTGGCAAAAAAAAGACTCTAGCGTAAATATAGACCAGGCTAATTAAAATCAGCTATTTAAAAACACCACACATTTGCCTCCAGATCATGTGTGTATGTGTGAGTAAATGTGTGGTCAATTTTAGCAGAGCAGACAGAAGGGACTCCAAGCCAAGAGGAAAAAGCATGTAACTGTGGCATTCATGAGAAATCGGCACGAACGGAAAATGTCTGATGGCCAAGTTACACAAGGCTGTTTGCGTGCGCAGAACCAGACAGAGATCAGAAATTCAATATAACGCCCGGACTTGCTGAGAATCCCAGGAGGAACATTTGTGTTGTGGCCGGCAGACCCAAGGAGACTGGAATTACAGGCCGTAGCAGTTTATGAATGGTGATTGTCTACTGCTGAGTCAGGCTGCTCTAGCCACAGTGGCCACTAATTTTAGCCTTGCTGTGGTGAAACCACTGTGAGGAACCATTAATGCTTCAGCCCATCCCCTGCAGCATCTTCAGTATGTTTAATACGACAACACAGATGGAGGGCACTGCATGGAACGGAGCATAGTAAGTCTTCTTCCAGTCATCTCCAAAAGAAACAACACTGTTTTTCTAAGCTACTGCTGAAACACTTTGCCCATTAAGTCATCAAATTATATGACTAATTTAATGATCAATACTTTCAGTAAGTGGTTCCTGATAGGGGTCATTATGGGTCCAGTTGGTTCAGAGGAATCGAGACCTGACCTGATTGTACCTGTGTCGTACTGGGACCATATTCTACATTAACTGCTCTAGTCTAATAAAGTTGGGTAGGGTTTCATTTTCCTGACACAGATCTAATTATCTTTGTATTAGAGTTGGGTCTTGCAGAGCTTGGATCACCCCTTTGGACACATCTCAGATTAAGAAGCCCAAAACTCGGCGTAACTGAAAGACCTCTAGTTTTAAATCCCAGACAGCACTGGAGGGTCACAGCGTGGATAATATAATTCTGTTTATTTGGGAAGATGAACATGATTAAAAAAATCATAGCTGTTAAGAAACTGGTAGATACTCAATCAGTGACATGGGGTCACAGAAAGGACACAAAAAGGTCACAGGGACCACTCACATGCTCAGCAGCCATTTTTCAAAGAAAAGTATTTACTGGATCAACACTAAGCTAATTAAACGAGTACTTTCCACCTGAAGTACCATACATTTGGATGTTTGGGCTCTTGTATAAAAATGAGTTGTTTCAAGATGGATGTTTTCACTATTCTGTAACATTTGATGGACTAAATGTTGAAAACAAAGGATTTAAATGATTTAAAACAGAGGAAAAAAAAAAACAAGAAATCAACTAAACAACTTTTGATCTTAAGTCATCTGATGATTTATTGCATACCACAGCTTTGTTTGTTTGTTTTAAAACTTGTGGTAAACCATACAGTCTCACAGTGCAGCCTAACTCATCTTGCAATAATCTATTTAAAAAAAGAAAAGGCTAACTTACCACCCCTGATCTACAGGTGTCCAATTTTATTAAAAAGCGTTACCCCGGGGAAGGAACCAGCATGAGCCCGAATGCTTTCCCAGCCACACACCAACACCACACTTTTGAGCTCTGGAGTAAGAGGATCCCCCTACCTTATCGTGCGCACTGAAATGCAGTATTTCCACATTAGATTCCACATGCCCCTGACATCGTCAGGACAGATTTGGCTTGTTTAAGTTCTTGAGTGAGAGACCCAAATGTTTTTAGGCAACTCAGAGCTGGGAAAAGCCTGCCTCAGGAGAAGCAGCATCCACCCATGCCACTCCTTCTCTCTCTCCTCACTTGACCACAAAACATGTACTAGTCTTTGCTCGCTCCTGAGAAAAAATGACTAATTCTCCGTCCTGTAGGCTGGGTTTTTTCAGTCACTGCTCCTTTCTGAGTTCCTCTTTTTTCATTTCTTTATTCTACATTTGCAAAAGTAGACACAAGCTGTTCTTGTCTGAGGAGAGCAGAGCAGAGACTTATCCAGCATTACCAAGTAAGGCCAGCTTCTAAGTGGACCAGACAGGGAGGAAAATCCCTTCTTGCTTTAGTGTGTAACACTAGTGAGTGTTCACATTCCACTAGCTGGCTGCAGCCCCTTTCCTCAGTAGCTTATCTTTTACTGCTGCCACGCCATTCCTCCTCTAAATCATCCCACTGGCTGAGTACGGGATGTGCAAAGGTTCAGGTATTGTTTTCTCCTGTGGTGTCAAGTCTCACTGTTTTTCACAAACTCTCAATAGATGGTATCTGACCTAAGGATCGTGAAACATGCTGCAGCTGAAGATTATTTTGGTCATGCTACAGTGGGTGTGATGCGTCAGCTATCTTTAAACAGCAGTAAGAGGAAAATAAAACATCCAAGTCAACATGCTGAGTCAGTGAATGTAAAGAAAAAGTAAAAAAAACTCTTTGATGTCTGGTGTTTATCATCCATCTCATGCGAGACAATGCACCCAGTGTGTAACGCGTGAGGGTTTACGGTTCAGTTAAGCAACTGAGTTAACTGGACCAAGTATTTACTCTCCTATTTTTATATTTTTAATAGCTGATTTTCTGTAAAGACTGTTGCTTTGAGTGCAGTCTGGGATTAGGTTGCAGCTTTTTAAGCATCACTTCTTAAACTGCCATGTCTGGCAGTAATCTTGTTCATGCTTCAAGAGCATTTAAAAAGCAAGATAAGGACAGGCTAGATGGAGAGAATGAAAAATGTCATGTAATGGTGCTATTAAATAAGAAGTAGAAAAACACTGCCTTTATGGAGTTTATGCCACTAATTCATATTTGCCAGTGTTAATGCATTCACACACTCTTCTACTGTAATGATACTAATGCATAAATATCACCAGGTCTGAGGTCTAAGATCTTTCTTCTGTAGAAAAGTCAGCAGCTTTTCCACACATGACACTGACACCTTCAATTGCAATCAGAGTAAGACTTGCGTGTCTGGAAGGGGCTTTAGCTGCGAACAGCTGTGCAGTCTGAAAATCCTTCTACAAAGAATGACAGAAAGGAGGAGAGGTGCTCCGTGTTCCAGCAAAGGAAACTTGAACTTTGAATGCAGGGTAACTCGTGATGCAGACAAAGACTTGAAAGAAGCTCAACTGAACTCATGGGGAGAGTTACAAAAAACTAGCCTCCATCAGTACGTGTTTAAATGTTGACACCGGTTATTAGCGCTTTCTCCCAAAGCTCATCTTTCTACGACTGATTACTTGGAATTTATTTTTTATTTTGGCACTGAGTGAGGACTGTAGATGTTGCCCTCAGTGCAGACTGCAGTCTCCATTTGAATGGATTTTTTTCACACAGTAAGCTGGCATTCATGCATGTTGTTTTTATCCTAGACTTGAAAACATAAAACCACCCTTGGACATTAATCTTCATTACTACCTGTTTGTTTATCAGAATATAATGGATTAAAAATCATTTTATTTTAAATATCAGTACTTAAAAACACATCTATAATCTATCCTTTGTTACAGGTACAAACTTTTGAAATGTTTTGGAAAGTTAAATAAGATACCTTGGTTTCTTATGTTTGTATATACAGTGTATTTGAGTTTGATTCATATATTATAAGGTAAAGAACTGATTAGAATTTACTTTTTGTAGGTAGCATCTACACTAGAGTATTATAGTGTAGTGACCTAAATAACCATAACAGCTAGGCATATCAACAGCTCCAAACAAGCTTCAGCTGCATGTAAACGATATGCTGACACATAGTAAAGGAAATCCTTACAGTGACCATCTGAGACCTTTGCCTTTGTTATTTTAGATGTTTAAGAATAACCAAGTATTTCCATTGCCTGCTGGTCTCTGTGCCTTCCTATATGAGCAGCTGCCAAACATTTCTCTGTCTATCTTTGACCTCCACTCTCATGGCTGGGTCAGCTATTAAGAGTTAGAATGAATGCTGATACTAATGCTTCAGTATAAAAACGTCAGTGTGAATTATCTGCTTGATAAAGACTCACAATATTTTCACAATATTTCAATTCAATGAAGAAACAAGAGCAGAAACAGATGAAAAATGGCAGATATAATTAATATGTAATGCAAGCTAATCAACAAAAGGGAGAATCAGTGGCCACAGGCACCAGAGCTGTGAACCACAGTGACGGCAGCTCCAGGCTCGCACTGCCACACTCTGTACACATTCACACAGCAGATTGATTTGACAGGGGCTTCGTACTTTGATGTTTCCATTTCATGCCATGGAGAAAATCACAGGAAGAGTGACTGATATCAAACTGACCGCTACGAGCCATATCTGCTACTGGGTGGTGCAGTCTGGGCGAACAAGCTGCTAGTGTATCAGCTACAAAATGTTCACTCGCAGGCCAGACAACACCAGAATGTCCACACTGTAATTTCTTTAACAAAGTTGCATGGTCAGTCAGTACAGACTGGCTGAGGAACACTTACAGAAACCCCTTTGAATAAGCAGAGGATGTCATTGGATGTAATATTATGTAACCTGTAATTACACGGCAGTAATTTGGTGCACATGGCTTGACTAACTCATTAATCTTGAATGATATTTACATGTTGGGGTGGAATATACAGTATACTGCCATCCAATGAAAGGTCTTGCTTTTTTCAGCAAGATCATGTCAAACCACATTCTGCATTTATTCCACCAACATGGTTCACTAAAACATCTGGGTGCTAAACTGGCCTGTCTGAAACGAAACATGACAAATGAGGCGTTGAACTGCCGAGCAGCCGAAATCTTGTATCAAACAAACGTGTTTTGCTTTTAAAATGACAGCAATTGGTCAGTTTTTGCTGATTGTGATTAAAAAAGGTGATCCAACACATTAGGAAACACATTTCTGAAAAGTGTGGCTGGCATCAAATTAAAATGAGCATATATTTTAACACACTAACATTAATGCAACTTTAAGTTATATTAACTCTCTTTCTAATGTAACCTATATTATATAGTGAGTGTTAAACAGTTTGCTTATTTTTTTGTACATCTAAATAAAAAACAAATAAAAAAACACTTCAATCACTTGGGTGAGTAGGTAAGAATCTGAAAAGCATCTGGAGATTTATCAGGATTCATCGGTGTCTGCAAGGACTTTGGTCAAACTCCACAGGGATCTGTCTTAGAAGGACCACAGACCTGCCTGATGCCTTTAGGATGGCTTTTGATGTCATGCATTTAGTGAAACCCTCTCAATCCAGGCCACAGTGAATGTGCAATATTAAAAAGCCACTGCTCTGCCTGCTAACTTCAGATAGAAACACTGTAATCTGATGAATCCTTTAGGAAAAAGCCAAAGTCTCAATCTTTGTACGGGCGAACTGAGATGCATAAAGGAGCCACTTATATGAACAATTATTCTGTTAGGACTTGGCAGCTGTACATGTTGGGGCTCAGGTCACATCCACATGAGGAAAAATGGATGAGGAAGTCAAGTCAGTGTGAATGATGAAAGAGGTGGGGGAAGGCTTGTGTGTGTGTGTGTGTGTGTGCATGTGTGCGTGTGTGTGTGTTGGGGGGGGGGGGGGGGGGCTTCAGCGCTGATGAACTGCCATGTTTGGACAATTCCATGTGCACCAGTGACCCACAGCAGCTGACAGGGTAGAGCTCGATTGAAGAGTTTCTCACCTCGCTGTTTTATATCTATTTCTCAGTACGGCACAATCACAGGTTTCTGGTCCCATCAACACAACACCCGTTATTGTGATCTGTCCATAGCTATTAGAACACAGATAAATCCATTAGCAGACACTGGGCAAGAGTTGAAATATTATCAGTAAGGTCACCGATCTACTGGAATCACAGGCAAAGCACAGAGGCTGCAACACAGAAACCTGAAATCAGAAGTTTAATTTAAAGGCTCCTTAAGGCTCTATTTCACTTTCTGATGTGCATTTTTCAGATTAAAGAGATGCATTGAATTTTCTACACATAAGTGAAAACTCTGAGGAACAGCAAACAGACAGATACAGCATATTGCTGATTGTTGCATTCGAACAGACTGAACAGTGTTCTTTGTATACAACCTCTTATTGACCCAAGCAAAGAACTGCAACTCATTACTGTCTGGCTCCCAAAGCGGAGCTCAGAAGCCTACAGCAAATGAAGATTTTCCATTTACACCACACTCCAAAACAACACTGCTGTTGAGTTTGGCTCATCCTCAAGCATAATGAAATGTGTCTCCACCAGGCAAACACTGACTTGTACTTCAATGGAAAACAGAGTATTAAGTCATGTTATCAGGAGGGGGTTATGCTATTTTTTGTGGACTCAAAAACAATTATAGATATAAAGATGGCCTTGGGGTGTGTGACAGTTCATCCTTTTAGATGATCAACTCCACATCACATATTCCCCTTTTTTCTTTTCACTTGACCTGATCCGCAGGGCAGTCTTTCTCATTACTTTTACAAAATGAAATAAAACACAAGCCAGAAAACAAATAAACAACAAAATTAGCTTTGAAGCAAACATGTCAGTGATTTTGGCTGTATTATCACACAGTGTAAAATTCATTTCATTTCTTGCATTAAAAAGCATCCTGCTGGTGTAATAGATCATTAGTAACCATACTAAAAGCCAACAGCTAAGTTTTTGACAGAAAAGTCATCATCATTAATTTTGTTTTAGCTTAAACATACACATCTTTAACATGCTGTAAGTATTTTGGGGTAAATAGCAGCCCTCTCACAGAAGATAACACTGTAACCAGTATGCTTTGGACCAATGATTAAAACAAGTTGTTAATGTTAATATGTTATCTGCAAGGTCTCATATTGTGCTGATTTATACGAACACAATGGAAACACATTACGTGTTCAGGTTCCCAAACGAAAGTTGAAAAACACAAACAGCTACAGGACAGGGTTAGGGGTTTAGCTATTTAGCTAATGTGTGTAAACTGCGACATAGGGCCCTGGAACATGGATAAACAAAACACCACCAACAACAAACTTTTCCGAGGAGCTTGACTTTGTATTGTATTGGAGCTGACAAGCACACGGCAGGTTTTATGTCTATACTTGAAACTGTCAGAAGCAGTTATAAGAAGTGTATTTCAATGATGATGTTGCTAATAAAAAAAAAAACAACTCTCTCTCTCTACACGCAGATGTTTTATATATTTATTTATAGCAATAGAGAGAGAGGTCCAACAGGACTTAAAGTCATCATGGAAACAAATAATTGGCATAAAGAAATAGTTTTTTCTTCATAATGTAGACATTAAACTAAAGCAAAAAATAGTGATCAAAATAATCTGATTGTATTCTTTTAATTCAATAGCTCTATAAAGTTGTTTTCCACACTGTAGCCTCCAGGGTGTGATATGGATTTCCAGTGGAGTACTACAGCTTCCCAGATTGACTGTACAGCTGCTGATGTGTGAATTCTCTAAAATTCTACTTTAACCAGCAGGAATTAATAAGTGTTTTTGTACAAACTCTTTAAAATGTGTTTATATAAAGTACATGAAGGTAAACATGGATATTGTTGTACAAACTCAGAAAAAATATAAACAACAACAAACAACAACAAAAGACCCCCATCTGGATGCAATACTGGGGCTGGACAAAGGACCACAGAGCACGTGCCTCCTCATGCTGCCTGAGCCGATAACCATGACTGGGACCACACATACAATGGACTGAATACTGCGCTGGAGCTTGTCCGAGGCAAAGCACAACAATAGCTCTTCCATTCAGAGCAGCTGACCTCGCTGACATGTGGGTCCTTTGTCCCCGTTTCATCCTCTCTCGACATAAAAAAAGCAGAGAGGGTGAAAAGTGTCCGCTGTCTGTCAGCCACGACTGGGTCAAACATGACACTTTGTGTTCATGTGGGAATTAAAATGGGAACTAAAAGACTACATATATGATTGTATTTCCGCAAGAGGAACTGACGTGATGTGACAAAACATTCTTTCTTTTAGCAAGCTGGCTTTTTCCCTAGTCATGCAAAATGTGAAATTCTGAAGTCTCTTAATGAACACAGCGAGCATCTTACCTTTTATAGAAACCGTGCAGAGGCTGTAGACACAGGAACTGCCAGTAGTCCAAACAAAAAGCTTTGAACTTCAACATTTTGTCAGCCAGTTAAAAAGGCTTAGACTAAAAATGTCATTCTGCATGGAAAAAAAGAACTTGCTTAAAAAGAATGGCTTACATTTAGAGGAACAAAACAAATCATGCACAGTTCAGACTGCATGTCAAAAACACTGACACCCCACATGGTACAATCCCATCTCAGCGTCTGCCTGTGTGTATCTGGGCCACATGGAGGGGGTTGAACCTGCATCCCTCTGCTGCTGCTGCCTTTGTTAATGCTGAGCGGTCGCCTGCAGTCCTGTGCTATATGTCCAGTTATAAGCTCCTTTTGGTGTGATAGAGATGTCAAAGACCAGACACCGTGGATCTGTCTGGGGTTCCTGAGCAAAAGGTTCACCTTGGCAATCTTATGGTGGATTCAACCTACTCCTCTTCCCACCATGCTCAATCTTTTCAAGTTAATCAATAGCAGAGATGGTCTCAGTTTCCATCATTGCTGCTCCTCAGAGTTGAGTTACAGCTGCTCCTATTGTCTAAGCAGCCACACTGACAAGGTCTGACTCTGCTGCGCCTCGCTGGGCCAACAAAGCACACAAAGGCCTCCCTCGGCGGCTGTATCAATTAGGCTTTATCAGATGCTGCACAGCCTGCACCAGCCCAGCCTGCTCAGGGAGAGGCTAATCAGCAGCAGCACATGGTGCGCAGAGGGGCGAGGCAAGTACCCATGAGGGCCAACCTCAATCACGTTTTGTACATATAAAGCCTGAGCTGGTTGCCAAGACAACTCCAAACACAGGATTTACAGAAAGTAATGGACCCTTGATGTGAATCTTTCTCACTGAATGAAGATGAGAGGTGAGGGTCAATTTCAAGAGTTCTCAGAAGCCTTCCAAGAACAAAAATCCCCAACCAAACAAAACATGCTCCAACATCAAAAACGTCTTACGTACAAATTATTAAAATGATGCCAAAAAAAGAGAACAGACGATTCATGTGCATGAATGAATTAATGACGAATACAGGAACACCGTCAATAGCTTATCATAACGCGTTCTTCCAAGTACAAATCTACAACCTGCAACGGATCATGGTGTTCACATATCACCATTTTTACTCCACAAGTTTTACTTGGAAAAAGAAAAACATACTTTCATAATAATCAAAGAGATGATAAGTGAATCAGTTTTATCGTAACCAGTGTAAACAAGTCCCATGATCACTCTCTGTTTAATACAGATATCCCTGTTGGATGGGCGGTGTTGCTCTCTGCCATGATGATTCAGCTGTCAGTAGCATCCTGTCAGCCAGGTTTAAGACAGTCACTGCTACAGCTTTCAGCTCCATCGGCTCACAGAGCCACAGAGTGGGCTGGGTGGGGAGCCACACGGAACGATACGGCAATTATTCAGCCGGGCAAACAGCTTTGAAGTGAGAACAGACAGCATTTTGTAAAAGGCTGCGAGTCATGAAAAGAGCAGAGAAAAGTTTACAGTAATGAACAGTACACTGAAGCATGATGCTGCAAACTCAAAATGCAATCCTATTCTGTGTGTTATGTGGATGAGCCAGTTGTTAAAGGCCTACACTAATAACACTAATGACTTATATGAAGTCTTTGGTAATTATACAGCATTTTACTAGAATAGAAGCACCAAGTGAACAAACCGGCCAGCTAAGCTTGACAGAAATGTTAAAGGGGCTCCCAGTGAATTTCTTCCTCTCTTTAATAAAACTGAGAGATTTACAAGTGATTAAATAAGAACTTCATGACATCCAGGCTTTGGACAAATGTAACTGTTACACAGATGCCTATGGTGTCATCACCCTCCTGAATTTTGACTGTTTTCAGTGCACTACTGTAAACATAATTTTACATGTTAATTAATAAAATAATATGCACTGAACGTTTTTTAAAAAATGAAATCCCCTTCATATGGCTCCCAGTAATTTGGCCCACTGCCTACCATTCACTGACTTGTTCACTTTGCAAAGGTAAACTAAAAGCATTTTGTTAACCTCGCTACCTTACTGTTGAATGTTTTGTGTTACTGAATATTGTTAACCAGCAAGCATGTCCGTGTGAGCCCACAGTGGGCAGGTGTGAGGCTGTGTGGAGCACAGCTCCTATGGGCAAATCCATAATTGGCTTGCCAACAGAATGTGGCACCGATTTTGGGTCCATGTGAGGCTCATGAGCCAATGCAGTTTTGCCTTTATGGGGCCTAATGGGGGAATCCTGTGGGCCCTACACTATTGTGCTTCACAGAACCTCACAGAAAACCCATGTGGGGATAATGCAGGCTACCTCATGTGGGGCCTATAGCAGTTTTGCCCATTTGGGTCGTGAAGTGGGAATTTTGTTGGTAGGATTACTCACAGAAAAAACATGTGGTGCCAATGAAGGCAACCTTATAAGGGGCCCACAGCAGTTTTGCCATTTTGAGCCTCAGTGCCAATCTGTGGGCACACCACACTTGCCCTTATTAGACTTGCCCACACAAAATCCACACGAGAGCCCCTATGGGCTTGCATGAATCTGGTTAAATCATCAGTGGCCTACACATGATCAACTCCTTTAAAAGTTCATTTTTAAAGCCCCTTGCAGCTTCATCTTTGTGGCGGTACCAGCCAATTGGAATATTAAGATACTATCTTCCATCACCATAGTGACAGATATAAAATAGCTTTTCAAAACGCTGAACCTGATGTGTTAGTTTTCAAAAGTCTACAATCACACTGCAATGTGCTATCTGAAATGCGTGTTTGAATTCAGGCGCTAACAACACTGCAGTAAATGTCCCTGTTTTATTCAAGGCCACCAGAGGTCAGGTCATGGACTGAGCCACACACGTTCCTCTCAGCTTATTAAGGAGCAGTGAGGGGGGTGGTGGGTGGGGGTATGGGAGCAGCACATTATTGAGAGGTGTGATGCAGTCAGATGGGAGCTCATCTATCATGTGGTTTCTAGAGCCTGAAGTGTGTAAGCAGACAAAGTGAGATGTCACAATGACCATTCACCTCTCACAAGGCGTAGACAAAAGAAATCCCACACCAGCGTTCGTAATTATTCATACATAGTATGTAAAAATACAGACTTCTGTATAACTCATGTTTTTGGATATGTGATGCTAATCTCACAGCCTGACATCTTCTATCAGTGAATATGTTCCAGTAGTGAAGGATAGAAAGTAGATTCTGCTGCATTAGCTTAACTGGTTGCCGCTCTTCCTGAACCCAGCAGTAAGCTGGAGTAAAATGAGCTGGAGGAAAGCATTATGGTAATAACTGCAGATTCCATTTGGCACCTGGGGAAGGACAAGCCCTTCACTCCAGCTGAGCTTCTTTAGTTCACAGGCTTTAGCTGTCTCGGAAACAACAAACCCAACGCTACAACACCAGGTGTACCTCCGGCAGGCCATGAACAACAAGCAATATGGGTATCCTATTCACTGTGTAATGTACAAAAAGACTGCCACAATACACTTGAAATTCATGGAAACCACAGAGTAAAACGCACAGTGGCTAATGTCACACTTTTAAAAGGAAATTCTGGTAGTTGTCCACCAAATTCATGATTTCAAAATCATTCTATGACTAATTTGGTCTGAGGGTTTTTGAAATGACACACTACAAAGTAGTTTCTTTTTTATTTTGTGTCCACAACCAAAAACAATATCATGACTACCTCCAAGAAAAGACAAGTGTGAGGTGTTTTCCCCTTTTACTGACAGGCTTTTCATCCCAGCTTAAAGAGTGACTCTATGCAACACATCTACCCACTTCTGGACTCAGATGTACTGTATAAACCATAAAATAGCATCCCCCCACTTTTAATATGCAGTATGTAAAATCTCATTTTCATACCCCTCTCAATTTAAGTTCATAATCCTACAGTGGCCACTATAGGACAAACAGCTGTGGCTGCCATCCATGTGTAGGCTGTCCACTGTTCACTGTTTAATGTGGCTGCGGTGGCAATATGCCTATTTGTGAAATCTGAATTTCACAAATAGGCATCTATTTGTGAAAATTGAAGTTTGATATGAGTCAATGAGCCAGTGAAGCTCATTTCTGACCAAGTAAAGTGATGCTGAGGTGAGTTGTTGAGGATAGCTTGAACTTTTCTGTTGGTACGTGCTGCTGTTTTTGCCACTGTTAGCTGCTGTTAACAGGCATTAGCGAAACATTGTTGGACTGAATACTAAGTAGGATTTCTTGAATTGCTTAAAGATTGGAAATCATGTTTTGAAGAATCATCCAAACTGAAAGTAAAAATCACTTTTTGTCTTTTACCAACGTGCATAGCAATGCAGCTCTGCTCGCTGTTCTGCAAAGCTGATTTCTAATTGAATCTGACAATATTAGAAAGATTGGGGGTTTGTCCTCCAGGTTCTCTTTCCACATGAATAAAAGTATTTTTATTTCAAACTGCAATCCCTGCTGGATAGAACGTCATGGCAACGAAACTCTAAAGCATTAGTTCAAAGTGGCAACCACATGATGCCTACAGAAAAACGAAACATAACAGGAGTAAGACGTTTTATTCAGCACCTCCCCGGCCAGTGAAAAGCTTGTTAGGCTGCTGCTTGATGAGTGCTTTAAGCTCCTCCCCAAGAAATATCATTATTGAAATTCTGTCAACATTACACAGAAGAAGGCTGAGAAAGGCAATGAAGAAAGGCAAAGTCACAGTTTGTCGAATCTGTTGCGCTGCCACTCCAGCAAGAGCTGGGTATTGGAAAAATACAGTAGTTTTTATTTCCTTAAAAAAAACAAAACAACAACAAAAAAACCTTTGGCAAAAACCCTCTCCTAGCTGTCATACTATTCTGCTCACTCATTTGGCAGAACAGATCCTATTATCTTGTTTATCCTCATGGAAATTTAACGGTTTACCACGTGGTGTACATTTTCTCAGCAAATGCAGGTCTGAGACAGCCAGTGAGAAGTGCTGCGGGTGACTTTAGAGGGAGTCTGAAATTTGCACGATATGATCAAAATACGAGTTTGATGCCTTGTTCCCCCTGCATGAGAGGAAACATCGTTACAGGCATGACTGAGGAAGCATGAGGGGGAAAAGCCACATTTGTGCCATTATCTCAGGGCAGCACCTCAACTCTGACCTGCTCTCCTCGGAGTTCATTAAAGAAGTCATTTGCTGGCATAATAGGATTCCTTATCTGATACGAGGTTTCCTCCCCGTTCACCCGCTGTGCTCGAATGCTGTGATAATTCCTCAAGAAGAACACGCAGCTCTCTCTACAGAGTGATAAACAGTCAACGCTGGCATTATCATTACCTCTACGGTCTGACACCAACAAAGGTGGCCCATGGCGTCCCTGCTCGGCCATAACAGCCCCCGCGAGCCTGTCGGTACCCAGGGGACCGCTGCCTGTGTAATTGCAGCTATTGTGAGGCCAGCTGAGGTCTGAGAAGGAGTGATGAGCAGAAAGATGAGAAGGTTATGTTGTGAAGGCAGATTACCTTCACGCGTGGCTCTCACTAGGCACTGATTGATGGCTATTTGCCTCAGCTTTAGCACAGGATCTGCCACAGGATAAAGCTCTTTTCCTTATGACTTCTAGGACTGACTGAACAAAGCTTTGGATGACACTCTTTCTTGAGTAGGGCTTGAAATCCTGATACAATCCATCATATATCACATGCAACGAAGAAAGTTCAGAACTGTCTAAACCGCCACACTAAAACATCTCTGGAATAGAAAACATTCAGATTCTATCTAGCACAGAAAGTCTCGTTTGCCTTTATCAATAATGGCTAGGCCAAATATTACGAGGTTATATCAAATAAAAGTTGTAGTTAGCAAGTAAATCCTGCAGCCGTCGCTTTTCGCTTGATGTTGTTTGACATTTCAAGCTCAATAGAAAAGGCTGACTCATTTCATCCCATTTCCATCCTGACACCAGGGTTAACCCTGTGAGCACTCCGACTGATTGCAGTGAAGATGGGGTTACATGTTTTTATTTCTGCTTTAATGCAATTTCTATAATGTAATTACATTTCCAGCTTATTATTCTAAATCATATTGATTGATATTAGTACCGTGGTTAGCACTGTTGAATCACAACATGAAGGTCTTACTAAGTTTGCATGTTCTCCTCTTGGCGAGTGGGGTTGGGTTAATTAGTGAGTCTAAATTGCTCATAGGTGTGAACGTTAATGGTTCTATAGACAGACTAGCGACCTGTCCAGGGTGTATTCTGCCTCCCACCCCATGCCAACGGAGATAGACTCCAGCACCCCCAAGAGCCTCAACTGAAGAAGCAGAAAAAGATGGATGGACTTAGTATAATTTATTTTTTTGTATTTGAATTTTATTCACTATTGGTAATATATGAGCATCTCCAACATTGTATAATGGAGACCTGTAAACAGCTGCTGAAGGATAAGCTTAGAAAGTCTCAGCAGCTACAACATCAAATATGAAAGTGAACATATGAATTATAAGAGTTAAAAGTACCAAGCCTGATTTCTACAAGCTCTAAATAATAAACTTGAGTGAAACAGAGCTTTTTAAGGTATTTATTTTAGATACTGCAGAGGATTACCCAAAGGCAGACTGCACTATCTGTATTTTTTAGCTATTGTATGGCAGTTTCTTTTTTGGGTGAAGAAAAAGGGAGAAATCCCACAGAGACAAGAGCGAGGGAATTGGCTATGAGCAATATCTAAAGCTGGAAGCCTGACAAAAAGAGTGTCTCTGTGAAGTCAGAGTAGTGTGTTCCTGGTGTGTGGGACCCCCCCTGAGCAGCTCAGTTACCACTCCAGGTGATACATAACACTCAAAGGATGCTTGTATAGTGGTGCTTCAGGATTTCAGAGCTATTAATTAGGAAAATATTGTTTGTGAAACTAAAATGCCACAGAGCATGTGGACCTGGCATCAGTGTAGTAGTTCATATCTTCAACAAGTGAAACATCTCAGAAACAATTCTTTTATCTAACCTTAGATAAAAGCGTGATGGGCTTGTTGGGAAAGAAAACAAAACTTGGTTCCTTGTCGTGAATTGCTGGTTTAGACCACAAGTCAGTTAATGTAACATGTAACTGTATGGAAATGATTCGCTGCCATCTCCCAGAGTCCAAGACACCTTCTTGAAAACTCAACCCTCACCCTGGCTCCTCCAACAGAAAGACCAACACCAAAAAACAGCTCTTCATCTGATGCAATTGAATTGAATGTTTCAAAAGAAATAGCACTTTATTTATTTATTTTTTACCCCAAACAGGTCATAGTTCCTAAAACATGACAGCAGACATTTTATAAGAGTAGAAAAAAATATGTAAATAATGAAAATAATTACTGTTACACTCGAACAGAACAGATGACGTGTTAATTACAGCAGAAATACACCAGCTTTTACTACTGAAAGCCAAAATGTCTGCTTTGATAAAAGCCTTTTCAAATTAGCTTCTTATCAATGCTTCATTATCTTTTGTATTCAATATCAACATGGTTATCAAGCGACAACTAAATGCTAAATTAATGTACTGAAGAGCAGAGTCTGATGTTTGACGGTGAATGTTTACTGGCCAAATAAAGTATAATTAAAATACACAGCTCCTAGTCTATATTAGGATCAGTTTGCCATAATTAAATGATCAGACTGTTTTCACCCCCATCTTTCAGCCACAAATAATACAAATATATAAAAACATAAATTACGCTACATGTTTGAAAACTGGAAATCTGACTGAGTGTATTTTCCAAACGCTTCAGGAGGAAACTGGCTAATCTCACTTGTTGTTTGGCCAACTGTGTCCTGAAGCTCTGTGTGTTTGCTACCTTTTATGCCTTTGGGTGTCTAGCTCCGGGATTACACAACTTTGGTTTAGCACCACAAATAAATATACTGGGAAGATGCAACCTTTAAAGATCTAACTCTGCACTCCTCAAGACTCTCTTTTAATCAGTAAGTGGAGCAGATAACACTGTTAATGCCCGAGGCAGTCCTCAGTCAGCATTAGGGAGCATCTGTGGCTCTCTCCCAGACTGTCCTTATCTCCATCGACCGCTGCAGCTTCCCAGTCCTCTGGACTGGGGATTAATATGCTCTCGGGTGAACATTAGCAAAGCCTTAGAGCTGTGCTCCATCTAGTGGATTCCTGCCCTAAAGACTTACACTGGTGGGTAAACATCAACAGAGGTGTCCTCACACATGCTAGTGTGTTTCACCTCATGTGAGCTTACTTCACTGAGATGTGGCTGCTAAAAATCACAGACAGACTGTTTCCTCATGAGAATGCGCCTTGGTTGAATGATGGCATTAACTCATAATTATACTGTAATTAAGAGTAAGTGACACATGAGCAGTACAATCATTGGATACAGGGTGGTTAAATATACAGTGTTATTGCGTTTTTTGGGGTCAAACCTCATAACAAGAAGGTTCTGGGCTCAAATGTTTTCCCTCTTATTGCATGAATTCTCGTAGACTTCGTCCTACAGTGCAAAAACATCCATGTTCGGGTAATGCACAACGCTAAATTGGCCAGGTGTGACAGTGAGCATGAATACTTGTCTGTCTGCATTAGCCATGTGATGGACTGGTGAGCGGCCAGTGGTCCAGTGTGTCCCCTGCATCTCGCCCTGTGGCAGCAGGGATATGCTTCATTCTCCTGAAACCCTGAACTGAACAAGCTGTTAAGAAAAGTCTCGTCCAGTAGAGCACAATGTTCATATTGTTCAATATCAAGTAAAAAGATGATCTAAACATAATGATAAAGATCTCAAGATGTTTCGATTTTGCTTAGAAAATTCAAAATGTTACTTTTTTAATAATCAGCAAAGTAAAAAATAAATAAAACATTTCCATGCTTCAACATATTAAAGGATAATTCTGTTATTTCTCAGGTTGATTTATCCCTGTGCTAACTTTTCACTCTTCACCTCTCTTAACTATTTGGGAAAATTAGGAGTTGCACAAAACAAACATAGAAAAAAACAACACAGAACAGTGTATATTGGGACAACAAGGACAAAGCCCCCGTGGTTTAAAAAATGTTTTTGAGTCTAACTAAAAATAAACACAGGAATTAGACACCTTGTCGAGCCATTTGCTCACTGCATTAGGGATCTCCATCTGGGGATATTTGCCTCATGATCTAATCACCGCACATATCCATCCATGCATGACAGTTTGTTTACATGTGAGAATGACTTTCTGGAGAATTAATGACTGTAGATAATGGTCAATTACCATGTGGAGCATTTTGAGGCCGGTCATAGGTCATTTCAGTTTAATGGATGACTGTGTTTATTTGGAGACAGAAGTAAGAAGACAGCAGGATGCCTCGAAACACAGTGTAGATCAGTATAGAGCTCACGGTCTGGGAAGAGACAGAACAATTGTACAAAAAAGTGATGCTGTGGCTGAACTTGCTATTGCACTTCATGCACAAGGACGAAAAGAAAAACTCAGACTGTAACACTGGAATATAACCACACTTGGTATTGGCTCTCACTGCTGTATCATATCACTTCCTGTTGTGGTCTACATATGCCTTATCAAAGCACACCTTCTTCTGCAGGGGTGCACATAAGTGGTGCGGACCACTTATGTGCACTTAGGTGCGCATTCGCTGTCAAAATAAAAGACGCGCACCAGATAAAAAATTGCAATGCGCGTTCGCGTACATATAAAGGCACTGTTTTTGTCCACTAGAGTGGGATTTTCACAGCATATTCTGCACCACATCTCTGTGCGTTCATCATTTGTTTGAAGCCAGCTCACCTCCTGCAACCACTTTTCCAAGAATACGCGCTTCTTTTGCTGTTCGGTCTCCTTCTGACATTTCTTTGGAGGTGGAGGAACACCAAAGTAATTTCTTAAAGGAATTTGCTTCTTCGACATCTTTAAGAGCTCTAAAAAAAATGTCTGTCCTCCTCCAGAAAATCGTATGTACGCAAACGCACGTAAACAAAGAAAGTAGGAGTGACCCCAGCTTTCTTTTCAGGACTGCAGCCAGGCTGACAGAGTCAAAGCCCTGTTGAGCTTTAGATTGAAACACTAATGACTGCGTGAATTTCTTCAGAAATAACATTTCAAACATTAGAGAAAAAAATATTCACAGCATTCCCACAAAAGTGTCACTATGTACATCAACTGTTTCTCTCCTATCAATCTTTATGAATTAACGTCTAAATTTTCTCCCTTTAAACCCTCGAAATGTTTTTAGAACCCGTTCCTACCAGACTGCTCAAAGAAGGATCTCTATTAACTAATCCTTCAATTGTAAATATAATAAAAGACTATGTAACACAGGCTTTAAAGGTGGCAGTAAGTAAGTAACCATAACTTAGCTCCTTATTTCAGCTGCTCTCTTTAGGGGTTGCAGTGGTGCGTTACCTACCTCCATGTCCCCTATCCCTAGCATCCTCCTCTGTCACACCAACTCTCTATGTATCCCTGTACGTACCACCCTGCCCTAAACCCATAATACAGAAATGTATGAATTTACATTAGTAATAAAAACCAAAGAAAAGTAAAAATGAAGTTAGTTAAAAACAGTCACGTAATATGTGTGTAAGGAAGGAGTACAAACTTCATTAATAAATAGTATGTACACTATGCATGAAGATATAATACAAAATATGTTTGGGATCTCAAAATAAAGACTTGTTATAGAGCTTTATAGAGAATGGTAGTAAAAAAAAGTGCAGAAACAGCACTGGTGAAGGTTATGAATGATCTTCTTAGACTCATCTTTGTGCTTGTCTTGGTCGACTTTAGTGCGGATGATGATAATAATAATAATAATAATAATAATAATACATTTTATTTAAATAGCGCCTTTCAAAGCACCCAAGGACACTGTACAACAGATAAAAACTGGAAATATACACAATGATAAAAATAGAAGATAAAAGTTAAAACATACAGAAATTTAAGAATAGGCAATTTTAAACAGATGAGTTTTGAGGGTGGACTTAAAAAGAGAGAATGAACTAATATTTCTGAGGTCCGGGGGTAGGGAATTCCAAAGTCGAGGGGCAGAGCAGCTAAAGGCCCTCCCTCCCATTGTGATCAGACGAGCAGAGGGAACAGAGAGAGAAAGAGAAGATGAAGATCTGAGGCAGCGGGATGGGAGCTTCATCTGTAATAAGTCAGAGAGGTACGGTGGAGAGAGAGAATGAATAGCCTTGAATGTATACAGAATTATTTTAAAATGGATGCGAAATTTGACCGGGAGCCAGTGAAGTTGCTTCAGGATTGGGGAGATGTGGTGGGTAGAAGAAGTCCTAGTAATAATACGGGCAGCAGAGTTCTGGACACGTTGGAGCTTGTTGATAGATTTTTGTGTAAGGCCAAATAATAATGAGTTGCAGTAGTCAATTCTAGAGATAACAAGATTATGGATGAGAATGGCAGTGGCATGAGGTGTGAGGAAGGGGCGGAGGTGATTAATGTTACGGAGTTGGAAATATGCTGCACGTGTAATATTATTGATATGTGAGTTAAAGGATAATGTGATGTGCTATCGAGAATGACACCCAAGCTTTTCACAGAGGGAGAGATAAGGACCAGCGAGTTATTGATGGTGAGAGAGAAATTGTTAATTCTGGATAGCAGTCGTTTAGTGCCAACCAGAAGAAGTTCCGATTTATTGCTGTTGAGTTTAAGAAAGTTGGAGGAGAACCAAGAATTAAGTTCAGCTAGACAGAGGATGAGGGAGGGTGGAGGAAGAGTAGAGTCAGGTTTGGTAGAGAGATAGAGCTGGGTGTCATCGGCGTAGCAGTGGAACTGAATATTATATTTACGAAAAATATGTCCGAGTGGAAGAAGGTAGATGATGAAAAGAAGGGGCCCGAGGACAGATCCCTGGGGCACCCCAGTGGATAAAGGAGAAAGCTGAGAAGTGAAGGATTTTAATTGAATGAACTGAGTGCGGTCAGATAGGTATGATTTAAACCAGGCTAGTGGAGTGTGAGAGAGACCAATAGAAGCTAATCTGCTAAGGAGAATGGGATGAGAGATGGTGTCAAAAGCTGCACTCAGATCAAGAAGGATAAGGATGGAGAGGAGACCAGAATCAGCTGCTATAAGAAGGTCGTTTGTTATTTTTATAAGAGCAGTTTCAGTGCTATGTAGAGGACGAAAGCCAGACTGGAACTGTTCGTAAAGGTTATTATCAGTTAGGTGAAGATGGACTTGTGAAGCAACTATTTTTTCAAGGATTTTTGAGAGAAATGGTAGATTGGAGATAGGACGAAAATTATTAAAGTTGTTGGGATCTAGACCAGTTTTTTTTCAGAATTGGGGTAATAGCAGCAACTTTGAAGGAAGCAGGAACAGTTCCAGTGGTGAGTGAAGAGTGAATAATAGCAGATATGAGGGGAAGGAGAGGGAGTAAGCAGGCTTTGACGAGGACAGTGGGGATAGGATCGAGCTGGCAGGTAGAAGGCTTTGATTTATGGATGAGATCAGCAATATCAGCTAAGGATGGAAGTTGAAAAACAGAGAGGAAGTGAGAAGGGGGAGAAGTTAGGACAGAGAAGCTACATTGAGCATTAGGGTCCAGGTCTAAGTGTATTTTATGAATTTTATCAATAAAGAATAGCATTAGAGCATCACAGAAGTTAGATGAATAGAGATGAGCAGGGAGAGAATCAGGTGGCCTGTTAAAAGAGTTGAATAGTGAGAAAAGGGTCTTGGTAGAGTTCTCACTTGAGCAGACAATAGCAGAGTAATAAGCAGATTTGGTTTGACTAATACATTCCTGGTAAAACAGAACGTGGTTATTAAACATATCCTTATGAATAGTAAGGCCAGTTTTCTTATAGAGACGTTCAAGCTGTCGGCCTTTAGCTTTCAGTAGCCGGAGTTCAGGGGTGTACCAGGGTGCAGAGCGAGAAAAAAGTACAGTTCTGGTTTTTTGTGGAGCCAGGGAATTTAAAATACTACTAAGGCTATGATTATAAAAAAGTACCAGGTCCTCTTGAATAGCTAAGTTGTTAGAAGACAAGCAGCTAGAAAAAGCAGAGGAAAGGATATCAAGATTTATATTCTTGATATTCCGGAAAGAGATAATACGGGGATTGTTAATTACAGAGAGGGTCATGTGAACATTAAAGGAGAGAAGTAGATGGTCCGAAATTAGCAGTTCGTCAGCTGTACAGATGGAGGGGGTAAGTCCAGAACAGCAGACTAAGTCCAAAGTGTGGCCCTTGATGTGGGTAGGGAAGTTTATGTATTGTTTAAGGCTGACGCTATCAAGGCAGGATAGAAGGTCCTTGGTAAGAGGATGGTCGCAGTTATCCACGTGAACGTTAAAGTCACCCAGCAATATTATATTAGGGGAGACAGTAGCTAGATTGGTCAGCAGATCGGCAAAGTCACTGATAAAAACAGAATTAAATTTTGGGGGGCGGTAGATGACAGCTATTACAGTTGGGGTAGGTCCTGAAAGTTGACAAACAACAGATTCAAAGGAGCTGTACGTAGGGGCGGACAGCGGCGAGACTTTCCAGTTCTCGCGATAGATTATCGCGAGGCCACCACCACAGCCGGACTCGCGAGGTTGGCAGGTGTAAACAAACCCCGGGGGGGGTGGAGTCGTTGAGTTGCGAAAAGTCATTGGGCTGTTGCCATGTCTCAGTCAAGCAGAAAAAGTCAAACTTACGGTCTGTTAGGAGATCCTGGATGAGATGTCCTTTGTTCGTAAGCGAACGGATATTAAGCAGGCCGAAGTTGACAGAAATACTGTCGGACTGGATGAGAGTGTTAGCCGACCTAGGCAGACCAGTCAGAACATTGTGGTCAATAGACCTGCAGGGGTTCCGTTGAGAGCGACCAGAGGTGGACCAGAAGGACTGAATTGGTTTGGAATTATCCTGATGGAAATACCGACGGGAGCCTCGATGTACGTACTTTCGACGAGGGAGGAAGGCAATGTCCGTGTGGAAATGAAGAGCAGCCAACGGCGGAGCAGCTACAGAGAAGCGGAGCCGGAGGAGCTCATCAGCTGTATATTGATGAAGTCCAGTGCCGAGTCGGTAGATCGATGACATAAGGATCCAGACCCACACTGAGAGTACATAGATCCTGAAAGGCCACATCATGGACAGGAACAGCCGGGTAGGGACACCGGTGGGCCTTAGAAACAGGAGTAGGACAAAAGTCCAGAAATCCAGAGTCCAGTAGCGTTAACGTTTAGCGATAGTGGTGAGTGGCGGCCGGTGAGTAGCGGCAGCCAGTCGCGCCAGCGTTCACTCAACATGTCGGTGTTGTTCCCACATCATCATAATAAATGCTGTTTCAGGTTCAACGTTGCAAGTGTCCAATCACATTGTTGTGACGTCATACTTTTGCAAGCCAAGTGATTCATTCATTTATGAAATTCCAGTGTTGCAAGGATAATATGTATAATGCTTACCGTTTATCAAAGAACAGTATCCTGAAATGCAAAGAACTCAAACTGCTGGATCGGTGGACAGAGGTGGTTTCTCGCAAGTTAAGTAGATTTTTGTTTTACAATGTTTTTTTCTGAAGTCACAAAAGTATGACGTCACAACAATGTGATTGCTCACTTGCAATGTTGAACCTGGAACAACATTTATTATGATGATGTGGGAACAACACCAACACTGCTGACCACAACATTTTAGTACAGAGATTAGGACACAGTTGATGATGAAGACAATGGGGAGTCTTCATCACACATGTCACAGAGTTTTACACTGGGACCACTAGCATTTACAATATATGCTTTTTTCACAGGAGCTTTTTTCCCGAAGTGTTTCCTATCTAACATTCACACTCTGTTTTAGTTTTTAGTTTTTTTGCATCTGTCCTGTGTGCACACCTGTGTGGATGAATGCACTTGTATTCAAAAGTTTCTTCATGTAACGATCTGCTAGAGGGTGCAGGGAGCCACAGCCCCGTCCCCCAGGGCACGAAGCAGGCATGGAGGAGATCCAGGCCCCAGAGTACGAGAGCCCAAGGAGGACCACCGGAGGGGCATCCATGCCATCCTCCTGGGAAGAGCTGAGGAGAGCCCCAGACGAGGGGTCACCCAGCAGCCATGGAGCAGAAGCCAGAGGGGGCTGCAGTGGCGTGCCCGCGGGCTCTGCCGGCAGCCAGCTGTGCCAGAGTGAACCGAGCCGCAGGCCCAGAGGCCAGAGGCCTGAGGGCCCCCCACCCCCCCCGGAGGAGGCCCAACCGAGCCACGGGTACCCGGCACCGCCAAGCAACCACTGGGAGTGAGCCGGTACATACCTGAGCGCCCAGCCCGGACACCAGTTTAATCTCCACCTCTCCTATGTCTCACCCCCACCTGCAGAGTGAACTTCTGCAAGCATGTAACACCTCCCTACCAGTTGAAGCATCCCAGAACCCCACGCCCCTCACGGGTTTAAATTTCTCTTATACTATGGATTTAATTTGTTGATATTCTAGAAATCTTTTCTTGTTGATCATATATTGTATAACTACTCTGTCAAACGGAATAAAGTCTGTTCCTTCTAATATATGTTCCAAGTATTTCATTCCTTTACAATTTTCCAATCTGGAAAATTAATCATGTTATTGTTTTGTAATATGTCAGGGTTATTCCAGATAGGTGTACACCACATTCCAAATTATTATGCAAATTGTGTTTAAGTGTCATAAAGATTAAATAAGTTGTTTTTCATTCAAAACCATGGATGGAATTGTGTCTCATGACTCTTTGTATCACTGAAATCAATCTCGGACACCTATGATCACTAGTTTGCCAGGTGAGCCCAATTAAAGGAAAAACTACTAAAGAAGAATGTTTCACATTATTAAGCTGACCACCATTTTCAAGCAATATAGGAAAGAAAAATGATCTCTCTGCTGCTGAAAAGCGTGAAATAGTTGAATGCCTTGGACATGCAATTAAAACCTTAGATATTTCACGAAAATTTAAGCGTGATCACCATAATGTTAAGAGATTTGTGGCTGAGTCAGAGCACACATGGGTTCGTGCAGATAAAGGCACAATGATGAAGGTTTCTGCCAGACAAATACATCAGGTTAAGAGAGGAGCTGCTAAAAGGCTATAACAAAGCAGCAAACAGATATTTGAAGCTGCTGGTGCCTCTGGAGCCCAGCGGCTCAAGGTGTAGGATCCTCCAGAGACTTGCAGTTGTGCATAAACCTTCTATTCGGCCACCCCTAACAAGCAGAAACAGCTGCAGTGGGCCCAGAACTACATGAAGACTAATTTTCAAACAGTCTTGTTAACTGATGAGTGCAGTGCAACCCTGGATGGTCCAGATGGATGCAGTGGAGTCGTGTTTTGAGTCACGGGGAGAGAGCTGGTCGTCCCCTTTAGGGTCCTTGAAGGTGTGAAAAGTACCATCTGAAAGATGTAATTGTGGGAAAAATCTATTTCCTGCTGGTGAGAATAGTGGAGTATGTGGAGTTTCTGACTGACCACTTTCTTTCATTGGTAGAAAGAGAAGAACTGTGCCTTCTGCAACACAACCATCTTCATGCAAGACAATGCACCATCTCATGCTACAAGGAATACCTCTACATCATTGGCTGCTATCGGCGTACAAGGAGAGGAACTCATGGTCTGGTCCCCATTCTTCCCTGATCAATCCTATTGGGAACCTTTGGAGCATCCTCAAGCAAACAAATAAGAGGGTGGGAGGCAGTTCACATCCAAACAGCAGCTCTGGGAGGCTATTCTGACATCCTGCAAAGACATTTAAGTAGAAACCTTCCAAAAACTTACAAGTTCCATGGATTCAAAAATTGTAAAACTGCTTTCAAATAAGGGGTCCTATGTTAATATATAACTTGCATTGAAATAGCTTTTGATTTCAGTGAAACTGATCTACTAATGCTGCAAATTCAACAACTGACCATTTTCAATTCTCTACAACCTATAAAATCTTTTGAAACTGTGTGTGCGTAATAATTTGGAACAGTGCATTTTAAGTTTTTTATTTTTGAAAAACATTGGGAGTTTTGTTCAGTAACATTTGAATTGTACTCTATTGGTAGATGACTCGAAAATTATGCCGACTGTCATTTGAATAGACTATTTAGGAAAAACAGAGAAAAATATCATTTGCATAATAATTTGGAATGCAGTGTACGTTTGCATGGGATTAATGAAGACGCCGTAATTTTTAGAAACTCCCACCATGCTGTCAGAGGAGAGCTGATGTTAGTGCTTTTTAAAGCATTCATGTCATTTGATGTTTAAGCTGATAAATGGTAGGTCTGAAATCTCTAGATTATTGCATAGTGCCTGTTCTACATCTAACCAAGGCTCATCTAAGCGTGTATGTTTTAACCATCCTGAGATGAACTGAAGCCTGCTGGCTAAGAAGTATTGTTGAGATCTAGTCCATTTTCACCCTGTTTAATACATCAGAGAGTAACGGGGTTCAGTATCCAGTCCAAGGCAGACTGTAGCTGCCAGGGATCAAACCACCATCCTTCCAATTAGTGCCGAACCGCTCTTCCTCCTGAGCTACAGCCACCCCAGGTGGGTCAAAGGTTGCAATAACTGCTTTGACAAGTAGCTCAAGTAGATTGGAAAAAACTCTATATAAGAATCACTTCATTTACAATTTACCAAGTAAAATGTTTTTAAAAAATACTTCATACATTTTCAGTGCTACGCAGATGATACCCAAGTTTATTTACCCACAAAGCCAGAGAACTAGTTAAACTACAGGCATGTCTCAGAGACATAAAGGCCAGAACAGGCTCTAATTTCCTACTCTTAAATTGAACCAAAAATGATACTCTTTCATTCTGCCCTAAAAATCTTTGGTGTTTAACATTTTAACTTGCTGTGGATAACATTACTTTGACTTCCAGTAACACTGTGAAAAATCTTAGAGTCATTCAACCAAACATTACCAGTTCAGCCCTGGAAGACTGATGAGTAGGTGCCAAGCAGGACGACAGCCAAAGACAGATGGAAGGTCCCACACACTGTTCCTGGAGGGCTGCACTGAGCGATGCTAACTTTTTGGACTGTCCATGTGCCACGTCTACAGAGCTGGAGAAGAGTCTCTTTGTTGTTCTTCAGCTTGTCCGCTTTATGGTGAGTGATCACATGATTAGTTCTTTTTTTTGTAGATTTTTGCAGACCTTTTGTGGTATCTAAATTTAAGGTTGCAAGTGCCTCCTAAGCCTTTGGCACCAAGCATCAGCCAAGTCGAGCACAGTGATGCAGTGGTTCACACTCTGCCTTACAGCAAGAGGTTTCTGGTTTTGAGCTGAATGAGACTTTTCTCTGTAGAGTTTTTACAGCTTCCCGTGCCACACAGTTGCTTAAAGTACATAGAACTAAGTACTAAATGTGGCTAAGGGGAGTTGATATTTTGAAATACTCTTTTCTGTTAATTAAGGTCGTTGTCATGTCACGTTGACAGCTTGGGGGACTTGGGCCTTCTTTTTAAAAGAAAACTTAAGATTTTCTTTTTTTTTTTCTATTTTAAATGGAAAATGAGGGAGTAAAAATGTGATATAGAAATTAACAATGAATTCATAGCATTATCTATAGATTTATATTACAATATTAATGTATGTTTGCCATAAAATGCTATGTTAGACCTGGAATTCTCTACAGGCATTCCAGGGTGTCTCAGCATGTCATTTGAGATTCACTGCTAAGGCTGCTATATCAGGCTGCAGATCACATCATTTTTATCGATTTGGATGAAAATGAGCTATGAAATTGTGTTCCGAGCAGAGATAAAGTAACCATCTGGCGTGACTCGCTGCGTTTTTGTTGCCTCAGGCAGGTAGAACTGGGGCCTCGGTAGTCTTTGAAGTATTTGTGTGTGGCAAGTGTGTCAGTGCATTGCCACAAACAAGATGAAAGGTGAAGCAAAATGTCAGCAGTGCCAGTATTCACACTGTCATTAGTTTAATACTGCTGTACTTGTTAAATCTTAAAAGCGTGACACTTAAATTTTTTTTTACATATAATGGATTAGATCAGGTTTATTACAGTAAGATTCATGCTAAGAGGTTTTTTGCTCCTTTAACAGTACCAGTTAAATTTATATGGAAAAACTCATCAATTTGTACTATTTAATTATTGCCTTTTAAAGACTGCTCAGAATAACCTTTGAATGGTTACTTTTCTCACAAATTTCTTCTCAGCATTGTCAGCATGATCGGTGCAGCATTGATCTTGTTTTACTAATCTATATTGTACCAAGAACCACTTGGCAGTTATCAGATGTTATCAGTCTAGCCCAGAAAATGTCAAGTTCTTTATAAGTCCTCTTTCAGAAACCAACAAATGCTCCGATAACATTGCCTTCCCATATTTATTTTACATAGAGTTCAGATAGAACATACATGTCAGCTGCTAGAAATCTGTGAGAATCAAGCCTTGTGTGGTGGAACTTCTAATGGACTTTTTGGAGTTAACGCTGGTATTTATAAAGATTTCTATATTTTCAAGAGGAGCACAAATGGTCAGATCTGATGAAGCCTTAGGGAGTGACGACCGGCTTTGTCATGAGTGTTTTGTCATTAGAATAAGTGCAAAAGGCAGCTGGTTGTCCAGAGTGCAAAGGTATACTATCGTCCTTATTTGAAAGATGTTGGAACAGAAAGGGCCCATCCCAAAATTGTTCCCACAAAAGTTGGGAGCATGAATTATTCCATAATGTCTTGGTGTGCTGAAGCATTAAGAGCTCATTTCACTGGAACTGAGGGTCGAAGCCCAACTCCTGAAAAACAACCCCACACCATAATAACCCCCCATCTTTTTTACTTGGGGCAATGCAGTCAGAAGAGTGACGTTCTCCTGGAAAGTGCCAAGGAGACATCAGAGCAGATTCAGCCCTGAATGAGTGACTGTTGTTCCCAATCACTTCCACTTTGTTATAATACAGCTGACTGTGGAATATTTAGTAGTGAGGAAGTTTTACGACTGGACTTGTTGCGCAGGTGGCATCCTATCACAGTACAACACTGGAAATCACTGAGCTCCTGAGAGCGATCTGTTTTTTCATTAATGTTCCTGATTGCTCAGGATCACACATCATGAAGACTAGCATGAAGTCCTCTTAACATCTTTTCTGTTACTTAAGTCATTCAAAACTGAAAAATGTTTATTGTCACTGTAAAAGAAATATACAATGAAATTAAGTTGCACTTGAGAGCTGTACTCAATAAATTTAAAAAAATTTAAAAAAACTATTAGTGTTTATTATTTAAGAAACTGGGATCCTTAATTTTGCAAATTACCAATGCTATAAATAGACACAATAGCTTTGTTTGAGGATGACTTTAAACTGACACACTAACCATTTTTTCAGTGGTGGTACATTTATTTTTTTAAAAGGGAAATAATGGAAAAAAATGATGGGTGCAGCATTGATCTTGTAAAAGACTTCCTGATTAAACGATGGCAGCTGTTTGCCATAAAAGCTCAGCAACGGTTGTTATTTGGCGCAATTATGTTATGCAATCATTTATGTCTGCAAGTCAAGTTCATGGGTACTTTTCACATTGATTTTAAACAGTGTTATACAAAGGCGCAGGAAAAAAGGGTAAAAAGAATTATTGACCATATTTTATGCTGTTGAAAGAGACTCAATAAGCTGATCTGATGGACTCTCTAAAGCTGGTGTTGGACAGGCAGATGTTATCTTAGTTAAGAACCCCCCCATTCCACTCCATGACGTACTGGGCAGTCCCAGGAGCATTTACAGTGAAAGACTGAGATTACACAAATGTACCACTGAATGATCATTCCTGCTTGTGGCCATCTCTCTGTCCAAATCCTCCATCTAGAGCATAAGTACACACTGCAGTAGTTGCACACCGTTAATACTGGCACATCAGAGAAAAGAGCAAAGTCAGTTTGATAAGAAGGTACCTGAATTTCAACTTTATCTACATGCAGTTTTGTGTAATATGTTGGGATATTTGTATATTAGAGCTATTTGGACAGGAGTAAGCGATGAGGTAAAATGTTGTAGAACCACAAAGTTTGCCTAAAGATCTCTACACATTGGTTCAGCATGTGTGAAAGTTCATTGCAAGTCTACATAGATCACACAGGTCAATGAAAGGATATCTACCGGTTAGTAGACTGGTTCCTGCTGGTTAGTAGACATAGGCCATGCCAGCAGTCACACTGATAATTGAACGATTTCTCTTAATACTAAATGTTCCACAGTAAAAAAAACAGCAGCTAGAGGCTTTAGCTCTCAGAGCCCTCTCCTGTGGAACCAGCTCTGAGTTTGAGTTGAGGATGCAGACACTCTCTCCTATACAAAATTGTGTTAAGACTCAATCTTAAGAAATGTATAAGACTGCAGTTTGATTAGGTGGCCTTAAACAGTCCTGTAGTTATATAACTCTATGCCAAGACTGCTGGAGGACCTCTGCACTGGACTACAAACATGCTCAGGGTGAGACTCGCAGCTATCTCATTTCCCCCGTGCCCCCACGTTCCAGCGCCCCTGCCCTAATTTGGATAAAATTAAGAAAATCGATGTATGCTGCGGGATATGTGTTACGCTCAGTTCCTCTCTTCTATCAGCTTTTGTTCTCCATTTTTTGCTGTTAAATATTATTCATTGGGTGGCTTCTTGTGGCTCCTGTCAAGAAGCCTGTGCCAAGTGCAGCTTGTGTCTTTCTGCAAATATCTCTTTCTGTGGATCTGTAGCTACTGATGCTCTGCTTGCTCAATGTTACATATCTGTTATTTCTAAAATTTCTTTCTTTTTCTTTCTTCTTTAAACCCCCACAACTAATTCTGCTTCTTTTAGTGCTAATGGAGACTTTATCCTCTCCACTGTGCCAAGTGCTGCTTCTCTCTGTAACACTACAAAGTCTTAACCCCAAAATGTAAAGTGCCCCAAAATGACTCATGTTATGGTTTGCTATAAAAGCTAAATTGGGATTGAACTGAATTAAATTGACCTTAACCACCAATTTATTACTGTAATCTGTAATAACAAAAAAGGTCCTCTATTTAAAACTAAATACAAATGATTCCCTCGAGCTGAAAGGGCTGCTTTTGAGCCTAAAGCTATCATAACAAAATGACCATAAAAGGCATAGATCTCCTGCCTGTGCGTTGCGTTCATATCAGAGGACTGGTTTGTTTAACTCACCTGAAAGAAAAAGTTTCAGTGCTTCACTGCAGACAATGAATGCTGTCTTCGCAGTCTAACTGTCTAACACAGTGGCTCCCAATTTTTTTTCTAGGCCCCCATTTGTTTTGCAAGAAAATCTTTCTGTAAACGTGTATGGTTTTTTTACTGTAAGAATATTCAACATTGCTATCAATACATTTTTCAAAAAATCCCTCTCTGTGCAAAATGGGTTTAAAAAACATAAACAACTGTCGGATACTGTTTGTCTGTGATTTGGACAGCCCGGCGCGTGCTCCCGACGCACGAGAAACAAATTCTGTCTGGGATACCCACCTTGGCACCACCGTTGTGCAGGTAAAGCCAAAGGCAAGATATGCTTCATCATATTTTCTAGTCTTTGGCTTGGAAGGAAGTTGGTTTGGAAACATATTTGGCGATGCTTCCTCTTCTGCTTTGTGTTTGTGTGGGAGCCCCGTCAAAAAAGAAGAAGTTACCTGGCTGCATAGTAATAACTTTTACAAAATGTATTACAGACACACATACTCTCACACACACAGTTATAATGCTTAAAGGCTGCCTGTATAACAGCCATGTTATAGGAGCCTGGTCTGTGTATGACAGTGAACTGAGATAAACATCTCTACCCATCATTTTAAATGACATAAAAATGACAGCTCCAGCCTGACTGCAATCACATAACCATGACAACCTCCTACAGTTCAGTTCATGCAACGTATCTTTGACAGACTCAAAATAGGTTAGCAAAACTTGGCACTCTTGAGTTAAGGTTACCTAATTTTGCATTTTAAGCATAAACAACTCTTACAGTGCAGTGTATCTAGTGGGTTAAATTTACTCAATGCAGATTTATGACAGAGTAAGTCTTTGATCTCTAATAGTCCACAGCACTGCCATGAGAGAGACTTTACAATTACATCAGTTTGGCACAAACACCCGTGACAAGAGAACCAGTAAAATATCAAATCCATTTATAGCTTTTCTATGCATGATGACAATAGATATATGAAGTTATGCTTAATTAGCTGAAGTGTCTGGTTTGATGCACCATTGGACAATTTCCAGTTCTTATATCACTATGGCCAACAGCAACACTGCTGCACATTACGTAGATACACACAGCTTTTCCTCTACAATACAGTGACGGTGTCAAAACCAAGTCATAAATGCTCATTGCCTAAAACAACAGGCAGAAAGGGACTTGGAAGACAGTACTGCTTAGGATTACTTTACTACTTTATCATTTAGCCATATTCCTAAACTGTTTGAAGTAATGCAAAAAGGCCATGCGACACAGCTACAGCTAACTTTCAAGATGTAAAGCTGCAACACTGAGACACACATTAAAGTTTAACCACTGGCTCCTTAAATATTTCAGTGGTCCATCATTATAGACCTGTGGATAGATTTACCTTTGCAATAAATGGAAATAGGGAACAATACTGATGCCCAAAGATCCTGTTGAAAGCTCTGTGGAGAAATGCTGAACATTCTGGTAAAGACCAATTAATTTAAAACCCTGTGTTGCAGCTCTACCTGCTTGATTTGATTATTGTAAGGAAAAATAATATGACCTAAGTATGCTACAGTACATAGATGGGTAAGGCAGACGAGTGTAATTTCTATAATGCAGTAATCAATCTTTTACATTAAGAATAGATTAAAAAGTGTCCTGTAAAAAGCATCACTCATAGTACGAAACTCCAAAAGAAAGAACTCCTTTCACAGGTGATATTTTGGCTTTGCAGAGCCATAAAAACACAAGCACAATTGGTAATGGTAAAGAAAACAGCAGCCAGTTTAGGCGATCCACTTCTATGGTGATGTGGCATAACTGAAAAAACGGACTTGCAATCAGTTTTCAGTAAGACATGCTTGCCTCATTCACACAAGCACCTTTTTCTAGGGTTTTTCTATATAAGTGCTCTCTATCTAACATTCACACACTTTCAAACTCTGATGGATGCATCAGGGAGCAACTTAGGGTTAGTATCTTCCTCAAGGATATTTAGCTTGCAGACTGGAGCAGCCAGGGCTAGAACCACCAACCATCCGATTAGCAGATAACCTGACTGCTCTACATCCTGAGCTACAGCTACCCCCACTGATCTGTGTTGGCATGGTATACATTGACTTTTAAATGTCCCCCATTCCTAACGGCAATTTCAAGAACGCTAGTCTGTCATTTTTCACTTCCTCCTTGGTGAACTTGATATGTTTGTCCACTGAGTTAATTTGATCTGTGAATTGTGGTGAATGTAATTTTCATACAGGTGTCATCACATACCTGAACCAATGACTCAGTGATATTCCAAGAGAGGACAACAGAGCCATGTCCTCCATATCAAAGTCAGCCACAATAGATGAAGCTGGGGAATCCACGGGACACACACATTTCTGCCTGTAGCACTGGTCCTTGTGTATGAAATATGTTATTGCAGTTCTAAGAACAGACACACGTGGTCGGTGTTGAGCGTGGTCATGTTGTCATGGGTGGGGTCACCCTACAATCTCTTACAAACTAATCTAATCTATTACCCTTTTCCTGTATTCGCCACCAGGTTCTCATTTCGAGGGCTCATAAGAACTTTTGTCACTAAGAAGAGAAAATTTTCTCATGACAGTCTGTCTGGTCTAGTAATAGCATGCATCTACCCTCTTCTGCCGGAAGGATGATAATGTTGTCCTCACAGAGCGATGTCAGTGTCTTCCTCACCACAATGCTAATATTCTACGGTAAAGCAATCAGTATTTAAGATTTGACTCTCATCACCCAGTGCCGAACAAACTGGGTGTCATCAGGATTCTACAACACAGAGCGAACACTGTGCCTGCAGACACAATGGTCAGGGAAGCAAGACAACATCGTATCAAAAAGGCTTCGAGTAAATGTGGTTAGCCCACTCCATTTCAAAAATTGGTCCAACCTAAGGATCAAGTGTCCATAGGTTGTCCTTAGAACAAACAGAGTAATAGTATAATAGTGTATTGTTGTGAATTATACCAATCGACCAGCTCTCTAAAAAGAAAACTTTAAACCCATAAAATGGAGATGAAAGGGCAATTCACTGATTTAGAAGACCGTTGATTGGCCCAGAAAACAGGTCTTTGCTCTATAAAAACAATCCTTCCCTGAAGCAAGACGATCGTAGAATTCCTCACTGAAAGACGACAGCAAGAATAATCCCAGATTTCTTCTCAGCACTCTAGCCTAGGTCTGTTGATTTGAGGATTCCCCTAACTTTAGCTAGTAATGACTTCATGAATTGCTTCACAATAAAATTGTAACAAAAACCCCCCAAAACATTTATATATGTACCTTTTAGACCCTATTTCTGTCAGACTGCTCAAATAGTATTTAATACTTAAACCATAAATATGATGAATTTTTATTAATGGTTACGTACCTTACTGTGCTTCCCTTGTTAGAACTCAGTGCCGCATTTAGTACCATTAACCACAAGATTTTACCAGAGAGATTAGAACGTACCTTTGGTATCAAATGAATTTTGCCACTGTAGTTTGAATCATATCTATTTCATAGATTCCAGTAGGGATGGGAATCTGAGCAATCCAATTCCTTGCCCTACAGCTGATTTCAGTTTTTGTGTCAGAGAAGGAAAACAGTCTACACTGTCGATATGGACATTACTTTTTAACTGCGCAAAACAATGAGAATGCAATGGTAAAGTGCTGCTCATGCAACTTTGGCTCTTTGCAAGCATCTGCATATACAGCAAGAACCCAGCCATGAACTTAGAGTGATATTAAAGCTGAGTGAATGCTGAACCGAGCCCATCAGCCAGACTCTGAACTTGAACAAACTGATGAGCAGTAAGGCTGCGGCCTCTGTTTCTAGCTGTTCGTGTTTCTTTCGTAGAATCACTGTGGCGATCCCTTTAAAGCCCCTTTGTGCTATTTTTTTTAATCTTTGCCTGCTCTGTGTACTACTAATAGAAAGATCATATGTGCATCCTCCTTAGGGTAGGGATTTGTGTTGGTGTGTAGGACTGTATCCTATAGGTTTATACTGTTGAATGGTAATTATCAGACAGTGCCTTTTAGGTTGTTTGGAAGAGTAACATGAAAGTAATGTATTACAACAAGTTATTTTCCCCTGGGAATAATTAAGTAATGTAATGCATTACTTTTAAGAAAAGTGTTCTGTGTAATATGCGTAATGATCCCAATGCTGATCACAGGCAAGGGGAAATACATCCAGCATCCACAAACTTTTGACCACACAACATGTAATTAATTTGCTCTAATTTAATGTCTTTGATACACTACTTAGAGATGATGGTGACTCTCAAAGTGGACCCAATGAGAAACCAACGAGAATTGATAAGGAATCGAATCAATAAGTGATATCGATAATGGAATTGGAATCGCTAAATTCTTATCAATTCCCATCCAATTTGTTCATGTAAATGGGGAGTCTTTTTCACAAAATTAGTTCCAAAAGATTCTGTGCTGGGACCACTTCTTTTTACATTACGTAAAAATGTAAAAAGATTTCCTAAGGCAATATTAACTTACATTTTCATTGCTATGTAGATGATACCATGGTTTATCTATCCAAGAGGACAGATGACACACACCAATCTTAAAGACATAAAGGCCTGGATGACCTGCGGCAGACCCTTCCCTGACCCTGGTTCTGCTCGCGGATTCTTCCTGTAAAAAAGGTTTTCTGTTCAAAATGACACCAAGTGTCTCCTTAAATGGTCTTGTTAAACTGTACCATTTATAAGGTTAGGCAAACCTGCAGTCAATTGAGATTGAAAAAGTGACTTGTATGAGTGACATAAAACTGATTCTGTTCATCTGGTTGTAACATTTTCAGAGGGAACTCAGAAAATGTTACAACCAGATGAACAGAATCAGTTTTCTAGGATCCACTACTAAATCCTCTTTCTGCTTGAAAAACTTAAGCTGATTTGAAATTCATAAATCACAGGTGCAAATTGCAAATGGGATTATTAGTAACTCTTTAAACAAGGTCTTTTATGATAATTTTTAATACATTATTTGAATGTAAGTGCAACATCAGCAGTTGCAGTGGCACTGCCTGTACCATCCCATTGAAAAATGAAAAGAATTATGTCGAAAATATAATAAATCTAATTAAAATAGTTTTTTTTTCCTTTGCTCTATGACTGATGATGACTTTATTGGCTAAATTCCTATTTTAATCCCAAGTTTAATCCTGAGAGTAAAAGTAAAAGTGTGTAAACTATAGTCACTGATAAAGTAAGAATGTCGGCAATTATCCACTTTCTTACTCTATTATATTAATTATCCTTTACAGATCGATAGCCAGTGAGGATGAGTTGGCTGCTGTTTCAAAGTCAAGTCCAATCATTGGTTTTCACATCCAAATCAAAACACCAAGTAAAATCATACTCAGTTCAAGGCTTCACAACAGTACTGTGTATCTTTGCCTAACAAGGACTACAGCAGCCTATGTCAGGCCATCTGTCAGTCAAAAATATTCACACCATGAATGTACTATAATGGATTAGGCATAGCCACCTAATCTATTCTTTGTTTATCATTTAAATTTGATAGTTGTTGGTCATTGGGAAAGTATAAGGAGTGGCTCACTGGAGTCAACCTCAAGTGGCCAGGAGTAGTACTGCAGTTTTTGGCACTTCTCCATGAGCTTCATTTTTCAGCACCTGGTGCTTTCTGCTCGGCACTCTAATGTCCCATCCATCATTATACTTCAAGTTGAATATGCTGAGCACTCAGCGTGGCCTTCCATTTTTAAGGTAATTCAGGCCAGCAGTGTATTACACAGATGGACTTCATTATAATAGAGCCATCAGCTTTTTCACACCTGCATCTACTTAGTGCATGTAAGGTCATGGAAGTAGGTTTACGTATTCTCTAACACTAAAGCAGACAAGAAAGCCCATGTTTCTCAGCTGGACACGTGAAGGGTATGTTTAGCTGGGGAACTTCAGGAAATCTAGTGACCTTGAGCTTGGTCAGGTCACATGATCATCCATCACAGACGAACAGCTTTGCTGCTGTGCCTTGCTCTAGTGGGAGGGGGGAGGCAGCTTTGGTGTGATAATAAGATGAAAAGTCTGCTCAGTGCAGGCAAGCCAGCCCTGGGTGGAACAGATGGAAGCTCCTTCTTTCTTATGCAATCCAGCACTAGTGAGGCAGAAATGATGACTTTTATGTGACTCCCTGGATGTCGGAAAAAACAAAACGCCTAATGAAGATCATGGGACTAACAGATGAGATTTGTAGGCAGATGGGTAGTGGGAATAACAGGAGGTCAACACCACCCCACCGCATCTCCCATCATGCCTGCTGGCTGCTAGCACTGAGACTAATACTGTATGCAGTCGGTCACTTTAAATGATAAACAACACATATCATGTAATTATGAAACCACAGTGGAAATTCTTCCGTACAGTAAGTTGACTGTGTGTGTATGTGTGTGTGTGTGTGTGTGTGTGTGTGTGTGTGTTGCCTGACAAACTTTGCTTTGTGAAAGCAATCAGTGGCTCATAGATTCTCTAAATTGACCAAAACAATGAGATTAAACGCGCTGAGGGAAGAACATGCACATGTGAAGGGCTCTGAATAGTAATAATGTTCCAGGAAATGTGCAGGAAAGAAGAAGGAGAGGAAGAAAAAAACCCCACCAGTTTTCCTCATACCATTTTCTAAAAATAGCTCTTCTGGTGTGACATCATCAGCGCTACGTAAATAAAGTCCACCTTTACTTCTGTAGTGCAGCAGAAAAATGTTGAAGCCACTTTTTAGCCTCCAGGAGAAGCGCTGGTTGTTTTTGTTGCTGACAACATGCACACACAACATATGCACAGATCAGCATACATACAGTAAAAAGTGCACTGTGTGTTTCCTCCTTATTTCTTCCTTCATATGAAGAAAAAAGAAACTAGATCAATTGCTAGGACTTAGCATTCCAAGCACACATTTTCCCTTCTCTTGATTGGATGTTTTTTGCTTCACAGCTTTAACACTTCAGCACATGGGCATAAAATTCCCATATGTACAACATTCAAATAATTACTCACGAGTGATGGTGGCGTCTGTGAATCATGACGGAGCTGGGGACCTCTGTGTCTGGTCTGGGGGGAACAGGAAAGCAGAAAGCTTAGGTACACAGCGACTACCACACAGTTAAATCTCTTACCCACTCCTCACACACACACACACACACACACACACACACACTGAATTAGTGTGCCACTCATTCAAGCTCAGCAGCAGTTGAGATGATGGCTCACGTACAGCTGACTGGTGATATAACTGCTGCTACACATCGCACCACAAATTCTCCACTTAATTTATATTCATGCAAATAGACTAGAAATGTTTAAAGGACTAGATCCTGTCTATGTAGTCAACATCAGGTCACTGAGGTGCTGACAGAGGATTGGCCTGCTGGTTAATATGAGGGCTGGTCCACACTTCTGATTCAGAGCTGATGAGTCCCGTTACAGTGAAACGACTGTGCGAGTACAGACCTTAATCTCAGTTAATGTGGCTACAGTGAGAGAGCGCTGCATCAAGGAAAAACTAGAAAACCTTCTGTAGATTTCACAGAACTTAAATATAGCATTTAATTTATTAGTAGACTCAATTTGCTTCTCTCAAATGTAAATGACCCACTCACTGTTTTGATCCCACTCGATCTTGTCCGAACATATGGACATAATTTCCTAAGGGATTATGAAAGTAGTCTGATTCTAATGATATAGTAACATTTAACAGTATTCTATAAAAATCCTCTTTTGCCTGATCCTTTTTGAAAATAAAATGTTAGAATAATTATGCAAAAAAATAAATAAATACTCCGAAATACTTTTTCATTACAGTACATGCCTCTCCCTACTATAGGTCACCTTCTTTTCTGTCTTTGCTCTACTCTTTCCACTCACTCCTAACAGCTCCCTGAGCCTGGCTCTGCTGGAGGATTCTTCCTGTTAATAGGGAGTTTTTTATTCTCACTTTCGCCAAGTGCTTGTTCATACGGGGTCATGTGATTGCGCTACATAAATAAAATAGAAGTGATGTAGGTGATTAACACTATGTTTGCAGTCCCTTTGTTTTTTCTTATAGGTATCTTACTGAATATAGACTGCACAGGAGTATTCATTACAAAAGACACTGAGTAATTCCCTTCTGGCTGTGTAATGCACTTGGACTGTCTTGGCAATGTTTTTGTCTTTTCCAAAGTTTTTATGAACTTGTTTTCTTCACATGGCATTTTGAAACTCTAGGTCAAAGAAAAGTGTTCAGAAAAATGCAAAAGATGTATGTTTCCACTGACTCTTCACAAGTGCCATAGGCAACCAGCACCGATGACTGCAGCAAAGTTTTACTTCCCAGTTGAAATGCATCAGTTTTAAGTTGCATTTCTGACAAATGCATAACTGAGCCAGGTATGCTTTAATTTGAGATTGAACCCTGACTGCAGTGGTTGGAAAAAGAAAAAAAGAGTTGCCTATGTATAATCCATCCAACCAGCTGGTTACATCTTGTAACCTGCTAAACAAAAGATTATCAAGGTAAAGGAATCAGAATGACACAACAGAGTAAGCCTGGGTAGAAATGGTTCCACACCTTTCTTGTGTGCTGGCCCTTTTCTCGTCGAGTCGGGTTAAAAGCTTTCAAGAAAGCAGGTGAGGAAACGCTGGTTTTAGCGGGAATGAGGTGACTGCTTCTCAGTGACACCTTCCATTAAAGAGTAGAGCAAGAGTGAAGTTGTGTAGCATTGTGGAAGATATATGCCCCAATCACAGAGTGGGAAAGGGGGGAGTGAAGACAGTCACAGAAGGCTGGAAATAGGCAGGGGGAGGCAGGTAAATTGCTTAACAACAAAATAAAAAGCTGTACTATCACTCAGCTGATAACAGAACTGCTGAATATGCTTTGTATGTATCAAATGCCGCTGTGCTCGGCTGCACATCTCTCACAGGAATACACAATGTGCAGGAATGACTGAACTTCTCTGACATGACAAGAGGCAAGGTAGAAAGAAGCAGTGAAACATCAATCACAGATGAGGCATTTAAAGCAGTTGTCATGACAATAGCAATGGCTCAAAGCAAAGATCCTTTTCTTTCCCTCTCTGGAGACTTGGTGACATTCAAATAGCAGACATTGCTGCAAGTCCAACAGCCACGCCTCGCTTGGTGAACTGTGTAGTTTTAGCAAATGTGTCCGATTCAGGTTGGAAATGTTTTCAGTCTGCTCGGTCAGAAAGAAAGGTGGGGGTATAGGTCGGGGTGTGTTTATCACTTTGATGGATTGCGACAGATCAGTAACAGCATGTTTTCATTGGTGTACATCTGATTCACTACTAAAACCCACAGACACAGACAATCCACAGCATTCTCATAGGGCTACATCACTGCTTTTGTTTATCATCAGGAAACAACAACTGCAGAACTGGAAGGGTTATTATTATTATTAAATTCTTTACTTAAACAGATCTCAGTCTCACTGAGATTGAGACCTGTGTGCAAAAAAGCATACACAACAATTGAGACAGACAGCTACATAATAAATGACACATTACACTTATTCACAAATTAAGAAAACAAGAGTAAGAGTCGTTCCAGACAGAGAAATACAGAGAAATACAAGTCTTTAAAAAATCAAAAGAATTCAGCTTCATTGTTTTTTGTAGCTCACTTTAGTTATAGGCACCAACATATTTAAAGCCAGTTTTATCCAAATCCAGTGTGAAAAAGAGGTAAACTAAAGTCAAAATGTCCCGCAGCCTGAAATTGTAAGCACTGTGTTTAAACTCAGTCAAGGAGTGGAGGTAAGCAGGCAATCAAGCAATTTTAGGGGCTTCTGTTCTGATGTGTACACTCGGTGCCTTTGGAGGTACAATCTTGTCTTGAATATATACAACTGCAAACCTAACTACAGACGAGTCTTTGGATATGAACGCTGATCTCGAGTTTGAAAATTGAGTACTTCAGTGCATTCACAGACTGTATAAAAAACGGACATAGCCACCGTGATGTCACTTAGTGAATCACTTTGTGAAGATTTGAGCCGTCACCTTGCGCCACAATCAAACAGGGGATCTGGCTGACAAACAGAGAAACTTGCAATGCTTAAAGAACGCAACTATTCACTTACAAGTTAGGATTGTCTTAAAGCATGCCCTCCTTTATTGTGCTTTTTGGCTTCATTAGGGACCCTTATTTAATAAAATTAACCCTATATTGTATTTCAGGTTTGAAACTAGCAATTGCGATCACATCTCATTAGCAAAGTGTTTATGGACATCATGCATTAAGGGAGTCGAGGGCTGTTTTCCTACACTTACTTTCAGCTTACCAAGGGGTCACCACAGCGCATGAATCTGCATGTTTGATTTAGTCTAAGCTAAATAAAACATTAATTAATGACAATATAAAAGATTCAAACAATAGATAAATGCATTGGAGGTGGCTGTGACTCAGGTGGTAGCACAGGTCAGTGGTTCACTTCCTAGCTGCTCCAGCATGTCAAAATATCCTTGGTCAAGACACTGAACCCCAATGTGCTGATCACTGTGTGTGCACAAATGTTAGCCAGGCCGCTTGGGTATAGGAAAAACACAGAAAAAAGAGCTTATAGTTGAACGGTACTTGTAGTAAAAAGGGCTTTGAATACTCAGCTAGAGTAGAAAAGTGGTTTTCCTTTAAGGCAGAATTGTGTCAGGGGATGACATAATCATTTGGTTCTGATACTGAGAGCAGCAAACATAGATATGTGGCTGTGAAGCATTTCAAAGTGATTCAGGATGACAGGAGAACAATCAAACCGTGCACACGGGAAGGCCTGTTTGGCCTTCTGTCTTGTGCCGAGATTTCTCAACTGATTCTAATCAGAAATAACGTTACTTTGTGCAGAAATAACCTACCATTATATAGCAGGAAGAGACATTTATGATTAATATGCCTTCTGGGATAAGGCCAGGTCTTCTTCTGGTCAGTTGATTAAACAATAACAAGAGTAAACAATAACAAACATCAAAAGAAGGTTGCAATATCAATTCAAGAGCTACACAGAAAACGTGACATAGAATCTTAATGTCTTATTTTTTCCATTCTTATTCCAATAGTTTATTTTTACACTAGTCTTATCAGAAGGAGCTCTTAGTCCAGTTTATCTAAATTCCATATGGTTGGTACTAGGGACACGATGCATTAGTCATACTGCTAGGCAAGCATTAGGGCCCAGACATGAGGCCCCTTCTTGATCAGAGAAAAAAGCCTGGGGCTCACAACAGCAACAACATCACACAAACACATAATTCCAGTTACTGCAGTACCCTGCTGGGAGTCAGGAGAACATGAAGCAGGATAGGAAAGAGGCTGTGAAGAGGAAGCTCAATCATGAGGTTCTTTAGTGCAGTAGATGATATGGCAGTTTATTGAGCACAAGCTTTTCTGTGGGAAAAACATTTTGCAGATTGTGTCATTGTTTTGCTAATCACTTCAAGGCAGTAGCATGAAGGATGGGAGTGAATGCACGGCAATAATGAACTCTGTGTTTGTGTATGAGCACGTGTGCACGAGCATATTCTGGGTGTGAAGGAAAGTTAGGAGCTAAGAGGCAGTTCCATCTCTGCGGTCACTGTCTCCCTCCTCCGGCTGTCTTGCCTCACATCTAGATCAGAGCCCAATCAAAGCTTCTCTACCCAGGATCACATGACCCTTTTACTGTGACTTTAATATCATCAGACAAAGTCATTTTTTGTGTGGTGACCCAGCATACAAAATACAACACCGTACAAAAGTAAATGTAACACAACAGGAAAAATAGCCAAGCAATACTATAAAAACGACTAAAACTAACACCTTCTGGAAAGCACCACAGTTTGGAAAACACAATAAATAAAACACAATATAGAATAGTTGGCAAAGCCTGGCGACATAATGTAGTTTCATAAAATCTGTAATTAATATATTAATGCCTTTAGGCCTGTTACTACAGCTTCACACACATTTCCCTCAATGACGTTGCCAATACAACATGTCAAGTATGTGTTGTGTAACACCAAGTGAGAAGATGGAAGAGATGGCGTGAAATAAATCTGTTGGCTCTGTTAGTAAGCAGTCAACTACAGTTTTTTACCCCTCAGTTGTAAAAGGCTGAATATTGCTGTCACCCTGCTGGGCTGGTGTCCGAGTGTGGGGGCAGTGTGGACACCGAAGTTTCCGACTGCGATAACTTGAGAATGAGGCGACAAAGCTCACTGACCTTGATCTAAAGGTCAGAGGTCTAAGTTCAAATTTTCTGAAAATCTTGTGAATGCGATAACTCCAGAAGGAAGTCAGCTAGAATTTTGAAATCAATAGCATAGGTGTAGCTACTACAAACCTTGGACGAGTTCTTATCTCAGTGACCGCGACCTCAGTCAGAGGTTATGTTTTCTGCAAATCTTGTGAATGCGGTAACTTGAGAACAAGGTAAAGTTGAATTTTGAAATCAATAACTGAGTCACTGAAGGCTGAGGGGTAGCACAGGCAGTCAGCAGCATTTATCTAAAGATGTAAAACTGTTGCCTCAGGTCTTAATTTTAATAGATTCAGTTTAGTTCAGCTGGGTCTCAAAGATTTAGAGACAGTGAAAGTTTATCTTAATCATGTGCAAAGCTCTTGACAAAGCGCCAATCATCCTTAAACACAGATTAAAATACTTTATTTAATGTTAAAAGTGTCATTCACACCAGAGAGATTGACTGCTCATCTTTTGGGTTTTGCAGCCAACTACTTAAATGGTTTGGCTCATTCTAAATTCTTTTATGAGTCTTGTTTAGGGCTGCCACGATTAGTCAACTAGTCATGATTACGTCAGCTATCAAAATCGTCGACGATTAATTTAATAGTCGACATGCCGTTTGAAGCTTTGTAAGATCCTGAAAGATGCAGGAATAAGCAGTAGGATTTAAGAGTGTAATAATGGACTGAAACAGAAGATAGCAGCAATACATGTACAAGGATGCCAGCTGCCGTTAAACGCCGAAGAAGAAGAAGCAGGGTCCGGTATCGTAGCTGTGTCCAAATTCAGGGGCCGCATCCTTCGGAGGCCGCATTTGTAGGCCGACTACGTTACAGCGACGCTACAAAGGCTGTCCAAATTGGAAGACTCCTCCAAATGCAGTTGACAAATGCTTCCTCCTTTTCCCCAGAATTGAAGGATGGGTTTATCCTTCGTGGCCCAACCTATCCCAGAATTCATAGCGCGGCCTAGCCAATTCCAGTTTTGAACAATGGCGGCAGCTACTTAGTTTTAATATTACACTTTCTGGATCACAAAATAAAGTTTTCAGATATTTTCAGGCGAGAATGTAGCTTCAAATATCTCCTCGGTTTATCAAGACATCACATATTTGGAAAAGTGCTCCGACGTTTTCGGAGATATCTGTTACCCACCAGCTCGATAGCTAACCGGGGGTTCAAGGAGAACAGCGAACTCCCCCACCTCCACCACACACACACACACACACACACACACACACACACACACACACACACACACACACACACACACACACACACACACACACACTCACTCACTCAGATGTATAAGTCGATTTATTCAGGAACAAATAAAACACTGAGAAAAGCCAAAAAATAACTTTAAAATGTTATTGTTTGGCTTTTCTCAGTATTTTATTTGTTCCTGAATAAATCGTTTTGGCTGAGATTAAAGTTATATAGTTTTTACACAGCTTGAATAAGCGTCAAACAGAAAACTGATTAAACAAAAGTGTGAGATGGTGGAGAATTTACTCCAGTGTCCTGTTATATTTTAGATCACAAGGAGCTGAGTTCATTAAACTCCACTGAGACAATCTGCAAATTTCATTAAAAGTTTAATAAACTATCATCTTGTCTTTATTTTTAGTTGGCACATACCCTAAACACTTCAAGCTGTAAGCTGATAGTTATGCAGTGCAGTAAGTTGTGCGTTTTACGTCCAATGGATGCATGATCTGATTAGTCGACTAATCGCAAAAATAATCGGTGACTAGTCGACTATCAAAATAATCGTTTGTGTCAGCCCTAGTCTTGTTTCCAGCAGCTGCAGCATTACGGTATGCTACCTGCCCAGCACCAATCAGCAGACACTGTAAGTGCTCACTGAACAGTCCCTTCTTATAGTAAGAGTGTTGGAAGTAGGAACAGAATATGTTGTTGTAAAGACTTAAGCGACTTCCACAAAAGCAAAATCTGTTACGGATGAATGACCGGGTCACCGACTGGCATCACTGAAATGCCAATGGCAAGCAATGCTGAGTACCTACTCAGAAACCATGTGACAGGCTTTTAGTAGATTCAGGGGAACAAGTTTTATATGTGCTGGCTGGAACTCACAACTTGAAGGATCTGCTGATAAAACCTTTTGACCAGATATTTACCGGCCATCTTTACAGCTGAGGGCTTTGTTGGTGAGGGGTGTTTTTGGGAGCATGCAAACAAGCACCAAATTACGTTGGGCAACTTTAAAGTTTTGTCTGTTTTGTCTGTAACAAGAACATTACTGATGCTTTTAAGGCTTAATTAAAAGTTGATGAAGAGTTTGTGTTTAGAATGAAATCCTAAATTCTAACAGCCCTGACTCAAAAGACATGGTGCCAGTCAGTCCTGTTGCCAGATTTTTGGCAAATAGAGTCCCTAAAATGATGTTGCTCCCTCCTCTTTGCTGACACTTTGGGGCTGTGCAAGATCACACAGTTGCACATGTTTTATTAACTTCATGAGACAGCCAAGCCGAAAGCAGTTTTCAACATATCAGTGCAGCGAGCATGTACGCAAAAAAAAGTGACAAGGAGCATAAGTGCCCTGTTTCTTGTTACAAAGATGGTTAATTTCACCATGGTAACCCTCCGATGTCACTGATATCATCTGAGAAAATGGCTACAAAGTTTTAATAATGGTATGACTAAGTCAGAGTTGTGAGGCTTCACTGTGTGTGTGTGTGTGTCTTGCTGAGTGTGTGTGGAGTCACTAAAACTGATTGGCCCAACAGATGGCAGTGTGTTTTCACTGATTGAAGCTTGTCCCACATGTCCCACTGGACCTCTGCTTCAGAGCAAAAGGGTAGTGTCGGCACATTGTTAATCTAAAATCTACTTTCATCATGCCTCACATTAGGCCAAAGGCACACCTGAATAATTTATTTTCTATCTCTAGCCATGGAAATGGACCCGTCTTCACACTACTCTTACGTCAAGATACCATCAACTCTGATTTAGCTACAGCAGACTGGTTTAGTTGTCTGATTGGAAGCAACTCAAAGACTGTGTGTGTGCCAATATCAGTCCAGAAACATTAGTACTATATGTATTATGTATATGTGTTGATGGAGTGTAACCTTTAAAAATAAAAGCAGTTGTAGACATTGATCCATATCAGAAACTTCAGCTGCCTATACTTAAGCAGCAACTTGTGGGACTAAAAAGTGAAGGCAACGTGGAAGTGCTAAAAACAGCAGTTCCACTAATAGCCACTGGAGACAGAAGCTAGTCAATCCCATAGACCAGTGGTTCCCAAAGTGGGCGGAATGGGGAAAAAAAAAAAAAAAAGTATGCTTGGACACTGCTAGCATAATGGAAATGCAAAGCAAAGCAGAGGTTGAAGCATTGCTAGAAATGCTTCCAAGCCAAAGACTAGAACATATGATGAAGCATATCTTGCCACTGGATTCACCTCCACGACAGCTGCCGTGCCAAGGTAGGGATCCCTGACAGAATTTCCCCTGCATCGGGAGCACACGCTGGGATCTCCAAACAAACTGTATCCCACATTCTTGATTTTTAGTTCACAAACATTTCTTATAACGACTAAGGTTTTAGCTCTTTGTTCAGGAAAGTTATAGGAGGATAAAAATAATTATCAGGTAAAATGTCCTTCGTTTATTAAAATAACCCTGTCCAATACCACGTGAGAACAATAAATATATAATTTTTTGTTGTAACCCTCAAACTGAATGGTAATGTAACGACACTCACTTTTCACAAAACTAAAACATCACTGCTTCCACGCCCAATCTGTAATGGAGGTGGAGTAAACTGGATCCGCACTACGTGCCCAGCGAATGCTCCCTAAGTGTGGGGAGCGGGTTTTGTCGGGGATGCATACCTTGGCACAACACTGATCCTGCCACAATTTGTATTCCCGGTTCAAGTCACGGACAAACTGTATCCCACAGTTGTTTATGTTTTTAAACCCATTTTGCACATTTTTTAAAAAATGTATTGATGACAATGTTGAATATTATTACATAGTGAAAAAAAACAAAAACAAAAGAAACCCAACAAACTATACCTAGCAAAAAAAGTTTGGGAACTACTGCCATAGACTATCATGTTGAAATTCTTAACTCTACAGCAGCAGTAAGCATACTCTGAGTCTGGTAAAAAAGCAGGTTCCCTCTTCCCAACAACTCCACAGTGGGTCATTTTTTATAACTCCGTTATACTATTGTTTGAAAATTAGGGGCTTGGCCTTTTGGATATTCAGGTCTGCAAAAACAGGGACATAAATCCTCTTGTTATCTGCTAGGCTTTACTGGAGGTAAAGCCTAGCAGAATCATTGAACTACACCATGATTGTAGTATTGATATCTTTTAAGGTATTTTTCTAGAAATTATCTTAAAAAATAATATGACATGCTGTCAGTTACTGTATCCGATTGTTCAGTCTGACGTCACTAGCCGTGTCTGGGCCTAAACTCCGCTGCAGGTCCATATATCAAACGATCACTATGGCATTACTGAGAGTTGAAAAACTGTCTAAAGTCTTTCATCTTTAATAAAATGATCAGCGTTCTTCTCTACCAGGTGTAACAATTGAGTTTAACATCCAGGCATCCATGAAAACGGAATTTATGACATTTAACGGAGTTAGAAGTTAGCAGGGAGTTAGCTCGCTAGCTTCTATCTAAATACAATATAGCATGTCCTGACTGCGGGGTTTTGGAAACAAATTAAAACGTACAGCTCTGTTATCACTTCCAGCATAAATGAAGACAGGAAACTAAACAGCAGTGACGTTTGTAAGGTTACTGAAGTTGGGCTAGCTGGTATATAATGATGTGCTACGTGACCGCTAGCGACACAGCTATGTTAGCATAATATAAACAAGCTAACTTTTTTTCCACTCGATAAAAGTTAACGTGAGTGTTCTCGGTGATCAGGAACAAATGTAATCGCATGGCAGGATGCTGTAAAAGGACCAAACTTCAGCCAGGAGAACAACTGAGATAATCCATCCACAATACGAGGTTAGTCATTCATATACTGCTGCATGGGCTGGGCTGTAGTTACATCCTAAGGTTTTAAAAACTGAGCTTAAATAAATGATTAGTGGTAATAAAAGCCGAGGGAGGTCAACAGTGATCACTGACTGTTTTAGGAGCTTTTTGAGATCAAATAGAAGAAAATACATAACATTAAACATGTTAACAACACAAAAGCCATATTAAACGCAGACTACTATAGACCCGGAAGTAGGATTCGTCGCGTCATCACTGAACAACCGGATAGCCCATCCTGTGAGCAAATCCCTGTGAGCAAGCATTATCCTGTGCATTCTGTGGATGCAGTTTGCTAACTGGCCTGCTAGCTTAGCTTGCTGGCACTTCTCCTTCTAATTAAACTATGGTCACTTTTGGCACCAGAACATAAGGCTTCACAATGCATGTCCAAAAACAAACAGGTAATATCTCAGATGTCCATCTTTTATATACAGAGATGTCACAGTTTAATAAAGTAAAAAGAAAACAGAGAAGTTTCTCATTAACACGGTAAAGATTTCATCCATCCATCCATTTTCTTCTGCTTATCCGGGGCCGGGTCGTGGGGGCAGTAGCCCAAGCAGAGAAGCCCAGACCTCGCTCTCCCCAGCCGAGGGAACACCAAGGTGTTCCCAGGCCAGCTGAGAGATATAACCTCTCCAGCGTGTCCCGGGTCTGCCCCGGGGCCGCCTCCCTGTGGGATATGTCTGGAAAACCTCACCCGGGAGGCGTCCAGGAGGCATCCTTGTCAGATGCCCGAACCACCTCAACTGACTCCTTTTGATGTGGAGGTTTTAAACTCAGCTCTCTCTTCACCACAACAGACCAGTACAGCATCCGCATCACTGTGGCCGCTGCACCAATCCGTCTGTCGATCTCCCGCTCCCTTCTCCTATCACTCGTGAACAAGACCCCGAGATACTTAAACTCCTCCACTTGGGGCAGGAACTCGTCCCTGACCCGGAGTGGACACACCACCCTTTTCCGGCTGAGGGCCATGGCCTCAGATTTGGAGGTGCATTCCCACTGCTTCACACTCGGCTGTGAACCGTTCCAAGGCGAGCTGGAGGCCATCACCCAATGAAGCCAACAGAACCACATCATCTGCAAAAAGCAGAGTTGAATGCCTTCTCCAAGTCCACAAAACACATGTAGACTGGTTGGGCAAACTCCCATGCACCCTCAAGTATCCTCGAGAGGATAAGAGCTGATCCAGTGTTCCACGACCAGGAACAGGAGTGTTCCTCCTGTATCCGAGGTTTGACTAACGGATGGACTCTCCTCTCCAGCACCCTGGCATAGACTTTCCCAGGGAGGCTGAGGAGTGTGATTCCCCTATAGTACGAACACACCCTCCGGTCTCCTTTCTTAAAGATGGGGACCACCACCCCGGTCTGCCAGTCCAGGGGTACTGCCCCTGATCTCCATGCAACATTGTAGAGACGTGTCAATCAAGACAGCCCTACAACATCAAGAGCCTTCAGGAACTCGGGGCGGACCTTGGCCACCCCAGGGGCTCTGCCACCAAGGAGTTGTTTAACTGCCTCAATGACCTCGCCCCCAGAGATTGGCGGGTCATCCCCTTCATCCCCAGACTCTGCTTCAGCCACAGAAGATGTGCCAGTGGGATTAAGGAGGTCCTCAAAGTATTCCTTCCACCACCCGACAATTTTCTCAGTCAAAGTCAGCAGCACTCCACCCGCACTACACACAGTGCAGGTAGAACACCGCTTTCCTCTCCTGAGTCGCCTGACGGTTTGCCAGAATCTCTTCGAGGCAGTCTGAAAGTCTTTTTCCATGGCCTCTCCAAACTCCTCCCACACCCGAGCATTTGCTTCAGCCACCGCCTGCGCCACATTCCGCTTGGCCTGTCGGTACCTGTCAGCTGCCTCCAGAGTCCCACAGGCTAACCAAGCCCGGTAGGTCTCCTTCTTCAGCTTGGTGGCTCCCCTCACCACTGTGTCCACCATTTGGTTCGGGGATTACCACCACGACAGGCACCAACTACCTTGTGGCCGCAGCTCAGTACAGTGGCTTCGGCAATGGAGGTGCTGAACATGGTCCATTCGGACTCAATGCCTCCCCAGCCTCCCCGGGTTTCTCTAAAAAATGTGCGTGGCTTCTCATGTAATGCTGGTGATATCTAAACTGTTGGCTGCTAATTACCAGGCAGATAAGGCCTAATGTATATAACTGCATCCAGTGCTTTTTAAAATGCATGGAGAGAAATTCCACAGCTAATTTATTAAATCAGTGCAGCCATTGAAGACAAACACTTTCCCTGAAGTGTGAAAGAAGGTGCTGAGATGTGTATGCCAGGGTTAGATACCCTTAAGCAGTGCACTCACTCAATTACAAAACACTTTTCAAAGGGAAAACAAAATCTATCATGCCTGAAACATTATATTTTAACCTGCAAAACACAATGATCCATAATGGAAATGATTTGATAGTGATGAGTAGAGCTGTTCTGAAGCATGCAAAGCTGAAAGCTGGTACTCTCCGGCCTGTTGAGCCAATGCCATTGCCCTCCCTATATACACACTATCACCACATCCTATTAACATCATGTCACAGCCAGACAACAATGTAATGATGATTAAAATGATACTAATCGAAACAGCAAAAGGCGACCATTATCATTACAGTTAATTATCTCCCATTCCAGTGCACGCAAAGTGTGACAGCGAGCTGTTTCATCCAAGCGAACAAAGAGTAGAGCAATCACCTGAGTCAGAACAATAGAGACTACGACTCCACAGGAATATTTCCCTGTGATTCTCACAGTTGGGGGTTTGCAGAAATCCGACTCAACATTTCTGGGATCCTTTAATGTGCGGGAATAATTTGAGGCAGAGACATTCACAGGCGCAATGAGATTTGGTTGTTTAAGATTTTGCAATATGAAAACGGCTTTATCTGACAATCAGATTAGGAGCAGGGTAATATTCACAATGTAAGCCAGTGTTGCAGGGAAGATCCATTACTAGTGTGACAGAGGCAGACGAGGGACGCATTTGTCATTGTGTTTACAGTGATCAGTCAACTGATTGTATGGGCTTCAAATTGAATCACAATTGAACAATTTCCAAGGTCAACACCAAGAACAACTTCATCTTCAAAGGATGTAATCCAATTTGCCTTGACTTCTACCCTTTGGCACTTGTAAAATCTTAGTGAGAGAAGGCAAGCATCATTACTCCCCCAGTAACCCAGTCAAACTATCAATCTGGCCTTGGACCTGCGTCTTACCCATTTGTGTCCTTCAATAACAGATTGAGGGCAGACTCTGAGAACAAACAGTGATCTCTTTCCCTGCTGTCATCCATCCATGGATGTAGCCTAATCCCTCTGCACTGAGACAGGCCCCGGGGTAAGTAAACAAATGAGACTATACAAAATGCGACAAAGTATCAGTATGACTGCCTGCACCAATAAACTGCTTCCCTAAAACACAGCAATCAGAAATTCTGTAATAATTGCTCATAAATAATTAGGCATCACTGGTCTGTCAAGCTTTCCATTTCTCTAGACACACTGCCCATGACACACTGTCCTGAGCAATGTACAGTGGGGCAAAAAAGTATTTAGTCAGCCACCGATTGTGCAAGTTCCCCCACTTAAAATGATGACAGAGGTCAGTAATTTGCACCAGAGGTACACTTCAACTGTGAGAGACAGAATGTGGAAAAAAAATCCATGAATCCACATGGTAGGATTTGTAAAGAATTTATTCGTAAATCAGGGTGGAAAATAAGTATTTGGTCAATAACAAAAATACAACTCAATACTTTGTAACATAACCTTTGTTGGCAATAACAGAGGTCAAACGTTTACTATAGGTCTTTACCAGGTTTGCACACACAGTAGCTGGTATTTTGGCCCATTCCTCCATGCAGATCTTCTCGAGAGCAGTGATGTTTTGGGGCTGTCGCCGAGCAACACGGACTTTCAACTCCCGCCACAGATTTTCTATGGGGTTGAGGTCTGGAGACTGGCTAGGCCACTCCAGGACTTTCAAATGCTTCTTACGGAGCCACTCCTTTGTTGCCCGGGCGGTGTGTTTTGGATCATTGTCATGTTGGAAGACCCAGCCTCGTTTCATCTTCAAAGTTCTCACTGATGGAAGGAGGTTTTGGCTCAAAATCTCACGATACATGGCCCCATTCATTCTGTCCTTAACACGGATCAGTCATCCTGTCCCCTTGGCAGAAAAACAGCCCCATAGCATGATGTTTCCACCCCCATGCTTCACAGTAGGTATGGTGTTCTTGGGATGCAACTCAGTATTCTTCTTCCTCCAAACACGACGAGTTGAGTTTATACCAAAAAGTTCTACTTTGGTTTCATCTGACCACATGACATTCTCCCAATCCTCTGCTGTATCATCCATGTGCTCTCTGGCAAACTTCAGACGGGCCTGGACATGCACTGGCTTCAGCAGCGGAACACGTCTGGCACTGCGGGATTTGATTCCCTGCCGTTGTAGTGTGTTACTGATGGTGACCTTTGTTACTTTGGTCCCAGCTCTCTGCAGGTCATTCACCAGGTCCCCCCGTGTGGTTCTGGGATCTTTGCTCACCGTTCTCATGATCATTTTGACCCCACGGGATGAGATCTTGCGTGGAGCCCCAGATCCAGGGAGATTATCAGTGGTCTTGTATGTCTTCCATTTTCTGATGATTGCTCCCACAGTTGATTTTTTCACACCAAGCTGCTTGCCTATTGTAGATTCACTCTTCCCAGTCTGGTGCAGGTCTACAATACTTTTCCTGGCGTCCTTCGAAAGCTCTTTGGTCTTGGCCATGGCGGCGTTTGGAGTCTGACTGTTTGAGGCTGTGGACAGGTGTCTTTTATACAGATGATGGGTTCAAACAGGTGCCATTCATACAGGTAACGAGTGGGGGACAGAAAAGCTTCTTACAGAAGACGTTACAGGTCTGTGAGAGCCAGAGATTTTCCTTGTTTGAGGTGACCAAATACTTATTTTCCACCCTGATTTACGAATAAATTCTTTACAAATCCTACCATGTGGATTCATGGATTTTTTTTTCACATTCTGTCTCTCACAGTTGAAGTGTACCTCTGGTGCAAATTACTGACCTCTGTCATCATTTTAAGTGGGGGAACTTGCACAATCGGTGGCTGACTAAATACTTTTTTGCCCCACTGTATCTAGGATTATGGGTAGGATTGGGTTAGGTTAATGTTTTACAGCAGATATACAGATATATACAAAGTTATACAGATATACTCTCACAAATCATCTCATTAAGTACACCTTGATAGTACTGGTTGAACCTGCTTTTGCCTTCGGAAGTGCCATAAGTCTTTATGGCATCCGATGAAGGATGACACTTTACTGATGAAGTTTTCAGGTTTAATGGCAATAAACCCTCATTCTCAATGTAAGAGCTGGCAATGTATACACAAAAACAGCGTGCAAGTAGAAAATCCACACTCTTACAATCTTAAACCTTTACAACACAAACTAACCTTCTACATAAAATTTAACAAATGTAACCTCTGTCACAGAAAACATGTCCTTATCTTCGTCATAAACATACCTTGCGCCTCTATCAAGGGGGCTGCTAATGACAAAATAAATCTCCATGGGCTCCGTTAAACCAGTTTTACAGGGAGTCGTCCCTTCAAAATAATAGCTTCAAAACTCAAACAGAAAGCTCATAGTAGATAAAGGCAATAAGTGGCAAAATAAGGTGCAAGGAACTAAATAATAGTATTTAGGGTTATTTACAAATAGATTTAACAAGGTCCTGACAGTGCTGGAAACATTTCTCAGAGATTTTGGTTCACAGCAACAGCATCATACAGTTAATACAGATTTGTCATCTGCGCATCAATGAAGCAAATCTCCAAGCCTGCTGCACATCCATCTCTATTGGATTGAGATCAGGTAAAAGCAATTTAAGTGCAGTAAAGTCATTGTCATGTTCATGAAACCAGTCTGAGATAATGAATGTCTACACTGAGTTGCTGCCAAGTGATTGGCTGGTTAGATATCCGTGTTAACGAGCAGATTTACCTAACAAAAAGGCCGGTGAGTGTTTAATGTCTGTGGATTTTTTTTAAAGGACTTACAAACACAAAATCTACAGAAAACAAAAACTTCTTTCCACATGGGCTGAATCTTTACTCAAGCAAAACGAGGTCACACACAACACACAACATCTCAGCTACACTGCTGATCAAAACAAGTGATTTGGAAGTAGGCTAATGAATGCAGAACATTAGAAACAGTTTCCTCTGTTCCTCTCAGCATTACTATAGATGTTAGAGGAGTGCTGAGTGAAATACACACAAAATCATTTTGTTTCTTCCTTGCTGCGCAAACAGAAACACACCAATTGATTAATCTGCTCTGAATCATTATTAATTTTATGCACTGCTAAACACGGCAATGAACAGTCATATATCTTTGGGTAATTTCCGCGTTTGCCTTCTTACCCAGGTCTAAGTAATCATACAAAGTAGCTGATGTAAAATGTAATGTAGCCATCCATGACTGTCTAACACATAGCAGTTTAAATTAAGGATAGATACTTATTAAAATAAAACAAGATTACTAAACTTAAAGTGTGCAACAAAATATCAACTATGATGGTTACAGCATGAGTCTAAACATATGTAAGAGAGTGATACGTCCCTAATATATTGCTCTAAAAAAAGTCTTTTGTCAGGGGATTAGAAATAAAACGTATTAATATCAGCTGTCTGGGAGAAACCAGCCAGTGCCAGTGAAACCAGTGCTGCCCACCGCTGGATTAGGTCAATGAAGACCACCATGAATTTGGTTCTAGTCAAAGTGATACTCCTACTGACAGTTAGTCAGACTATACATCTGTCCACTGGTCAGCGCATAAGTTAAACAATGTGTTCCTGATGTCCATTCCCTTAATGATCCTCAAGCTATTTGTGTCCACCCCAGGGCCTCATGCCAGCTGTACTTACCAACAAACCATTAAGTATTCAGTGTTTTACCCACTGGACATGTAAAATCTGTGAACATTTCGGTAGTTAAAAATATTTTTCTGACTCACGTAATTTTGCAGGATGAATTTGCACCATTGATTTTGTGGCTCAATTTGGAATTTTCAGATTTTCACATGTGAATAAACAAATCTGATCCACATCTACCCCTTTATCTTGCATTTTCACATGATGGCAGAGTAAAACTGTGAAGCCAAAATGCATGTAAGAGACTTCATTTAAAAGGTAACATGTTCGAATTTCTTTTACAGTGCTTGTTTAGCATGTTTCTAAAATGGAACTCTAACCCTAGCCCCACTCCAACAGGTTCCCCAGCAGCATGTTAAACTATACCACAGTGTATACTATACTACTGTGTGTGATTGAACTGTATTGTGCATAATACACACTGCAAGTTCATAAGTAGGATGACTAGTAAGACTCTGAGTCTTCCAAGGTTACAAAGCTGCGATGATGACTTACTAAGGTACTCTTCACCCTCCAGATTTCTGATGACTTTTCCAGTTCCAGTTAGTGAACACAACACCAAACCTCTTGAAATCAGAGTTTTGTGTGATGATCCAGAGGTCTTGGAAGCAAACTAAAATATTTATTGTTTTTCAAGTTTAGCAAGGATATGATCTGAATCACAATGGTGACGTTTGCATATCTCTGTCTTGCAACAGAGCACAGCCTAGTTGTGCCCAAGAGTGCAGCTTGTGGCTCAGAAACCTATTGACTGTGTGTGATGTTCACACGCACACGCACACACACACACACACACACACACACACACACACACACACACACAGCTCCTCAGTGGACACATCTCACTTAAAGCTGCTTAACTAAGTCTGCTGCACTCAAGCTTACATCCTGTCAGACTACTTTAAGAGAACTTAGACTGTGTTTTTCCTTTTAAAAAGGAGATGATCCAAGTCTCACATGTTCATATCCTACATTTCTATTTAATTTCACAGTGGCTGACAACATCTTTCATTTGGAAAGCTAAGGCAGGATTATACATGTTATTGAATTACAGTGCCATGGCAATTCAGTTTTTGGTCCTCACAATGAATGGATCCACTTTATGCCCTTGCAGTGCAGATGACTCAGTGCACTACACAAATCTATCATCACATCCTCTGCATTCAGTGCAGAAAAGTGGAGCAAATGAGAGCTTAGATGTTGGTAAAGAAAGAAGAGGGAGGGAGATAAAGAGAGCATGCAGCACTTTCTTCTTCTGCAGCAGTGGCAGCAGCACCCCAGCAACAGAGCTGAAATGATCACTTTTCTCCTTCCTTTTAATATATAGCGAACAAGGAAAAAAGCTGTCAAACTGCCAACAAGTGGGATGTTTCTTTGTCACAAAGCGGTGACTCCTTCAACCTATAGATGAGACCTTGGTTAAACGGGATATGGGAAAGATCCAAATGTTAGATCTTGTTGCCCAGAGACAGTGAAAGACTACAGTATGTTAAGCATTACCCTACGACAGCGGAGACCACCCGAGATATCTGAAAGTTTGAGCTGGCTGGGCAGGTGCTGCTATTATTGTCCAATAAGAAACCAGCATAGCTTGAAGCTGAAGCCAATGTAGTATTTTAAAGTGCTCAATGCTAGCATTTAGTGGGGGCCATTCAATAAAACTGCCTGTTGGGATGTGAGGTATCATTTTCTAAAACTAGAGATTCTAATGTACTTGTCTTTTTGCTCTGTTGAGCACCTCTGTCACAGCCATTTAGCACTGTTCTGTATACTCTGTACAAACTGCTCTGGAACAGCCTTCACCTCTTCGAACATGAACACTATGACAAGTTTCAGAAAACATCCTAAATTTGAGTTAATGGGGCATGTGTGCGAAAAGTCACCCCCTGCCTTCCTTATGCTGGACCAGGTAAGATGCTGGCTGCAAATGTAAATCTATGAATAACAACAACCTTAACATGTAAGTATCACATTTAAATTGGTTTCATCTGGGTTACATTAACTCAGCTCTTATTTAGTAACACTAGTCACTCAGACCATATGGATCATTTACCCCACAGTGTAGTCACATCATGTGTTTTAAAGTGTAGTAACAATCCAGTATAACTATAATGTTGTATTGGCACGGTTCAGACCCAAACCAGGATATAAGAGGGGGAAGAAGAGACAAGTAAGGTAATCTGGAGCTTGTGGATGATAGCAATGATTAAAGAAGACAGGAAGTGAGCCATGTGCACAGAAAGAAGAACAACTCTAAGAGAATTACAGCTGCAGGCATGACACAAGACTTAATGTGCCTATTATCCTGGTCTCAAGAAAAAAAGTGAAATAGAGATGAACACCCATATCTTTAGTGTGGATGGCACACTGAAAACGAAAGAGCAGAGCTCCTCAAGCTTTGGCTGCCTGGTCTGAGCTGACCTTGGGCTCCAGGCGGGAAGGATCCACAGCAATGGAAGCTGTGAAAATAATTATTTAGCTGAAAAGCTCAGTCTCACTCACATTTTTCACTTTTGCTCAATCGTCTAGTCTCTTTCTTTTCATTTTTTGATGCTTTACTGAAGGACTTCTATCATTATCTCATTGTTTTTCCTCAACTTTATTTTCCCTCTCTATCCTTGAGCTCAAACTGCCTTAAACACTCCTCTTCTGTAACCATGGCTACAATTGATCAAATATCCCAAACGGGCGGTGATGGAGTTTAAATCACTCTCAGCAGCAGTGCTCAAGGCATTCGGTGGAGGCTTTGCATGAATTTGGAAGACTGAGAAGACCCCATTTAATGTTATAGCCTAAAGTAGCGCCACATTTGCAATGGAAAAGCCTCAGATTGTGTTTGTGTTATCCAATTTGGATGTTTACACACCAATGCATCTTCTGTCTCTCACATGTACTTACTACAGGGTAACCAAGGAAAATGTTTCAAAAGATTTCTGGCAACATCCAATAAAGCCCATGTGGATATTCCATGTTGCACTTGATTATAGAAGTCAGACCACAGAAATATGGTTTATTCTATTACTGTTTATTACTCGCTTAATTCAGTTTTATTTATATAGCTCCAAATCATGACAGTCACCTAAATGTGGTTTATACTGTAAGGAAAAGACCCTAAAACAATACAGAGAGGTAGCCTCCAACAACTCAGGAGGCAGAATAAAAAACAGAATCAAAACAAAACCAAAATCTAGCCATATACCAAAAACTCGCTACAACAAATCATTGGTGAATAATCACTAAAAGAAACGAAAACTTAAAATAAAACAAGAATAAAGAACAAGAATTAAATAAGAATCTACAACTCTGAAACATAATCCAACCTTAAGACCACGATAGTCTATCTTTTATGTACAGTCTTTGCTAAAACATTACAATTTTAATTTAGACTGCTTAATTTAATAAGACTGCTATGAGATAATATGATGTGAAGGACAGATTGGTTAACTGCCATATGAAATATAGAGCACTGAGTTGAAGAGATGAGCTTCTACTCTAAATAAACTGAAATAAGTCAGGCTTCTACGAATTATGCTTACAATAGAAAAAGAACATCAGTCTTGCATCGGCTGATGCAAAAATACGGAGCATTGTGACATCCCCAAACGGAGGAAATTATCAAATAATAACATTCATTTAAAAAAACAACAACAAAACAAAACATGCATCTCCAAAATGTAATTATGTGCTTTGCTCAGCCAAATTAGTAGAATATGAATTGGCACAATTTTTCTTTTTAATCAAAAGCAAATTGTTGATTGTATGCACAAACAGAATGATCAGTTAAACAGTGGCTGGAAATATATGAAAATGTCTAGATGAATAAATGAAACTGTAGGAAAAGCTAAGAGACTGAATGCAAACCAAGGTACTTGCCTTAAATATGGCGCCTAGTCATTTGAATTAAATATGCATGCCTGGCACACGATGCAAAAACGTTTTCTAGTCCAAGTTTTTCTGCATTGTGTGGCCCACTGAACCTGGCAGTTCTTCCTTCCATCTAATTTTGATCTGTATGACAAAAGACACTCATGTATATCAGGAGTCAATAGTGCTGTCATATTATGCTTTTGCTTGTTTACAGTCAAATGTCCTTTTCCTTCATCACCAAAGTTTGAAATAATGAGGTCAGAGTTCAGATTCCTCTAAACTCTCAATTTTGGACAGTTTTTTCTACTCCTAGCTCTTCATGATGTCACAAAGAGAGATTAATATTAATATGCCCATTGAGCCCCGAGTCACATGCTGATTGAATATTTTTTTTTGCAAGAGTAACCAATCAGAACGATGCTGTCTTTATCTGCTTCTTTAGCCAAGAAGCAGATAAACCATTAGGTTTACAAATATGCTTTAACAAAAGAGCTGGTAAACTATGAGCCAACTGGATTGCTAGGGTTAAATAACCAAAGCTAAAGTATGTATATACCTGTAAATACACACACACTTTTTAAGAACATTTCTAAATTCAATAAAATAAATCAGCCTCAGGAAAAATCGGACTTGTTAGTCCTGTGGATCATGGGTGCAGCAAACATGTGACCCTGCATGTTGACGGTCAGTGATTAGTTGATTACAACTGCACCAGATAATCTGACTGATGCCATGCTGGGCCACTACCCCCTTTGGCATGAATTAACCTCTAGATTGGTGGCCAGAGGACCAGATCAATATGCAGTTGCACACAATCACTCTGATTACAAGGAATAATAAAAGAAAGGCATACTATGCAGCATTGTGAATCTGTTTCAGAGCCCATCTCTAGGTTCCATCCGGCAGTCCCAGCATCTTGCTGCATGTGTGCATAGCTGTGTATGATTACTGAAAGTGCAAGAAAAGGCTGGGTATTGCTTCCATTTAGTCACTAGAGGGTGAACTATCAATCTATCAATTACAGTTCAACACAACCCTTTCTCTCTTTCCAGAGGGCACAATGAGGCACACTTTAACGAGATCAATGTCCCTCTCCCGGAGATCTGACATGGAGGCTCCACGCAGGGCTGCTGGTTTAAAATGCCTCCTGCAAACATGAGACGGGTGGAGAGCCCACTGCTGCTGTAATATGCACATCAATAAAGAAGGGCAACACGGCTGCTTAACACCAATGATATTGGCCTTCAAGGCAAAACAAAAAGTGAAATGTGGAACACACTGTTTCTCCTCCCTTTGAAATACATGGAATACATATATATCTATAGCTTTCATTTGAACAAAGCATTGCCTTAAATGACCACTGCTTACTCTATCTGCCGCCACTTAACCTTATAGTTGCATTTATTAATGAAAACTGACTTGTCAGCCATTGAATGAACTGCAGTGTTGTAACTGAATGCAATCTTGCATGTAGCTATCATCAGTTAAAACAGTACATACTGCATGTCCGTATGAGATCACTGTATATAGCAGTTGAGTGTTGTTGTGGCAAGGTAGGCCAGCAGAAAAAATGAATTAAAAAATAACCTAATTTCACAACTAGCTGACCAACCTTAATTGGCTTGCTTGCTGGAGTTGTCTCTAGCAAAATATTACCTGAAGTTTTTCAGCCCAGTGTGGAGTTTTTGTTGGAGTATGTGCCACAGACACTAGGCATTAGTGGACTTATTAATGGACATGTCAGGATTACCATTATCAAGTGCAAAAGAAGACACTGATGTCAAAGCAAAGTGAGAACAAGCATCACACAGAAAATCCGTCCGTCATCATCAGTCCCAGCTGTTAAAGACAAACAAGAACGTAAGGGTAGCTTTTCAGACACTGGCAATGAAAATCATCTAATAGCCTAAAATGAAAGCTGCATAGTGCATATGGCTCTGTAATATTCTTGTAATCCATTACTAGTTTCAGTCCAGAGGCCATCAGAAAGAAGCACATGAGCAGTAACTCTCAGCTGAGTGCTTCTATTTTTTCAATCTGTAGAAATGTTTCCTGTGGGCATCGGGTCATGGCATCCTCTGTCCTGAAGGCTAGCTAGGCATGGCTCTCCATGTGACCAATACTTTGGCATGCACTTACTGCCTCCCAGTCAACTCTCCAGCTTATACCTCATCCCCCGTCATCCATCAAATGCACATGGCTAAAGGAAGATGCACTGCGGCTTCACCTACTGGCTTCCTTGAGGGTGAAGAGCCAGAGGGCTGCCCTTTGAGTCGTCGCCTCGTGAGGGAATGTGAGTAAAATCCAGCCATCAAGTTAAGTGGCCGCAGATAGACAGAGCACTTTATTAATCCCAAAGGGAAATTGCAGTTTTAGGGTGAGTAAGCAAGTGAGAGAGGGCAAGTGGCATTCTTCCAGGCCCAGAAAGTTACATAACATGGAGAGAAATAGATTTGCTATTGTACAACATCATGGGTAAATCCCTGCTCATAGTAATCTCTTTCCTTTTAATGAAGCAAAGCAGGACTACCAGTTTAGATTTGCAGGGAAATTGCTTCTTTCATCAGCTGATGTGAGGCTGTGCCTCGTACAAGAGAGCCACAAAGGTTCAAATCAAGGGGTAATAAAAACTGTTGAACAAATGCCAAATGGTTCTTATTCACCCCCGTTTCTCCCCGTCTAAAGAAAGAAAAGAAATTCTCAGGTTTTGTAAAGAGAAAAAAACTTTGTAATTTTTGAAAACTTCTTAGAACACCCAAAAGACAAACGAGAGGTGGATTGAGTTGTTCGGCCGTGGGGAAAAGGTCATTTTTGTCAGTGGCTGAGTCTGATGTCACATTTCATACTCCGAATCTTGTTCGAAGTGAGAAAAAGAATTTCACTTTAATTCACAATGTGCCGCGATGTGTTAAATTGCTCCCATGTCAGAAAATAACAGCCCTTCACACTGCAACACACGCCCTTGTCATTAGGGGGGAGGCTCGTGCTGCACCCGGCAGCGGAGGGGATGTGTGGCTGCGTGTTTAGGTGAGTGGGAGTGTTAGTGGGTGGGGTCGCAATTCACGCTGAGCTGTTTTAGAAACCCATCACTAATTACTTTTGACACAAAGCCGGCGACAGCCATGGTGGGGATATGATCGAGCTGTGCAGAAAAGGTTTGTATTACTGTGGTTTCAGTAGAGTACTCCCTGCATGCAGCCAAGTATGACCTGCAAGTGTATTAATAGGTTCAGGCTGACCTTTTGTCACAAAGGCCAGACAGCAGAGCAGCATCAGTAATGCTATTAACCTCAGATCATCTAATGAACATATCCACATTGATTTTACCTTCATCCCAGCTGCTTCCTTCAGGCTTCTCTAAGGACACCAATCAAGCTTTTTTTGCTAAGTACTAGTCCTGCATAACACCTGCTGCTACCTCAGGCATCAAACCATAGTATGTAGCTTTGTGTCGCTTGAATGCATCACGTAGCAACGCTGGTGTCAAATTAATTCGGTTCTTTCTTGGCTTTGGGATAACGCCCGACTCACACTGTTGTGGTTTGCAGAAGAATGTGAAGTGGCCAGGATGAGAATTAGTACCTCAAAGTAAGAGACTATATTTCTCATTGGGAAAAGGGAATGCCCACTCTGGGTTGGAAACGTATCGCTGTTTCAAGTGGAGGAATTGAAGTATTTGAGGATACTGTTGAAGGTGTGAAGGTGAAGCTATTGATTTACTTGTCAATCTACATATCTATCTATGGCAATGACAGTGGGTAGTGACCAAAAAAAATAAGATCTTGGATGGAAATGAAAGACAGGACTTTAAGGGGACAATAGGCTCACCCAGATGTGCTGCAGAAGGTGATGTGGAGAGGGAAATCTGGGAATCTCTGCTCATACTGCGACTAGGCCTGGATTAGCAGCAGAAAAAGGATGGTTTGGGGGCTGGGCTGAACTGTGATGGATGGATGGTGTGCAAGTTTTAATTGGTGATGATATGCCAACCATTTGATTAAAGAAATAAACAAGCGTTATAGATTATATCATTCTTCCAGAATGCAAACAATAACCGTACTGTAACCTGGTACCTCATCTTCTGACATTCACAGCAATGATAAATACATTTTAGTCCTGGTTGGATTGAAACTAACATTTTTACTACTTTTTTCTACAGCAACTTTTTTCCTGTCTTAAGTACTCTTAAAGTTCCTGACTCCCACTGTACATGCTCTGAGGTGGTCATTCACTTTAGGGCCAGAGTTCTATTTAGCTGGACTTTGGCCATAGATCCTGGCAGTAAATCAAGGCAGTATGTGCTGCCATTGGTCAGATGGCTGTCTAGGAGAGCACAGCTGCTCCCTCCACTGGAAACGATGGCCATGCTCTGAGCACAAGCAAACACTGGTGTTCAGACCAAGGCTTCATAGTTTTCTCTTTTTTTTGTTTTCCCCCTGGAGCACAGAAAGAAACTTTAGTGGTACAATAAAAATCTATCAAAACCTAACTCTTGGAGATACAAGCTGTTATCTGCAAGCAGAATAATTCAATTTATATGAATGCAAAATATTTGTTTTATTGTTTCAACATTGGACAGCATTTATTTAATGTCCAATGTCTGACTTCAGACACATGATGTCCAACCAGATACTTACTCTGGATGGTATTACTTTGGCCTGCAGTAACACTGTGAGGAATTTTGACCAGGATCTCTCTTTCAATGTGAATATTAAACAAACATGTTGGAGTGTTTTCTTGCATTTGCATATTATTTTTAAATTTAGAAACATCTTGTCACAGAGTGATGCTGAAACACCTAGATAGTGATTTTTCACTCTACTCTTAAGCGCTCTATGAAACACCAATCACCTATTTATACAGGCACTTTTTTCTACACTTATTCATACTCCAGGAACAAGAGAAACTTGTGGTTCAAAATCTTTCCCAAGGCGTGCAAACTGGAAACGGTTGCAGCCAGGAATTGAACCACTAACCTTCCGATTAGTAGATGCCTTGCACTAAGGCTACGTTCACACTGCAGGTCTTAATGCTCAATTCCAAGTTTTTGATCAAATCCGATTTTCTTTGTCTGGTGGTTCACACTACAAATAAAATGTGACAGCAAATGCGCTCTAGTGCGAACGGTTCACGGCCCTCAAAGCAGCCCGCATTCGCAAAAGAAGACGTCACACACAACGCACTCTGTTTACAGAAGTAACAATAGCAGCTACAGAGCTAGTACGTGTTGTTGCAGCAGTCTATCAATTTCTACACAGTCGTAACCGACAGAATTTTGACAAATTAATTAGAGAAAGAAGGACACTAAGAAAAAATAGAGCCCATGCTTTAACAACGGCCGCCATGCTTTCTTGTTTGTCTTCTCCGGCGCTGATAATTGGCGTCTGTCTTATGTCGGTGACGTAAAAGATGGATTTGATGTGACATGACCGTTCAAACAGCAGTTGCTTTCTAAAACATACGAAAGTGACCTAGATAGGATTTGAAAATATCGGATTTGTGCCGTTCAAACTGTCATACCATGATCAGATATGGGTCGCATAGGGTCAAAAAAGTCAGATTTGATGCGCTTTCACCTGCAGTGTGAACGTAGCCTTAGTCCTGAACTACAGCCACCCCATTCAAATTTGAGACTGGGCTAATTATAATTTGTTATCATCAGACTCTCCTTAAAATTCCTCAAAAGCCTTCACTTGATACAGAATGCTGACAGGGACTAGAAAGAGAGAGCATATTTCTCCTAAATTGGCTTCTCTTCATTGGCTCCCTGTTAAATCAGAATCAAATTTAAAAACATTCTCAATCTTAACTCGGACCTCATAGTACCATTTCCCTCCAACAGAACACTTTGGTCTCAGACTGCTGGTTTACTTGTGGCTCCTAAGATATTTAAGAGTAGAATGGGAGGCAGAGCCTTCAGTTTTAAGGACCCTATACTGTGGAACAAGCTCCCAGTTTGGATTTGGGAGACAGACACCCTCTCTACCTTTAAGAATATGTTTAAAATTTTGCTTTTTTAAAAAAGATTATAGTTAGGGCTGGATCAGGTGACCGGAAATCCTCCCATAGATATGCTGCAATAGGCCTAGGCTATGAGTGTTTCTTCTTCAGTCACCTCTGGTCACTCTCTATGTAGTTATCATTAATCTCTGGCTCTCTTCCACAGCATGTCTTTTGTCCTGTTTTCCACCCCTCATCCCCAACCAGTCGTGACAAATGGCCCCGCCCCTCCCTGAGCCTGGTTCTGCTGGAGGTTTCTTCCTGTTAAAAGGGAGTTTTTCCTTCCCACTGTTGCCAGAACACTTGCTCATAGAGGGTTGTCTGATTGTTGGAGGGTTCTTTCTATTTTTAGGGTCCTTACCTTACAATATAAAGTGTCCCAAGGTGACTGCTTTTTTGCTTTTGTGCTATATAAATAAAACTGAATTGAACTTTGGTGTTCTCCAGTGATGCCAGTGCAGTGATATCAGAGGACATCTTGGATGTATCTCTATGATAGCAGCAGTTTCTACAACAGCTGTGTTTGACAAACAGTGAACAAAATGCACTGATAACCATAAACTAAACAAAAAGTAGTTCATAACTGAGCTGCAAGTTTGCATTTTGTCAGATTACACATCTGGATGACTGAGGAACATTTTCATCGCTTATAGCACTAAACATGCTTCTGCTGCTGAGGAGAAAGGGTGCAGTTCATCATAGCTGCTGATAAACACAGCTCTCCTCTGCCTCAGGTTGAAAGCAATGATTAATACATGAGAGGATAGTGTACTCAGACATATTCCAGCATAACCCTTAAGTATTTCTAAACGCTATTATAGATAGCAAGATTTCACTTTGTGAAATCTTAATGAAAGGCAATATTAATTCCATTATGAAGGAACACACGAGCTAAATATAATATAACAGGTGATTGTGAAAATAGCAAGTGAAAACAGAAAGCTCCTTCCGAAAGCTCAATCCCTTTGTGGTGCCTGAGCGCATGATTACACACAAGACAAATACCCAGAAACTTTCTCAATCAAATAATGTGTGTGTTCAGTACAGACTGAAATACCCTGTGGTCTTTGTGATCAAATTGAGTATCTTGAAACACATATTGCCTTGTCCATGGCGCGCGCGCACACACACACACACACACACACACACACACACACACACACACACACACACACACACACACAAAAATCACTTGAAAACACCATTAAGGCAATCAATAGCTAATTGCTGTGGTCTTGAGTTTTCTTTTGTGACAAACAATCAAGCATTTGGACTCTGGCAAAGACGAGTATATCAAAGTACTCTTTTATGAAATACTTAAAGATACTATTAAAGTTACATCCCCTTCTGTTCATCAGTGACTCTCATATATAAACTACCTGAATTAGGCCACAATTTCATTTGCTAAAGAGGATACGTGCTGTTTTTCTTCAAATTAAAACCACTTACACAAGGGAGGTTGCTGCTTAAGAGACATTATACTTCTAAATTAAGAAACCAGCTTTATTCTCAGCATTGGACACTTTTTCCACTGAGCATGCTCCAAAGTCTTGTCATTTTTTCCCCAAGTGCATCTACAGGCGGGCAGTTAAACCTTGTTGCAGTGAATGTTAGCTTTCCTCTGTTCTCTCTGTGTCCCTCTCTCTCTCTCTCTGTTCCTCCGTCTCTCACCCTCGTTCTGTTTCTTTCTAGTCTTGTCTCTGTCGCCTTCCTTCATTCCCTGTAATTAGTCATTGAGTTCAGTGTGTGTTTCCCATGTTTTCCTGTGGCTGGTCTCTGTCTGTTTCCTGTTTTATTGTGACAGTCTTGCGTGCGTTATGTTTAGTTTTTGCTTCCCCTGTTTTGTTGGTTGGATCCTCAGTTTGTCTCTGTTCCTCGTCATGTCGCTGTCATTCCCTCCTTGTGTGTGTGTGTCCTGTTTACTCAGTCATGTAAGTTCTAGATTCCAGTTTAGGCTGTTTGTTTCTCTTGTTTTGAATCTACCTCTGAGTCTGCAATCTGGATCCGCTAACTGCAAACCACACACTCGCACATGACACTTCAGGAGGTGGTCATGTCACCCCTTCAGTTCTTACAGAACCCAGTGTAGTGGCTCTGCAGTGTAGTTTTAACACATTCACCTAAAATACCAAAAACATTGCCATTCCAAGACCAGGAGGAGGCATAAATTCCAGGGAAGTATGCACCAAGAAGGACATCTTGCAGAAAATCCTGTGCCAATTCAAGTATGTAATCCATTGGCTGTGGTGACCCCGTTGCAAATAAGGGAGCAGCTGGTTTCATGTGAATTATCTAAAGTCTAAAAAGGTTGTTGATAGATCTTGTATTGTCCATAATTACCAATGAGAAGTTTACCATAATTTTCCTTTCTAGCCAGCCCAGCACCCAAGTCTCCTCGTCTGCCTTCCACGTTAAGACGTAAGGCCGCTGGGGGCGGGATCGGGGTGTCAGCCAGTGACTTCAGTCACCTCTGGCCATCTGGGTTCAGCCCTGCTAGACTTCACTCTGGGGCTTATGGCCTCTGCTACCCAGCCTTTGAGCCCCACCGTCGCCCAGCCGGGCCCGTCAGAGGTCAGTTCAAGAAATGTGTTAATATTATGACTGCACTATGCTATGACTGAATGGAGTCACACTGCCAACTTAACATATTTATCAAAGTTAACTGAAACAAACATGAACTGTGTAAGTTAATTTCAAGAGTGTAAAGCTTTTGTCATGTGAGGTCCTTCCTGTATATGTGGAACAAAACCAAAGCAAACACATAAAGAGCCACAAGGTGAATGCCAATGCCTACCAGGGCTGCTAGCATAACTGTAGAGTTAATTTTCAATGTTTAATGATTAGTCTTAGCTATTTTAGTTCAACTGACTTAAATGTTATAGCGTCAAATCACATCAACAATCCCTTTACAGTGCTAACCTGACGACCAGTTGTGTACTGTGGAATCCCTGTGTTTGGGTACTCAAACCATTTTCCTCTTTGGCCATTGGTAAAGTTAATTAATATGATTCAGTCATTACTAATAACTAGGTGGATGAGCTAATGAAGAGATAAAAAAAGGTTTGACACTTTAACAGTAGGAAAAACCAAGTAAAACCTGGCTTTACAGAGACACGAAAGCTTTCTTGTTTTCAATAATTGAACTAATGAGTCCCAATAACACGGTAATGATTTGTTGATGCTGAAACGTGACATGTCACACTGTAATGAACGTCTTAAATTGAAGCTGATGCTGGCACCTGTTGTCACTTGCAATGTAGGTGCCACCATGGAAGCAATTATCCTCGCTTTGTTATTTATGTTTGTAGAAGAGCTGACAGATTTTACAGTAACACCCTCATTCACATTCATTAATTTCAAAACTTGCAAGAGTTTGGCATCACTTGAAGCGCAGCCAATAGCTCTCATAGGAAGAGCTGGCAGGGATGCAGCTAATGACCACTATAAAGGAGAACAAAGCTTCTAATCAGTGCAACTGTATTGCTTTGTGGTTCAGTGGAGTCAGAGCGAAGAAAGGAGGCATTAGACGGGACTTGTGCTAGTATATCAAGCTGACCACTGGTTCATTGGGCGCTGCTGGACATTATAAATTTTACATGTTGCGGCCGTTGTCGATGCTGACCGCACTCGCTCTCTCACTCACAGAAAATAACACACCAACACGCCTGCAGAAAAATCCAATATGCTGCTCTGTTACAAAAGCTGGGCTGAAACTGAGTAAGTGAATGCGCTCGGATTACATTTCACCCTCTTCCCTCCCAGATGGCCCCTAATCTCAAATTACAAACCATTTCAGGAAAGCCGGAGAAATGGAAAAATCCTGGACCGTGGGGTATTGTTCTCCACAAACACACCGACACACACGTAGAGGTGCTTCCTGAAAAATATTTGCCAATAAAAACACAATGATGCATAACTAACAGCAGATCAATTACAACAGGAAAACAATCAATCAGTGCAGTCATGCAGGCACCGCCTCTCCTGTTGTGAGCACAGAAAGAGGAAAAAAAGGAAAACAGTCAGAAAATGTAGAAATATGTAAAATCTCATATTCTCATCGCTTCTGCACACCATTAATCAGTAGGAGTTTTTAAAAAAGTCTCACACTTGACTAAATAAGAAAAAAACAACAACAACAAAATAAGAAAAAAGGAGGAAAAAGTAAAGTTTTCAGATACATTACCTTCTCACCAGGCTAACAGTTTTTGAACTAAAAATGTGCACACTGATGAATTAAACAGGAGGAAACTACCAGTTCATTTCTCTGGGAAACAACTGCTTCTGCGTGGGAGGTGAACATATTGTGTCTGTGACACCAGTTGGCTGTTTGTTAAAAGTCCAGCAAGTGCCACATTGTGGTGTCTGATTTCATGCAGCTCTTTTGATGTGGAGAAGTTTTTATGTCATCTGGTTGAGGCTAACGAAGAGAAAGCAGAGGGATCAATGTCGCTGTTACTGCTGGCCAGAAGCACGCTCACTCTGAAAACACCCTCTCAGCAGTGCCGAGCCTCGGTCCAAAGAGTCTATTTCAATGGTAAGAACTCCCGAGAGGAGAGCAGAAAACCTACCGGCAGAGCCCAATTCACAATTGATTGCTTTTAGAGATCGAGAGAGAGGGGAAAAAGAAGTAGAGGCGGGAGGTAGTTATTGGGCCTGACCAAAAAAGATGATCACAGTGATGAAGTGAAAGGGACTGAATCTATTCTGCACATATCTATACAGACAGGAGGGTCATTTCAGTGTAAAGCAAAGCATAATCTCTCCACACACTTTCATCTCCTCTGAGCGCGCTTGTGAAGTTGGAGTGATGGCTGTCATCGAACGAGCTCTTCATTTGGAGCGTGTGAATCTCTGAACTATGGAACACTTCAGTGAGCGTCTGTAGTGATATTATGCATTACTACACTGCTGTGGTGCATGCAAAAAAACAAAAGAAAGGAAACATAGGATTAATAGGAGTATTTATTAAACAGACATTCAGCTGTGAAGGTTATTGCAAAAGACTAAAATATTGATTGTATTGTTTATTTGACAACTGGTGGTTTCCAAATCCATCAGTAGTCATCAGCCCACGATGAGGTATGTGGTAAAATCACAGATTGCACAGTAAGTGGTCAGAATGGGAGTGATTAAGAATAACAGATGTGCTGGAAAGTCTCTAGACGATAATCTTGAACACGAGATCAGCCAAGTTTAAGTTGTATACACTCAACATATGATTCTTTGAAAAATGAGGCAATAATTTTGAGTAAAATGGAACAGGAATATATAAAATCAAAGGTTGCTCTTTAAGGAAACTGAATCAAGTAAATTTGACCAGATTCCATTAAATTAGAGTTTTCACATTTCAGTTATGTGACAAAATTAGATTGAAAAATAAAGTGTAAGGTGTTGATTTTATTAGATTTTTTATTTTATTGAATTTGTATGGAACTTTTGACTACATCCCATGTTAAATCATTATAGAAAGGTGTGATTGTTACTTATTAACGTTTCAACGATGCAACTCTTTATTCTGAGTTGTTTTGAGAGTTCTTGCAAGCAAGTACAGTCGCATCAATATCGAATAATGTAAGACGTTTTCAACCATCAGAACCTTCCCTGTGTTCTCTTTTTTGGTTTGGTTAGACTGAGTCACCAAAGAGGTCATCATGAACCAACAGCTGCTCCCCGGGAATAATAGTAGAAATCCAGATGTGCAAAGTCTTTAGTTTTTAAACTATGCACTTTGAACACCTGAAACAGCAGCTTTAAAACAGCTGATAAAATTACAATGAAAAACCTAAACCCTTTAAAATCTTGTCTGAAACATGACAAAGTGCAAAATGCAAGGGTGCTATCTGAAGCTAATGTATCGCAAGTAAGTTCAACACATGAGAGAGGAAAAATAGATCCAACAGCAACTCCACAGCAAACACAGTCCACTGGCTTTCTTTGAAAGGTTGTGAGATCAGCTCAAAGCAAGCATTATAAACAGCTTCAGCTTGGTCTTGTACACCAGCTTCATAAACTGTAAATCTTCCATCTAAGTACCAAATAAAATTGAGCAGCACATGTCTGAGGGTTTTTTAATAGAAGCACTTAAATGCTGTACTATAAAGAAGGATCTCAAAAGAAGACTCAATGAAACAACTATTATTTAAAGTATTTATGGGCAAGAATCGACCTCCAAACTAAAAGAGCGGCAGCATGTCCTAAAGAAACTTTAAGGGTGGTTCCTGCAAGTGAGCGCAACCTCCGAGCAGGGCTGAGGATTGGACCTCACATATTCACACTCCACAAGCTGCATCCAGGCCTCTCACCAGCGCTCACACACACTCATGCATCCTCTCACAGCTGATGGAAAGTTAATTAACTGCCTTTTTGAGGCGGCAGGTCTGTGATAGCCCAGCCACTGATGCGGCCCCCATTACGCAGCCTTTAGCAGTGATGAATTATTGCTCCTTCTCTACTGCCTACCCCCCCATATAAGTGGCGACTTGAGCCCAGGGGAAAGATTGCTGTAGTTCACTCTAGTATGTTGTACACCAGGTAGAGCCAACAGAGGTTGCAGATTGCAGTTCTTTTAGAAGAGGAGGAAAGGTACAAGCAATAAACCAAAACAATAATTATACTAAAAAATCCATTAATGGAAATTGAAGATTATTACTTTCTTTTACCTTGAGAGAGGAAATAAGCAGCCTTTTCCCTGCTTTCCCATTGTTTCTGAGCAGATAATGATGGTATAGCTGTAACACATATGGCTCCCGTTTTATTCTGCCAGAGATCAATTATAGCAATATGCTAACCTCACAATAATATATTGCAACACACTACCGGGCAAAAGTTTTAGAACGCCCCAATTTTTCCAGTTATTGATTGCAGCTGAAACCATTCAAGTCCAATGAACAGCTTTAATGGTACAAACGTAAGTGGTAAGAAAAAAAAAGTAAGGTTACCCAAAACTGAAAAATAATGTACATTTCAGAATTATACAAAAGGGCCTTTTAAAGGAAACACAAAATTTTAAAACTGTTCTGCACTATGCACTAATTCCTACAAGTGTTCCAACGTTTCTGGATTATTTATAACCCCCGCTGTCTGCATAAAAGCAGTGTTGGAACACACTGTGGTGCCATACCCTCATGAGCATCAGTTGAACAGTACTGTACTGCAGAATGTAGTGTGTTGCTACAAAATGGCAAAAAAAAAAAGGCAATGAACAATAGAAGAGACACGGACCATCATAATACTTAAAAATGTAGGTCTTTCCTACAGAGAAATTGCAAAGAAAGTCAAGGTGTCAGTGAGTACAGTTTCCCTCACCATCAAAAGGCATTCAGAAACAAACTCTGACAGGAAGAGGTCTGGCAGACCCAAAGCCACAACTGAATCAGAGGACAAGTTTCTGAGAGATAACAGCTTGCGTGATAGGCGACAGGACAACAGCTTCAAGCACAGCTTAATAGTGGTCGTAATAAGCAAGTCTAAGTTTCAACTGTGAAGAGAAGACTTTGAGCTGCAGGTTTGACAGGACGAGTTGCAGCAAGAAGGCCAGACGTCAGAGTAAGACAAAGAGGCTTGTCTGGGCCATGAAACACCGGAGTACAGTGACTGGAAGACTGGAAGAAGGTATTATGCAAAGATGAATCAAAATTTCATCACGCAGGATCTTTGTACACCGTCGAGTAGGTGGAAGGATGGTTCCACAGTGTGTGGCATCAACTGTCAAACATGGAGGAGGAAGTGTGATAATCTGGGTCTGTTTTGCTGGATCTCGGGTCGGTGACTTGTGCAGAGTGAGGCACTCTGAACAAAAACAGCTACCACAGCATTCTGCAGCACCATGCAGTACCCTCTGGTATGTGCCTAGTTGGTCAGAGGTTCATCCTATAGCAAGATAATGACCCAAAACATAAGTCCAAGCTATGCCAGAACTACCTCAGGAAAAGAGAACAGGATGGTAAGCTTTAAAACATGGAGTAGCCAGCACAGTCTCCAGACTTAAACCGCATCGAGCTGGTTTGGGACGAACTGGACAGAAGAGTGAAAGCAAAGCAACCTACAAGTGCCACATTTATGGGAACTTCTGCTACAGATATGGGAAGAACTTTCTGAAGAATTTTTGATTTCTATTGTAGAAAGAATGCCGCAGGTGTGTTCAGCTGTTATAATTGCCATACATCTGCCAAAAGTTTAGAATACATTTTGGTCTATAGATTGATTCCATGATTTGTTTTTTTATCTCCACTTGTTTATTTGTACTATGCTTTCATTTTAGAGTGCAATGAGACAGTAAACTGTGTAATTTTCAATAGAAAACTGGAAAAATTGGGTTGTTGCAAAACTTTCCGTTGTTTTCCAGAAGATCCTTGATAATACCTAATTAAATGCAGTTTTGGGAAGGTTACTTTTAAAATGTATTCCACTACAGATTACAGAATACATGCCCCAAAATGTAGTTTGTAACATATTCCGTTACGTTACTCAATGAGAGTAGCGTATTCTGAGTACTCTGGATTACTTAATATTTTTTTTTTACAACTACATGAAGGTACTATTGCTGTGCGATTTATTTCTATTACTGGTTACTCGCAATACCAACACCAACTAGATTTTTAAATCTTAATATAAATGAGTAACAGTAGGTGGACATTAGGTAAGGCTGCACTTTTTGCAGCGATCTCGTATAGAAAACTATTCTGTGCATATATAAAACAGGTCCGCAGCTCCGAACCGTAGTAAAGGGACCTCTGGCTAATACGTCGGGTTCGTGTCGGGCTCGTAGCCGAAAACTAGCTTTACTTTGTTGCCTGGGTCAACTTTGCTAGTGAGAGACAGAGAGGCGTTGAAAGGCTGCTCCAAAGGAACTTATTGTTTCAGAGGAAAACACGAACACAGTGTACAGTCGAGTCTTAATAGCTTACTTACAACTGGGCTAAACTGCCCATGAGGCTACATCAGGGGTGGGCAATCTCAGTCCACGAGGGCCGGTGTCCCTGCAGGTTTTAGATCTCACCTTGGGTCAACACACCTGAATCACATGATTAGTTCGTTACCAGGCCTCTGGAGAACTTCAGGACACGTTGAGGAGCTAATTTAGCCATTTAAATCAGCTATGTTGGTTCGAGGACACATCTAAAACCTGCTCGGACACCGGCCCTCGTGGACAGAGATTGCCCACCCCTGGGCTACATTCTTTAGGGCTATGCCTGTAACACTCTGCCTATTCCCTTCATCCATCCATCCATCCATCCATCCATCCATCCAGCCATCTTCATCCGCTTTATCCAAGGCCGGGTCGCGGGGGCAGCAGCCTAAGCAAAGAGGCCCAGACCTCCGTCTCCCCAGCCACCTCCTCCAGCTTATCCGGGGGAACACCAAGGCGTTCCCAGGCCAGCCGAGAGATATAATCTCTCCAGCGTGTCCTGGGTCTGCCCCGGGGCCTCCTCCCGGTGGGACATGCCTGGAACACCTCACCCAGGAGGCGCCCAGGGGGCACCCTTGTCAGATGCCCGAACCACCTCAGCTGGCTCCTTTCGATATGGAGCAGCAGCGGCTCTACTCTGAGCCCCCCCCCGGATGGCCGAACTTCTCACCCCATCTCTAAGGGAGAGGCCAGCCACCCTTCGGAGGAAGCTCATTTCTGCCGCTTGTATCCGCGATCTCGTTCTTTCGGTCACTACCCACAGCTCGTGGCCATAGGTGAGGGTAGGGACGTAGATCGACCGGTAAATTGAGAGCTTCGCTTTTACACTCAGCTCCCTCTTCACCACGACGGACCGGTGCAGCGTCTGCATTACTGCAGCTGCAGCCCCAATCAGTCTGTCGATCTCCGGCTCCCTTCTCCCTTCATATTAAATAATTTTTTGAATAATAATTTTTAAAAATATTTCTTCATGTCAACTTGCCGCAAGTGGAGGTGACATGGGCAGCGAGATTGAGACACAGGCATTAGAGCCTCTTAATGAGTGTTTTGTTTGGGTTTCCACCGGCGTGGGATATGAGACAGGAAAAGACCGCTGTGTAATCCATTTATTTCAACAAAGTAACCGTTTTCTGAAATAACCCTTTTAAACTGTAACTGTAACAGAATAGTTACTCATATTTTGTATTTTAAATACGTAACGCCGGTACATGTATTCCGTTACTCCCCAACACTGATTAAATGTTCAAAAACACCAATAAAAACGGTCAGTCACATTCAGATGCAAATAACAGTTTGCATACTGGGGTGACTGTAGCTCAGTAGGTAGAGAAGGTCATTAGCTAATTTGGTTGGTGGTTTGATCCCTGGCTGCTCCTATCCTAGGGCAAGATAGTAACTCCAAGTTGCTCTCTGATGTGTTCATTAGAGTGTGAATGTTTCACTAAAAGATCTTTGGTGTAGAAAACATGGGAGAATGTTGTATAAAATGCTTTGGGTTTAAAAGTGCTATTTACTCAAAAAACCTTGACAAAGTCGTCATCCATTTCATACAATAGAATAAGACCGTGCCTATAAAGAGAAACATTTGGTTTCTGGAGCCAGGAGGTTTTTCCTCACTGAGTCTAGACCCAAGCAACTCAGCTGGTTCCTTTGGCAGATCCAAATCTCATACTGTCATTTAACTCTGGTTGGGTGAATAACTCGGGGACAGATGGGCAGCTAGAAGATGGAGCTTCAAAGTCCTCATCACTAGAATGTTATGTATCTATAGACAAACAGTACTATCATCAGACTCTTCTCTCTCATTAAGTTAGCCAGTAAAAACGAGAGGTAGTATTTCATCTGAATGCGGTATAGATCTCATTGCTGAGGGCAGGTTAGGGAAACCGGTAGATGATTTTGTTTTGAAACTGTAAAAGGAAAAAAAATTATTCTCAAAGTGCTTCCTACAACATGCCTCATCCACAGAAGCACTTTTTACTACACTGAAGTGGTTTCCATTAAACATTTACTCACATCTCAAGTTGTTCACTGATAAATGCATCAGAGAGCAACTTTGGCATGCAGACTGAGCAGCCAGGGATCAAACCACTAACTTTCCCATTAGCAGATGACGTACTCTAACTCCTAAGCTATATAGCCACCCCTGGATCCAGAAATATTGACTAACGAGAAGAAGCAGTCCTCAAAGTGATTCTGTGGCTCTTTGCATACTGCTGGATGTCAGGGTTCCTGGGTTGTTGACCCAGTGTTTTCTGTTCTTCACAGTTTATTTCCTACATGTTCCATTTCCTGTTTCATTATCTTCAGCCGTGTACTCACCTGTTGCCAATTGTTGTCATCGTCCAGTCTGTGTATTTAAGTTCCTCAGTTTTACCAGTTCACTGTCGTGTCATTGTCGCTGTTAGGTTGTCCTATGTTCAGTTCCGTCAGTCAGTCAGTCATTCAGCCATTTCCTGCTTCTGTTCTGTTCGTTCACTCCGTCTACCATAAACACCAACCTTCACCTACCTGTGAGTCCAGCGTTTGGGTCCTCCTTCTCTCATCCACACTGCAACCCCTGACACTGGAATGCCAAAACCCAAGTTCCTTTTTTTCCCTTCGTCCATGCTGGGAGGTTTTCGACAGACGTCTGAACTGGATGAGGCTGGGTTGTGGCTCGTGTTAGTCACTCGGTTTAATACCCAATAAGCAAAGTATGCCTCTATGCCTCTTCTCTCAACTGCTGATTGTGAAAAACATGATGTGACATTATGGATACTTTAATAGATATTGTTTGTAAAAAAAAAAAAATCAGCAACTTGAAATTTGTAAAGAATTGATTGATTTAGGCCTGGACCATTTCATGCTTGCTATCTCTCTGTGTCTTAGTGGGAAGAATTATTTCTTTAGTGGACACTGAAACCTTCATAGGCTGGAAAACATGAAACTCTCTCCTGCTGTTGAAGGAAGAATGCTTAAAGAATGGGGTGCTGCTTGTGCATTCGATTTGCACTAAGCTGCAGTATTCTTTGGGGATGAACATGTTGTACAATATCACCACACTACACACAACTTTGAGGGGAACTAAAGGAATTTAGTATTACGCTGGGACAAAGCTGAGACACTTGCAAGAGACAGAGTTTAAAAGAATAGTTAAAATGAAAGCAGCCGATGAAGAGTTATTCTCTCAGTCTCTAAAATAACTTCAGCCCAGAAACACTGCAATTCCCATAATGTGATATAACTCACATTGTGAGCAGTGCTGGGTTACTCCAGTAATGCGATAAGTCAATTATTACATATCACTCATTGTGTAGCACAACAGGGAAACAACTGAGGAACTTATGATGATTAACATGTCCAACAATGAAGCCGCTTTCTCAGCTGGAGAAAGACAGACGGCCGACTCTAGGTTGGGAATCAGTAATTGCTTCAAGTAAGGAAGTTCATGTATCTGTTGTTTGGAAGTGGGAGAAGAGTAGGAATTGGCAGAGTGGATTGTAAAGCTGTTGTATACTGGTTGGTCTGTGTTCCCATTAGGGATGGGTATCGTTTAGGTTTTATCCGATACCGGTGCCAAACCGGTACTTTTGAAACGGTGCCGGTGCTCAAACAGTGCTCAAACGGGTGCTTAAAGAATGGAGAACACAAAATTGGTCCAAAAACCTCTCATGTTCAGCTGTTTTTTTGTAAAAAGATAACAATGTTAGCCTTTTCCACAGCTATAGGGGATTTATGGCATCACTCTTGGCTGGAAGCAGTGCTTAAACAATGGGGAAAAAAAACACAAACTTTGTCCAAAAACCTCTCATGTTTAACTGTTTTCCACTTTTTCTTTGGTCATTTTAGCCTTTTTGGCCAGGGTGAAGGAAGTATCTGCCATCAAACAAGAAGACAGCTGCATGTAACTAAGAAGGTGTTTGCTAGTTCACCTTACATGCATTAATGTAATAACGTGGTTAGCCTACTCAACGTAAATTACACACGAACAACATTAAGCTACTCACGCAGAGAAGAACGGCTGCTGCTGCATCATCATCATCATCATTTCTGCTACACTGGCAGGGCTAGGGGCCAGGACTCTCCTCTTCGGGTTTTTGGGGGATGTTGCTAACTCCGGGTCTGATAACAGGCACCACACCCACAGTAGATGTGCTCGGTGTGAGGTCTCGCAGTAACCTATCAAATACGGCGCATTTCTCGGCTTTTAAAAAAAACGCTATGCATCGCCAGGTGTTTCATCGGATTTGAGGTGTTACCTCCTTTGACAGTATCACAGTATCAGCTTAAACACTTGTTGCAGGCTGCTGAGTTTGCATCTTTTGCTGTGAAGTACAGCCAGACTTTTGACCGCTTAGCCTTGGTCATTTTTAATCTGTAGCTCTGCTCTAAAAGAACGTACGTACCTGGACCCGCCTACTATCCTCGGAAACGTAAAATGATTGGCTAGAATCCAAAGTGTATCACATCTCAGGAAAAAAAAAAGCACCGAAATAAAGCACCGAAATGTGCGCTGCTTTTCGGTCTGGTTACTACCGTTTATGTCAGAACCGGTGCCATCATGGCACCGGATACCGGTACCCATCCCTAGTTCCCATCCTCACCTATGGCCACAAGCTGCAGGTAGAGATCCAAACAGCTGATTTGGCAAATACTAACTTTAAGAACTTGAATTTAGTCAAAAGTGATATCAAAGCTCACTTAACTTCAGGTAAGGCAAAAAGGAGAAACCCAGTTTATTAAGGTAAATAAAAGAAATATAATGTCTGTATGTAATGTAATGTCTCATAGTACTCTAAAAATAATATGTTATGTAGACGAGTCCTTCAAACTCAATCTTTTTATTTTTAAAAACGCAGTTCACTAATGGAAGGGTATTACAGGCAGAATAGTACTTCTGGCCATTTAAAGTTATCTAAGTGTTATTCTCACATTGCTCAGAATAGAAAATAGTGTTATAACTCACGGGGACTAACAGCAAAACAGACACAAGGTAATTTAACAGCACTAAATGTGTGTTCAGCAAACACCAGAGAATGTATTTCTACCGACGCCCGCTTGCGTTCAGATGAATGTAACTGGGACAGAACATTCACAGAAATCTATAAATATTCCCACAGCTCCAGTGACAGGCATTGTGGTTATTTATAAATCCCATTCAGCTGAATGTGCCGAACGCTGCGTCACAAATCCCAAACAATCACACAGATGCAAAGAGTGATCTGCAACTCCCCACCACAAGCATCAGCGCCATGCAGAAAATTGAACACATTTTTAATTACAAACAAAACAATAGATGCTTCCAAGACAGAGCGGAGACGGCGGCTCCACAATCAGGCAGTGTAGTTGCAGAGACAACTAAATCCCCAAGCGCTATTGTGAGTGACTTCAACACAGCTAGCCGGAAATAAAAAACAAAAAACAAAAAAACATTTATTCAAGTAGATGTGTGACAATGTGTGGTGCAGCAGAGATAAAGCAGAATAGAAACATGAGTAAGCAACAGGTTTAACGATGTAGGGCAGCAATTTAGGAGGGGACGGACGCATCAGTACGAAAGTCGACATCAAAGTGAGCCTGGATGAAATGAAGACGCAGCTGACTGAGTGGGGTAAGGCTAACTTTGCCTGCATGCCGATCACACACACACGCAGCCACTCCCACCGCAACTTCAGAGGCACCGAGGAGCACAGCCATTTGTCAAGGGTATTGTAGCTTAACTAAACCAGCCGCTCACTTAACATCTCAGCACAGCATAACAAAATTAATATTTGGTAGCATCAGGCAGTCTGTCATGAATTAAGCAACTTAGCATCTGATGGGAGGATTGTTGCCTTATAACAGAAACAAAAGCACAAAAAGACAAGACTATTTCTTACCTCACCAAGCTAAAGACATAAAAACATAGCATGCATTGCAAACTTGATTTTTTTGCTATTCAAATGACCTCCAGTTGAGATTAAACATTTACTACATTAAGTTAAATATAAAATGGAAAACACTTAAACCAGGGCAGATTGTAAAGATGCTAAAATATAATCTAATTTCACTAGCAATTACTGACTATTATACAGTGGCTTGCAAAAGTATTCGGCCCCCTTGAACATTTCCACATTTTGTCTCATTACAGCCACAAACATGAATCCATTTTATTGGAATTCCAGGTGAAAGACCAACACAAAGTGGTGTAAATGTGAGAAGAGGAACGAAAATCATACATGATTCCAAACATTTTTTACAAATAAATAACTGAAAAGTGGGGTGTGCGTAATTATTCAACCTCCTGAGTCAATACTTTGTAGAACCACCTTTTGCTGCAGTTCCAGCTGCCAGTCTTTTAGGGTCTGTCTCTACCAGCTTTGCACATCTACAGACTGAAATCTTTGCCCATTCTTCTTTGCACAACAGCTCCAGCTCAGTCAGATTAGATGGGCAGCGTTTTTTAACAGCAGTTTTCAGATCTTGCCACAGATTCTCGATTGGATTCAGATCTGGACTTTGACTGGGCCGTTCTAACACATGGATATGTTTTGTTTTAAACCACTCCATTGTTGCCCTGGCTTTGTGTTTAGGGTCGTTGATGCTGGAAGGTGAACCTCCGCCCCAGTCTCAAGTCTTTTGCAGACTCCAAGAGGTTTTCTTCCAAGATTGCTCTATATTTGGCTCCATCCATCTTCCCATCAACTCTGACCAGCTTCCCTGTCCCTGCTGAAGAGAAGCACCCCCAGAGCGTGATGCTGCCACCACCATATTTGACAGTGGGGATGGTGTGTTCAGAGTGATGTGCAGTGTTAGTTTTCCACACATAGCGTTTTGCATTTTGGCCAAAAAGTTCCATTTTGGTCTCATCTGACCAGAGCAGCTTCTTCCACATGTTTGCTGTGTCCCCCACATGGCTTGTGGCAAACTGCAAACGGGACTTCTTATGGTTTTCTGTTAACAATGGCTTTCTTCTTGCCACTCTTCCATAAAGGCCAACTTTGTGCAGTGCACGACTAATAGTTGTCCTATGGACAGATTCCCCCACCTGAGCTGTAGATCTCTGCAGCTCGTCCACAGACACCATGGGCCTCTTGGCTGCATTTCTGATCAGCGCTCTCCTTGTTCGGCCTGTGAGTTTAGGTGGACGGCCTTGTCTTGGTAGGTTTACAGTTGTGCCATACTCCTTCCATTTCTCAATGATTGCTTGAACAGTGCTCCGTGGGATGTTCAGGGCTTGGGAAATCTTTTTGTAGCCTAAGCCTGCTTTAAATTTCTCAATAACTTTATCTCTGACCTGTCTGGTGTCTAAATCCAATCGAGAATCTGTGGCAAGATCTGAAAACTGCTGTTCACAAATGCTGCCCATCTAATCTGACTGAGCTGGAGCTGTTTTGCAAAGAAGAATGGGCAAAGATTTCAGTCTGTAGATGTGCAAAGCTGGTAGAGACAGACCCTAAAAGACTGGCAGCTGGAATTGCAGCAAAAGGTGGTTCTACAAGGTATTGACTCAGGAGGCTGAATAATTACGCACACCCCACTTTGTATTAACATTTGTAAAAAATGTTTGGAATCATGTATGATTTTCGTTCCACTTCTCACGTGTACACCACTTTGTGTTGGTCTTTCACGTGGAATTCCAATAAAATTGATTCATGTTTGTGGCTGTAATGTGACAAAATGTGGAAATGTTCAAGGGGGCCGAATACTTTTGCAAGCCACTGTAAGACAACTGCATTTAATGCAACAATTTATCAGCCTATCTAACAAGGAGCCTACCTATCAGCAAATTAGATGACTAATATAATAACAGTCACTGATGTGTATCCTCAGTTTTACATCAATTTTGTGTTGCTTAATGCATGAAAAATATTTATGAAAAAAAAAACACAGTGGAAATGTTGTTCTAAACGTTGGTATCAGTATCTGTTCATCCCATTCAAACTCAGTATTGTGACTACCCGGAGCAACACAGACGTGGTCAACATTGGCTCTGATTAATCCTCCACTCAACGGCAAAAAGAGGCATGGGAACAAATTATCATTTAAAGTCAAAGATAAGAATGTTGCTTGAAGTGCAGAGAAAGATGTTAGTGGGGTGGTGGTGATATACCTGCTTAACACTCTGGAAATCAATCTCACTGTCTTGGCAATTTTAAATGAAAAATTCTTAACATGTTTTGAAAAAACAAAAGTACTTCTTGTTTGACTTCAAACCATAGGGTCAGGGTTCAGGGTCGGGGTCATCGTTGATCAGAACGGTTATGTTTTAGCAAGTAAAAACAATTATGTTGTTACTTGCGTTACAAAGGTTCTTCAGTTATCTGTGCGGCAGGCAGAACGAAAGGAAAAAAATAAATCAGACAAATGTGTATTTATCTTCCTGCGCACTCGAGCCACAATCAGCTGATTTGAGTTCATGTGCAGGAGGAGGAAAATAGTGGAGCGATCTACAGCAGGTCGAGGCAGATGGCCCCGCCCCTCCCTGAGCCTGGTTCTGCTGGAGGTTTCTTCCTGTTAAAACGGAGTTTTTCCTTCCCACTGTCACCAAGGTGCTTGCTCATAGGGGGTCATGATTGTTGGGCTTTTCTCTGTATGTATTATTGTAGGGTCTCCTTTGCAATATAAAGCGCATTGAGGCGACTGTTGTTGTGATTTGGCGCTGTAGAAATAAAACTGAATTGAAATTGAACTGTAACAAAATCAATGCCGGGTCAGGTTTGTAGCCTCCATTTCTATATGTTCATGTTTCTGCAGTGATGATCGCTTTGAAGTTTCTTTGGGTAGGTCATAAGCTTAGCTTTGTGTTGCTGGCCGTGTGTTCATACATGAATAGTAAAAGAAAGCTTGTATGTGTGTCCTCATTAGGACAGGGATGTGTGTTGGTGTGTGGAACTGTAGTTTATATTGTTAACTGGTAATTAGGTGACGGTGCACTTCCGGTAAGACATGTTCAGAGTAACGAGAAAGTAATGCTGAGTAGTGTAAGAAATTACTTTCTCTGGTGAGCAATTAACAAATAGTGCACAACCATCACTATCACTAACCACATATTTAGATGGTTTGGTATTGTTTGTTACAGTATTCTGTGATTCTCACCCCATACTTCATAATAGTAGGGTTGAGACTAAATCACCAACAAAATTTGACCTGGTGTTACAAAGGCCCTACTTGAAAATCACAGAATCTAGAGGCACTAATTTACAGTTTCGATTAGCTTGTAAATAGTCTGTCTTTTTAGAACAGTTACAACTTCCTATGATTCTCATTGTTTTTCACATTTTTTCTTGATGCAAAGAACTTAGTTTCTTCACTAGCTAATGGAAATATTGGAACACTTTTAATGCAATCAGCACATTATGTTCACGGTGTATAGTGCACACACGCACACACACAAATAAATAAATAAAAAAACACATCAGGCTTCAATGAATCAAAATGGATGCTGACTCGTGCATATGTTGCGATGATAAGAGCAGAGCACAAAGTGAGAAAATGAATCTTAACCTAGACCAGGCATACTCTTTTGTTGGATCTCTGCTTGAAGGCCATACATAATAAAAACATGACGCCATCACCAGTTCATCAGCAGTTCTTGGTGTAAACGGGTTATACATTGATAAAACCCTACAGAGGGACATCAGGTTCCAACTGTGCCTTCTGGAGAGTGCAGATAGAAGAGAAGGAAAAGATGAAGTGGATACTGAGGTTTACAGAAAACCATTTACACAGATCACTACCTGCTGTCAGATTCACATCATCTGATGGAGCTCAAACTGGAAGTAATCTGGACGCACCTCCACTGGCAGTGACCGTATCAACAAAAATAACAGTTGCCTAAAACTCAAGTAACATCCAGCTTTGCAAGCCTGGAGTTACACTCACTGAGCTTTCATTAAAAAGCATCCAAAAGGAGCTGGAGAAAAATAAACAAGACAAAGCAGACCATAGTGAGACACGAACATATTGTCTTTCAGTATGTGGCTCTGTGGATTTGGGCTTTTTTCCCAAATGCAAAATTACTATGTTTTTTTTTTTTTTTCAGAATTGGCAATATGCTGAGATAAAGCCTGGCTAAACATTACCAAGGAGGGGACACCTGCACATTAGTGAGTCTGAACAGAACACCCACAAACAAATGCAATTCTAGCCAGACATTTGCACTAATGAACACAATCCAGCACATTTACAGCTGCAAGGTCTCAAATGAAAGAGCAAACTGAAGCTGGTGGTCAGTCGTGCTGACCCATGGACCCTTCAGTTCCCCTACGCTAAGCTTCTCCTATTGACTCAGATGCAGTTCATACAGGTTGTACATCAAATTTCCTCAAATTTTATATCAGAAATGATTTAAAAAATGCTATTCTACATAGAAGTAAATTCAGGAACAAAGATTGGGAACATGTTGATGATGTATCCTGTACTTTGGGGCATGTACCAGTTTTGCATTCAATGAAATCATTTCCCTTTTCCTTCTTTGAATTTCTTCCTTGGCTAGATAAATGTAGTCGTTGGCTGTGTGCGCTCAGGTGTTTGGAGCTGACCAATAGGAGCAGCTTTAGCAGGTAAATTTGCAGGATGTGTTGCTGATCTGAACTGTGGAGCAAAACCGGTTCGAGGGCTGAGGTAAGAATATCAGGCACACTGAGAAGAGCAGGTCTGTCTTAGATTCCTATTTTAAGCATAATTTCGAGAACACAGCTTTGGCCATCTTTGTTGAAATTCAGTACTGTGTGTTCTGCACTACACAGTATGAAAGCAGTTCTCTGTGTGATTTCACAGTTTGAATCGTAATAATCTTTTATTAAACAATTTCAGTTTTATTATTATTTGCTTGAAAATGCAATAATGGAGAGGAAAGAGCAGAATCACAGCGATTCTGCAAGACTACCAAAGTCCAAAAGAAGGGAGTAATCTTATCTCTAGCTGTTACCTTTTCCTGCTGCTGACACCCTTAATCTTATTTCCACCAAATATAAAAGCCAATAATCTGTCTCTAAAGCTGATCCACTATATGGCTGCATTTTGCTTCACAGTGTGATTTCTACCTGCAGCAGTGTGTCACCATGTCTCTCTGTAATTTTAACATAATTGCATTCATTACCCAGTCTGCACACCTACGTCTTATTGTAAGCTCCAGCTTGACCCAAACTTCATTTGGAGCACAACTCCCTGGGCAATTGTAATTGATGTGCACTTGCTCTTCGTGTTCCTCGGCAAACACTTGTTAATAGAGCAGGACAGCTCAAGACCTCGCTGTAATCACAAGTGTTTAGCGCTCATTCTTTGTACTCACTTCATCACCATGCCTAATTAGAATCAATAAACATGGTGAGCAAACATTAATCATCAGGGCTTTCGCTATTTCCTTTTACAGACCAAAGCCCAGAGGGTGAGGTGTCTTAACCTCATCTTTGCCACCATCCCACAAACCTGCCTTTAGAAACGCTCTCGAGCACAGTGCTGGATATTCCATAGATATAGCTAGGGTGCTGTCAGGAATAAAAACCCTTTGAAATTGCCATGAAGCTTTTGAAGCCCGTGTCCCACTGCTCAGCTCGCTGAGGGTTTTCATCTCTCCCCATCTCTCCTCATTTGCAGAGCTCTCAGGGCCTCACTGAGCAGCTGTAATGAACTCCAAGGGAAAAAAAATGAAAAGAATCCATAGAGGGGAGGACTGTAATGGACAGCCAGTCAGTCATGCACTGTATATGCTGGAGGTTGCTTTATGCAAACAAGCTGCTTGTAATAATCTACAAATCTGTTTTAGAACAGCAGGGTTTGTTACTCATTTTCAAACATATTGTTCAATACTGAAGGGGAGAGGCATCGGAAAGGGGAGATGCGTGCCCTCTTTATCCTGCAAAGGAATGCACTACCCCACTAAGCTTCAGCTTCGCAGCTCTGGTCGTAATGGGTGTTGTTAATTTTTTTATCTGAGCGGATTTGAGGAGGCCACCTATAAGCTAGCTCACAACAGGCGATGGAAGCTTTCACCAGCAAACGGAAATGAGTGACAAACACTGAAAAGCAGAATGGGGAATGGGAAGATCAGAAATGAGGTGTTTTATCAGGCTGATAAAAACTGTATGGACTACCACCAGGACAGAAACAGCTGTAATGGAGACAGACTGTCAGAAAATGGGCTTACAAATTCTTGGGCTGATGAATAGTTAAAAAAACAAAAGCAAAACCCTTCAATTTACCCAAAAGATGCAGACTTCCATTTGCGACAGGGGTAACTCCTTCTACATGGAGGGGCAAAAAGGTTTAGAGGGATCTCAGAGACTTCTACGGGCAATGAGGCGTGCCGCCTGCAACATAAAAAGAGAGAGGCATGTTGAAGTGGTTCATAATGCACATTTTGTGAAGTTCAAGAAATTATAGCAGCACATTTTCACTCAGAACCAGACAGCAAGTGATGCATGGGCGATGACATGTTGCAGCATGAACTGTGGTGTACTGTATAGCAAGAAGGGCAGCCGGCTCACTCCCGCCAAGCTGAATGTTGTGCTTGGCAGAAAGAGACATTACTTCAGTCCACTGCCTGCAGCATTTTAATGCCTTCGAATCAGAGCTGAGAACTCGCATATATGCACAGTGGGCTGAATCAGCACAGAGAGCTCTGAGCCAGGTAGAGAGCAGAGAGAGGAAGGAGAGGAGGAGGAGGGAGGCAGGAGCTGAGGCGTGATCGAAATGTACCAGGCTGAGAGTAACGTGAGACGATACCAGAGGACAGGAAGGAAGAAGAAGACAAGAGGAAGCGGTTCAATTACTCTCTATTATCTACACTGTTAGCATCAATGACCTTCATAGCTCCAATCTGAAGTGTCAGTTACTGTCTATAGTAATTACCAACTTTGTCATATTTTAAGAAAATTATTTAAAGGTGCTGCACGTAATACAGAAACCCGAGGAGTTGTGAAGTGTCGTATTTAAATTAGAATCCCTTTCATATCCACTGTACAAAGTCATCATCTGTGGCTATTTTCTCCAAGAACATCTTTGTACGTCTTGTATAAACCCGCTGTATCACGCACGCACGCACGCACGCACGCACGCTCGCACACACACACACACACACACGCACGCACGCACGCACGCACGCACACACACACACACACACACACACCAAGCTGCTCATTTTATAAATAAATGATGATTGTTTCAGTTCTTTCCAGGAGCCTGTGCCTAAAGTACATAGGAGGAAATTCACCTTCAGGATTTCTAACCCGTGTAAAAGATGAACAGATCCACTGTGGCATCATGCATTGCTTAATGAAATCCTGTCGTTAAGCCACTAGCTGAGTGGCTTTTTTGGCTGTCACCATCTTCGAGTTTTCACACCACACATGACAAGCAAGGTTTGGATCAGACGGGGAAACTGTGACGGAAGATTTAAAACTAGCAACTGAGACCATAAAATCATCAAGAAAGTGTTTGCTTACTTATCTCTTCCTAAATGTAACCAGGCAGGTTTTGATTCCTAAACTAAACCAAAATGTGTCTGAAAAGTAAAATGAACAAAAAACAACAACTCACCAGCAAAATCTATATATAATAAATCATGATAACCTCACATTTTACACAAGACATGAACTCCAGTCTTCTCTCTGGCCCATTTGTCTGCTATGTTTTCCTCCCCATGTGGGTGTTAATGCTAACATGTTTCTTTAAGTCATCACAACAAGCAAACTACTCAGTACCTGAACCGTTTGACCTGGTTTACAAAAAATGCAAAAATGTGGCAATACTTTGCTTAATTTATATTACATTACAATATATTAGCTGGGATGTATTTATGGAAGGACAGGCTAACCTCTATGGAAAAGCTATATATAAATCTTATAAAGTTTGTATCTGTCTTGTGTGAAACTTGTATGAAAAGCATACAAGAGTGAAAACAGATATAAGATCCCTTGAAAAATTATATAATGAAACTTGTATGTTTTGTATACTTACTAAAACAATATATGAAAGTAATGAGAAAGTGGCCACTTTCATGAGTAAATCATGTAAGTTTTTAATATTTCTTTTCCATATGGGAAATACTGCCAATCTCTAATACCGTATTTACCGCACTATAAGGCGCACGTAAAATCCTTAAATCTTCACAAAAATCGACAGTGCGCCTTATAATCTGGTGCGCCTTATGTATGAATTTTGGTTTGTGCTTACTGACCTCGAACCGGTTTTATGTGGCACACTATGCTCAAAAATCTGTCAAAAAAAGATTTTTAGTGCCACTTTTTGGAGCATTACGGTTACCGTTGCCAGGAGCCTCGCGGAGTAATACGTACTGTGCTTCAACACAACATTACCGTGTTGTGTGTGTATAACGACTCCCAAATGGCACCCGCGAAGAGACACGCTTACGAAGCTGATTTTAAACTTCGAGCAATTAGTTATGCAGAAGAGAATGGAAATAGAGCAGCTGCCAGACAATTCAGCATTAATGAGTCCATGGTGCGCAAGTGGAGGAAGCAAAAAGATGACCTAAAACAAGTAAAGAAGACCAAAAGGAGTTTCCGAGGGAACAAGGCGCGATGGCAGTTAGAGGACAAAATTGAACAGTGGGTTATTGAACAGAGAACAGCAGGTAGAAGTGTCTCTACAATCTCTATTCGACTCAAGGCAACAGCGGTAGCACGTGACATGCAGATCAACGACTTTCGAGGGGGACATTCTTGGTGCTTCCGTTTTATGAAAAGGCATAATCTCTCAATCCGCACAAGAACTACTGTCTCACAGCAACTGCCAAACGATTACAAAGAAAAGTTGGCCATTTTCCGCACGTACTGCCAGAATAAGATCACTGAAAAGAAGACCCGGCCAGAACACATCACTAACATGGACGAGGTCCCCCTCACCTTTGACATCCCCGTGAACCGTACTGTCGAGAAAACAGGGACCAGTACGGTATCTATACGCACCACAGGGAACGAGAAGTCATCCTTCACTGTAGTTCTGGGCTGCCAAGCTAATGGCCAGAAACTACCACCCATGGTCATTTTCAAGAGGAAGACTTTGCCAAAAGAAAAGTTTCCGGCCGGCGTCATCGTCAAGGCTAACTCAAAGGGCTGGATGGACGAAGAGAAAATGAGCGAGTGGCTGAGGGAAGTTTATGTCAAGAGACCGGATGGCTTTTTCCACAAATCTCCGTCTCTTTTGATCTACGACTCCATGCGCGCCCATCTCACCGAGGCTGTCAAAACCCAAGTGAAGCAAACTAATTCGGAGCTTGCCGTCATTCCGGGTGGATTAACCAAAGAACTCCAACCACTAGATATTGGTATCAACAGGTCGTTCAAAGTTAAATTACGAGCTGCGTGGGAGCATTGGATGACAGAAGGCGAACACACATTCACCAAGACAGGGAGGCAACGCCGAGCGAGTTACGCCACTATCTGCCAATGGATCGTGGCTGCTTGGGCTAAGGTATCAGTCTCAAGTGTCGTCCGAGCTTTCACGAAGGCTGGAATAATCACTGAACAGCTAAGTAACAGCAACGAGACTGATTCGGATAATGATGAGAGGGATCCGGGCATGCTTGATGCCGAAATTGCCCAGCTGTTTAACTCAGACACGGAAGGTGAAGAGTTTGATGGATTTGTGGAAGTTGAATGAACTGGAAATGTAAGTGTATTGTTCAATATTTGATGTTTAACAGCTCAACAATGTTAATAGTTACTGTGAATGAGTTGGTTAAATTTTAACTCATCCGATTGTTTTATTCTGCTGAATGCACTTTAAACGCCTTTTAATCCGGTGTGAGAGGGATCCGGGCATGCTTGATGCCGAAATTGCCCAGCTGTTTACCGTAACTCGGACACGGAAGGTGAAGAGTTTGAGGGAATTGTGGAAGTTGAATGTACCGTACTGGAAAAAGTGTGTATTTTTCAATATTTAATGTGTTACAGCTTAACAGTGTTAAGAGTTACTGTGAATGAGCTTAATAAAGGTCGAGTTATTTTTTGTTTGTCTTAATGCGTCTTATAATATGATGCGCCTTATGTATGAAAACAGAGCCAGTCTTCAACAGTGCGCCTTATAACCTGGTGAGCCTTATAGTGCGGTAAATACGGTAAGTCTGATATTTCTCTGAGGTACATGTAACGACTCAGTTGAATTGGGCAGATTGAGATCATGTTCTTATAACTGAAATAGGATTTTGGAATTGGTGGGTTGAAATAAAAAAAATTCTGAAATCCACCAAGCAACGATGACATCATAGAGCGAGGACACTTGGGCGGCATGGTGTTGTGCGGATTAGCACAATCATCTTAACAACAGTGTTCTCTCTGTGCTTGTTTCTTTTACATGCAGCTCTGGTGTGCATGTTAGATTAACTGGGGATTCTAAATTATTCGTAGGTGTGGATGCAAAACAGATAAAGTGCTGTTTGATTATATAATGTGGCCTGAAGTATAGAGCACTCTGAATGGCCAGTAATACTAGAAAAGTGTTATTTACATGTCTTTCATTTCAAAGAGCATACACTTGTTCATAGAGCATGTTGTTCACAAAATGTTTTTGTGCAAATAACCTCGCAGGATCCCAGAGAGTCAAGTCAAGGCTTTGCTAAACAACGAGGAGTGAGGAGGCAAGGTGGGATCAGGAACCAGCCATCGGGGCGAATACTTGACTGCCCATAAATAAACCAGCTATACATCTCCCCTCGGTGTCTAATTGCTGCACCTAGCTGAGAAATGGAAGCAGTAGACACTTGTCATTGAATCCCTTACAGTGAGGACTGATGCCAACTGGTCCACTAGATAATGTGCTGCTATCAGATGCTGAGGACGTGCTGGTCTGCTGACAGTACTGAGCCTGTTCACACTGTACGCTCACAAGTCCTGACCTCCAAACGTAGCAAATGTACTTTCAAGGGAGGTTTACCTCACAGAGGGATTTTAAAGACTTTCCCAAGTTCTGAGAATAAAATGTGCTATGTTCTTTTTTTTTAAAGTCCTTGCAAAGTCATTCTTTGGGGACTGATATTTTCCTGTCTCTCTACCCTGTGTGATACTCCCACATGCATCAATCACACAGAAACAGAGCATTTTCTGGTGTCAGAAGAGCTCTGTAAGCAGCAGTGCAAACGCAGAACTGATGCTTAAATGGAATGCAGCAAATTAGATTGGGCTTGATGAACTTGTAAACCTTTGAGCTTAGGCAGAATTAACTTCAAGAGGTATTTCTGTAAGGCTGATACATAAACAAGCATAAAAAATTGCTTTGATCAGCTTGATATAAGCACAAGACTGTATGTGAGGAATACCAATAATGGTTTAACATGGAAAGGATGACGATTTTCAATAGGATTCCTAAATAAAGCTAAATAAATATTTGTCTTGATGCATGCTCAATCATCCAGGTAAGCAAATCTCCCAAAGTTGATTCTGTTCATCTGGACGTAGCGTTTCATCATCATCCAAGTGACTTCTTCAGTCTCAGCTGACTGCAGGTTCCCCCAACCTTATAAACAGTACATTTGCACAATGACTGAAACTAGCACCACTGAATGAACAATGGGCTGGGAGGTCAGTTCCTTGATCATTAATATGATCATAAACAGATATTCCACTGTGGTAGATTCCTACACATCTAACTTAGAAAACAGTCAGCTTCTGCAAATCTCCCTACAGGGAAGGAGGCAACCTTGTTCATTCAATGGTTACTGTATATAGTAACCATTGTCCTTAAAGTAAATATGTAAGAAAAATTGTGTATGTTTCTGTTCTGTGTCCTGTTTGTTTGTATATGTGTCTTTTTGGCTGCTGTTACAACCAAATTTCCCCTTGTGGGACAATTAAAGGATTATTCTATTCTATTCTATTCTATTCTATTCATTCACTGAGATCAGCAGCACACTTTCCAGTTGGAGAGTTAAAAAATGACTCTGTAATGTTTTACAGTATCATGAACTGCAAGTTCTAACTTGTGAATGATGCAGTGAGGGTTGATCTTTTTTTTTTTTAATGCAGCTGCACCGTCACACAAAGGCATCAAACTGTGCACATAATTTCTTCAAAGCTTTGCAGCAAGAGTTTCTGCATGATGTCTCAGGCAGAGACCCCGGTGCAAAGCTGCAATTCAATAAGATGAAATACCCAGCTGCACATGTCACTATTGTTGGGAATTCTGAGGTCAATTATGCAGTATTCCAACGTTCTGAATCCGGTTTGTCTTTTATTTAGGTGTCACTCTGAAATGTTAGTGCTTTGGCTTAATGCAAAGCTGGAACATCCATACACACAGAGCACTGAAAGTGAAAGTTTGTGATTTGTGGTGTAGATTGTTTCAAGATACCGGGCTGAAAAATAGTTGTTTAATGATTTGAAACACTTAAGTATAACAGATATCTGAAAAACTAAGAAATCAAATGCTTCATTACTTCAGTGTACATATACACAGTGCTTAACAACTTTATCAGGAGAAAACACATAGAAATGTGTCAAAAACTTGCTTGGAAATACAATTTAATATTAATTTTTTAGACTTAAATTTGAGCTGGCACATCAGAATCATCTGAGAACTCAGAAATGAATCAAGGACAGCATTCAAACACTAAAGCTAATATTTTTTATAGTCCCAATTCAAAGCATTCTCATTATTCTAATAAGCAGATAATTTCTGGTTTGAACAGTGTTCAGTCTGATGTGTCCTCTTCACCTTGGTGAAAAAAGTAAAAGTAAATGTAAATCCTCTGAAGGCACTGCACTTGTGATTGGAAGACCCTGTGTAAAATGTAAAGCAGCACAGTAGTGTGCTGTGTGGATAAACATGCCCTACAGGACAAATGGGTTGTGGTCTTCTGTGACCTGGAGCTGCCAGTAATAATCTCTCCTCCGTGGAGGTTAAGTCCTGGAGGAAGATTTCCCACTGCCTCCCACATAAGCCTTCTGTTATCACAGGAATGCAGGTTCTGCAATCGCTAAACACTTCCTCCCAAAACCTGTAAACTACAAAGTCTTACAAAGTGGTTTCAAGGACTAATTGAGCGCAGTAATTGGGGGATATGCTAGATAATCATTTACAGACCCACACAAACATAATCAATACATACACTGGTTCAGATTTGAGGAAAGACCCATTATTTAGATGACTGGATTATACACGTGCTTCACTTTTTGGGGGAGGGAGATTCCTTCCTCCTGTTTCAATCAGTGCTAGTTTATTTTTTATCCTCAGTAGGAATAAAATTTCCCAAAACACCACAAACTGATTGACAATATTAAACAGTCTGAAATGAAAAGAACAACCAAATCATAAAATGACTGTCAGCTTCATTCAACTTTTAAATTCACATTAAGCCAAAGCTTGATGTGAATGTTACTGTTTTAGAGTGAAAAAAATCCCCGAACTCCTAGAAATATTCCTGCTGTGCCAACCACATGCCTAATCTTTGACACCAGAATTCCCTGCAAATGTAAAATCTTCAGCTTATTCTTTCATTTTATTAAATTGCAGCTATGCACTGGGCTGCTCCCTGCAGCATCCTGCAGTTATAAGAAGCACCTCTGGAGAAACTACAAACACGGGTTGTTGGCTTTACAAACAGTAGTGCTGCTGCGGCGCTGGGTCCATATAGCGGAGTAGGCACGCTCCAATGTGAAAATATCAACCATAACCATAACCAATTATTCACTTGATCATTCAGAAATGAGAACTTAGAGTCCAAGAATTTGTAGAAGAAATTTACAGAGCTTACAGAGATGTTTTCACACATTATTAACTCAAACTGGAAGTCAGTCTAAATCTGACATGTAGATGTCTACTGTGGCAGAATATTTATTTATTCGTTCATAAATTATATAAGTACAAAGTACAAAGTGAGGTTGAACATCACTGCCTACTATGTAAGGGTTGGTTGCTGGCTGCTGTCATCTGTCAAAAAGAAGTAAAATGAGATAATCAGACGTGTTTTGTTAAAGGCTACTCACCGTCGTAGCATATAATGGTGAATAGACTGTAAAATAATGAAATAATGTTTTTGTAAAAGTTAAACTGCCTAAAAGTCAGTTATCTAAATTCTGTGGACCCCTAAACTGTTTAACGTCAGGCAAATAAAGACATAACTGGGAAAAAAATCAATGAATCAATTGGTCAATGAAATCTCTATGATATTGGTGAATCTAATAACAACAATATATAATGGAGAGGTTAAAGTTGCCTGAAATGATCTGGAACAGTGTTCTGCCACCTTCAGTCAATGAGCAATAAAACTGACAGACATTTGATGTATATTACTGTTTAATGATCTTTTTTTCATGATGGCATGGAGATACTTTGCTCAGAGATAAAAATAAATAAATAAAAGCATCTCATGACCCACTTACACTCTCAACAGATCCTTTTTTTCTTTTTATCCCTGTGATGTGTTCATGGTACAGATTTAAAGCTACAGCTGGTGTTTCATCAACCAGTTAATGCCACTAAAGAGGAGCGAGCGAGTAACAGATTCTTAAGTTGCAGGTAATTTGAAACAGCTTTTTAAGCAGCTGAAGAAATATTACTAAACACAAAAACCTGTTTCTGTGCAGTTTTTCACTAGTGTGCAGTTGCTGTGTTACCCAGGGAGAGAAAAAACAGATGAATGTGTAACACTGAGAGATGGAGAAAGTTGTAAAAGTGGGATATTGCAAAGATAAGCACTGATCAGCAGGTGAAATTTAGCAAACGCGAAATTTAAATCTTACCGTCCTAATTTATTTTAAAGGTTTTAAATCAAAAACTGATACTTTCTGCTGAATTATGTTTCGTAAAACATCTTGCAAAAAATAAATAAAGTAAATTAATGTTATTCAAACTGCATCAAACCTTTATAGTACAGTGTAGTCCAAAGCACTCTGGTTAGCTTGCAGTACTGTGGTGAAGTTTACAATGACACCAGACATGGTTTTCATGGTCAGGCTTCGGTTAGAGTGTAGCAAACATCTATTAAAATAAAAGTTGATGATGATGATTAGATTCACTCATTGACTTCTCCCACTGATCACATGCAGTGTGTCTGTATTATAAAACAGGCACACTGCATCATTACATTTGTCTGTAAATGCAATTTACATAGTTACTAATCATACAGCTACAACCACGATATTTTGTGAGCCCACCGTGTTTTCTATACCGTCTAAGGTCTCCAAACACGGGTGGAGCATGTTACAGCAGTTGCATATTTTGAAAGTGACCTGTCCCATCCCCCACTGCAGAGGCAACGAGCACTGGTCAGTGAGTTATTTACTTTCAGGGTCATGCATCACTGCAGCCACACTGACTGTACAAAAAAACAATCATCTGCATTTGGTTTCCTGAGGGAGAAGAGAGCAGGGAGAGGAGGAGGGTGTGGGAGGTTGGGGGTCAGGTTCCACTGGTAATGGTGTCGGTGAGGAGTCAATACTGTATGCTCCCTCTCTTAATCAGCACACTACAACAAGGTCAGCTCCTCTGGAAACTGCTGCACCGTGGCCGATCCAGCACCATCTGTGGTGGTGGTGTCCGAGCCCTGCTGCAGCACACGGGACACAAGAACTTTATCATGGGCATGTGACGGCACAGTCTTCAGGAAAAAAAACAACAACAATAACAAAAAAAAAAAAAACAACCCACTGTGACTTCTTAACTTGTTCCTGTTGGATGAGTAACATCCGCTAGTTATGTAACACAGAGTCGGCTGTTTGCTGTGCTACTCAAACAACAGGTTTAAGCGGTTTTCCTTTACATAATACCAAAATCCAAATCTTTTTCTTTCCTCTAGATGAGCCGTAAGCATGCTTACTAATGGTATTACTCAAACAAGAGGGCTACAGCTCTCTAAAGTCAGATATCCTGATATTCTTTTAGTCTATGGGTTTGTGTTTTCTAAGGCAAATGCTCTTACACAACAGGGAACTCATGTCCTGATAGATTTAAAATATTGACGTGTACTGATTATGACAAGATCAGATTATTGTTTTTGCTAAAAGTGAAATTTGTAAAAATGGTGATTAATCTGACAGAGTGAAATATTGAAGGAATCCAATTAACCTTTCCTGATTCAGCGTGAGGCTTTTGGAAATCGGCTTTGCTGTGGTGTGCCTCCCACTATCGTTCTCGCCATCTCTTTTCTCTCATCAGCTTTGCATCACTGGAGTCCAGAGGGAGAGACATTTATAAGCCTCAGTAGTAAATACAAAGAGTTAATTATTCATGGAGCCTACTACCCAGTTATTACCATGTAAGGAGGAAGGGGGGGAAAAGGAGGAAAACCTCTCAATTAATTATTGTAGTTTATGGCACTTTCAAGCATGAGTGTCTGGAATCTGTGTTACAGGGGAATCTTTGTTTACAACTGGGCCACTCGGCTGTGTCGTTCGTCATCACCACAGGCTCAAAGAATCGCTTCATAGTGCATTCACTGCCTATATCTCCTTATCCCCCAGGAGCAGATCAAGGAACGGAAAAATAAACAGAGGCCTCGTAACACATAAGCACAATTAGGAATGCCGGCCCGTCAGGCAGCGCAGTTCATGAAGGATAACATACAACTTTCAGGGGAACGCCGAACAAAACGGAATGTGTCAAAGAGTCAGGCCTTTACAATTTATCATCCTCTGTCAAACACATTAGCAGAGCTGCATGTTGCTGTTCCTGTGGACGTGAGAGCTTGCATCCACAGTTTCTCTGAGGAAAACAGTCCTAGTTGCTTCAGAAGTCCATTCCTGCCCTGAGTCAAGCTGTTGTATGTCTCTGCATATTTAGTGCCATAATGACGATTCAAATTTTAAGCAATCTAACAAAGGCAAGAAGCCTAAAAACACTGTTTAAAAAGTAACTTGTTATGGTAGCTTTACAAAAGTTGATATTTCTCATGACAGTATGAATGTCAAGACTTTGGTGTTAACAGTGAGTGCCTTTAGTGTAAGAGGGCTGTTTTTAGAGAAGTTAGACAGAGCAGAGCTGAACACAGTCATGGCCGTGGGTAATTTCCTCACACAGGTGTGTTGATGCCACGTGATAGTCCACAACCACTTCTACAGCCAAGTTATCCTTGGGGTGCCTCTTCTTATACAATGCAATGTCAGCATACAAAACAGTGGATTTCTGCCAGCAGAGCAACTTTTCAGCTGGAATAATATGTAATGCATCAACCCCATGTGACCTGGTGTGTCAAAGAAGTTAAAAATGGTTCATCCTGCTCTCACCCCAGGGACGAAGGAGACAGCAGGAGGTCAAAGGAAAAAGAGAAGGTTAAAAGTAGACCTGCTGACAGACCTAACTTCTGCTAATTGACACCCTTGGAACACCAGAGGGTTCTGTTGTACTCAGGCTATTGAGAACTGTGGCAACACAGGTCAGGTTCCTGATATATAGTATCTCACAAAAGTGAGTACACTCCTCACATTTTTGTAAATATTTTGTTCTATTTTTTCATGGGACAACACTGAAGTTATGACACTCTGATACAATGTAAAGTAGTCAGTGTACAGCTTGTACAACAGTGTAAATTTGCTGTCACCTCTAAATAACTCAACATACATCTATTAATGTCTAAACTGCTGGCAACAAAAGTGAGTTCACCCCTAAGTGAAAATGTCCAAACTGTGCTCAAAGTGTCATTTTTTTGTGTGGCAACCATTATTTTCCAACACTGCCTTAACTCTGTTGATCATGGAGTTCACTAGAGCTTCACAGGGTGCCACTGGAATCCTCTTCCACTCCTCCATGATGACATCACGGACCTGGTGGATGTTAGAGACCCTGCGGTCCTCCACCTTCCATTTGAGGATGCCCCACAGATGTTCAATAGGGTTTAAGTCTGGAGACATGCTTGGCCAGTCCTTTACCCTCAGTTTATTTAGCAGGGCACTGGTCTTTTTGGAGGTGTGTTTGGGATTGTTATCATGTTGGAATATTGTCCTGTTGCCCAGTTTCTGAAGGGAGGGGATCATCCTCTGCTTCAGTATGTCACAGTACATGTTGGCATTCATGGTTCCCTCAATTAACTGTAGCTCCCTGCACCAGCAGCACTCTTGCAGCCCCAAACAATGACATCCCACCACCATGCTTGACTGTAGCCAAGACACACTTGTCTTTGTACTCCTCACCGGGTTATCACCACACACCCCTGACACCATCTGAACCAAATAAGTTTATCTTGGTCTCATCAGACCACAGGTAATCCGTGTCCTTAGTCTGCTTGTCTTCAGCAAAATGTTCTGGTCTTTCTTGTACATTATCTTTGTAACGTGGGACCCAAGAAACATACGCTGGAGCTAATATGATGACAGCAGAACTTTTATTTAATACTGTGGTTTGTTTACTGGGACACAGACACTCCCGCTCTCTCTCTGCTGTCACGTCCGCTTCCCCCCTCCGACTGTCACTGCCGACATATAAAGAGACACAATCACTGTCAGATCCCAGCACACCTGTTCACCCCGCCCCTGCGCCGCCCCGGGAGCTCACTGCATCACCCCTCCTCTGCAGCTGGCCAGAGACCACACCCACGCCACAATCTTTAGACGAGGCTTCCTTCTGGGACGACAGCCATGTGATGCAGTGTGTGGCGTATGGTCTGAGCACTGACAGGCTGACCCTCCACGCCTTCTGCAGCAATGCTGGCAGCACTCATACATCTGTTTTCAAAAGACAACCTCTGGATATGACGCTGAGCACGTGCGCTCAACTTCTTTGGTCGACCATGGTGAGGGTTGTTCTGAGTGGAACCTGTCCTGTTAAACCGCTGTATGGTCTTGACCACCGTGCTGCAGCTCAGTTTCAGGGTGTTGAGTATATTTTTATAGCCTAGGCCATCTTTATGTAGAGAAACATTTCTCTTTTTCACATCCTCAGAGAATTCTTTGCCATGATGTGCCATGTTAGACTTCCAGTGAGCAGTATGAGAGAGTGTGAGAGCAATAACACCAGATTCAACACACCTTCTCTGCACTGGAGACTTTGTAACACTAACGAGCCACATGACAACAGGAAGGGAAATTGAGCACAGTTTGGACATTTTCACTTAAGGTTGTACTCACTTTTGTTGCCAGCAGTTTAGACATTAATGGATGTGTGTTGAGTTATTTAGAGGTGACAGCAAATTTACACTGTTGTACAGGCTGTACACTGTATCAAAGTGTCATATCTTCAGTGTTATAGAACAAAATATTTACAAAAATGTGAGGAGTGTACTGACGTTTGTGAGATGCTGTATATACATATACAGGGAGTGCAGAATTATTAGGCAAATGAGTATTTTGTCCACATCATCCTCTTCATGCATGTTGTCTTACTCCAAGCTGTATAGGCTCGAAAGCCTACTACCAATTAAGCATATTAGGTGATGTGCATCTCTGTAATGAGAAGGGGTGTGGTCTAATGACATCAACACCCTATATCAGGTGTGCATAATTATTAGGCAACGTCCTTTCCTTTGGCAAAATGGGTCAAAAGAAGGACTTGACAGGCTCAGAAAAGTCAAAAATAGTGAGATATCTTGCAGAGGGATGCAGCAGTCTCAAAATTGCAAAGCTTCTGAAGCGTGATCATCGAACAACAAGCGTTTCATTCAAAATAGTCAACAGGGTCGCAAGAAGCGTGTGGAAAAACCAAGGCGCAAAATAACTGCCCATGAACTGAGAAAAGTCAAGCGTGCAGCTGCCAAGATGCCACTTGCCACCAGTTTGGCCATATTTCAGAGCTGCAACATCACTGGAGTGCCCAAAAGCACAAGGTGTGCAATACTCAGAGACATGGCCAAGGTAAGAAAGGCTGAAAGACGACCACCACTGAACAAGACACACAAGCTGAAACGTCAAGACTGGGCCAAGAAATATCTCAAGACTGATTTTTCTAAGGTTTTATGGACTGATGAAATGAGAGTGAGTCTTGATGGGCCAGATGGATGGGCCCGTGGCTGGATTGGTAAAGGGCAGAGAGCTCCAGTCCGACTCAGACGCCAGCAAGGTGGAGGTGGAGTACTGGTTTGGGCTGGTATCATCAAAGATGAGCTTGTGGGGCCTTTTCGGGTTGAGGATGGAGTCAAGCTCAACTCCCAGTCCTACTGCCAGTTTCTGGAAGACACCTTCTTCAAGCAGTGGTACAGGAAGAAGTCTGCATCCTTCAAGAAAAACATGATTTTCATGCAGGACAATGCTCCATCACACGCGTCCAAGTACTCCACAGCGTGGCTGGCAAGAAAGGGTATAAAAGAAGAAAAACTAATGACATGGCCTCCTTGTTCACCTGATCTGAACCCCATTGAGAACCTGTGGTCCATCATCAAATGTGAGATTTACAAGGAGGGAAAACTACACCTCTCTGAACAGTGTCTGGGAGGCTGTGGTTGCTGCTGCACGCAATGTTGATGGTGAACAGATCAAAACACTGACAGAATCCATGGATGGCAGGCTTTTGAGTGTCCTTGCAAAGAAAGGTGGCTATATTGGTCGCTGATTTGTTTTTGTTTTGTTTTTGAATGTCAGAAATGTGTATTTGTGAATGTGGAGATGTTATATTGGTTTCACTGGTAAAAATAAATCATTGAAATGGGTATATATTTGTTTTTTGTTAAGTTGCCTAATAATTATGCACAGTAATAGTCACCTGCACACAGAGATATCCCCCTAAAATAGCTAAAACTAAAAACAAACTAAAAACTACTTCCAAAAACATTCAGCTTTGATATTAATGAGTTTTTTGGGTTCATTGAGAACATGGTTGTTGTTCAATAATAAAATTATTCCTCAAAAATACAACTTGCCTAATAATTCTGCACTCCCTGTATATGTATGCACGCCTGTGTGTGTAAAAATCATCAGTAACATTAACCATCTTAGCCAAGTTAGCTTGAAAGGTAATTAACTCTAACAAGGTTTTTCATGAACATTTCCAACGAACCACAAGATATGTATTAAGTCGTATTTGTCAGAAAGCTCACTTGAAGTCTGAGTACAATGTCAGTGATTTATGCTGTGCTGTAATTTAAGTAGACACCAGAAAGATGAATATATCGAGTGTTCAGATCTTATATTTGCTTATTATTGAAAGAAGTCGTTTTTGATAGATTGTGCGCAGTGTTATTTCAGTCAGTTGTCATTCACAGCCATTCACAGTGAGTGAGAGGATGGGTGGCATTGACATTCATCAGTTTCCTGGACAGCTGTAGAAAAGAAAAAGAATCTGAGAGCACCGAGGAACGAGAAGCTGTCAGATGAGAGAAGTAGACTATATAGTAGTGAAAGAGATGAGTCAGTGTTTCCTGATTTAATAATCATTGTCATTCAGGTCAGAAATAGAGAATAATCCATTCCTGAACATCATGAAGAAAAACACCACTTGTTTACTGATATTCTTTTATGCTCAGCGTGGTGGAGTGCTTGAGTAATGAGAGAAGGAGAGAGAAAACCATGAAGCTGCTGACAGGGCAGAGAGAGTAGGTGACACAAGTGAGAGCGAGAAAAGCAGCGAATATTGAAGGTTAAGATTATATAAAGGCAAAAAAGAGAAAAGCGAATAGAGCAATGCAATACAATGGAGAGATATGTCTGAATAAACATGAATAAATAAATAAATTCAACCTATTTGTAATTTAAAGCTGAATGACATGAAACTATGAAAAACAAACCTCTGGAGTCCACATGTAAAAAAAACGCTGGTGACTGCTTGCCTACCAAAATATCTCCTTTGGTAGTTCATGCAACAACAGACATCTCTAGGATCATAAAACCATTCACACACACACACACACACACACGCTGAGTCACAAGATAAAACAATATCATGCTTTCACATCTGGTAAAAACTGGAAATACAGGGCTTTAAATGAAGGCCCCACATCCTTCCTATTAGCAGTTTGAAATCAGAGATAAAGGACAAAAAAGTTAAAAAGCACAAGAAATGAAATCCATCACACTATCGGGGTAGCTTTAATTTCATGGATATTACCATCTGTTGCAGACAAAAGGCAGTGTGGTACGGCAATTAGACGAAAGGAAGCTGAGGCTGAAAAGCTGGTGTGCCATATATTATTGTTACAAAATAATCTCCGGGATAACTCTGACGACAAATCCATTTCTTAACCTCAGCATGTTAAAACACTCAGGGTGTTAGAACACTCGTGGATTTCACTTCAGGTCATACTCACATTATTAGTGAGCGTCACAATTTTACCTTCCCAACAAAGGCAACAAACAAAATTTGAGTTTGTTACTCGGGGCGCTCATTAAATTGTCATGTAGAGGCAGCAGGGGGTTTGGAGAGTCCTTCATGAAAGCAATAAGAAAGGAAGATTGGTATCAACAGTAAAATGAAGGAATATGAAGCAGTCTCATTTCCATATACTGCATTAAAGAAATGAGGTGATGTTGAAACCATTACTATTTATATCACTTCTCTATCATGGCAAAAAAGTCATATACCAGAAACTGAGCAAGGAAAGGGAAATTCTAGCATAGTACATTCAAACGAGTTGCCAAGTACCATAGCAGAGCAATGAGAACAACATAGCAGCGCTACAATGGCATGGTCAGCCATGCACAGGAAGGGCCACTGAGGCACAGTGACTGTTCTCATAAATGAGTAAGTAAACAGGCTAATTGGTCATTTTAAATTCCCCGAAGGTGTGAAATGTGAGTGTGAATGGTTGTCTGTGTCCATGTGTTGGCCCTGCGACACACTGGCAACCTGTCCACCCTGAGACTGCTGTGGCCCCACAGCAATCTGGTTTGTTACATATTAAATTAAATAAAAAAAATCATATCAGAAGTGGTTAGAAAATGCTGCTGGTGGCTGACATGGAATTCTGTTGTAAAAACTGATTGGATGGCTGCATAGCTTCAATGAATTTACAGTTTGATCATTTCAATGATACATGTCACACTTACATACATATATATTAGGGGTGCAACGATACTCGTATCGATATTGAACCGTTCGATACAGTGCTTTCGGTTCGGTACGCATATGTATCGAACAATACAAAATTTTTAATTTATTTTATCAACTTTTCTTCCGACGATGCTGTCTGTGTTATGCGCACAGTGGATCTGCCTTCGACTACTCCGCCTAGGCTGCACTGTCGAGCGCAGATCCACTAAGCACAGCGCAAGCTAGCAAGACAGAAGTTAAACTCTCCTTGCAACATGGCAAATTGAACCCCCCCCCTCATTCAGATCTGGCCTTTGGAACTATTTTGGTCTTCATGTGACGTATGACCCTGAAGGTAAGCGCGTCATGGACAAAATTAAAACAGTATGTTGGATGTGCCACGCAATGCTCAATTACATGGGTGGGAACTAGTGCGTTAGCGCAGTTTGCTCGTTAACGTGTTGACACCGTCCAGCCCCACGCACGGGGCGATCCGCTGTAGCTCGTTAACGGAGATTCGCCGTGTTGTGGCGTTAACGTCATTTCTGATTAACGCTGACAGCACTAGTGGGAACAAAATGAATATGACTGCACATTTACGCCGACATCATCCTAGTGCAAAGACAAGTGGAAGCAGACAAAAACAACAAGCATGCATGCTACAAACTTTACCCGGGTCATTTAGACAGCCGTTAGCACATGATCCTCCTTATGGGGACCTGATATGTTTAATATGCTGCTGAGAGTATACCCCAGAAGAAGCGGATAGTATAGCTTTTATTTTGGAAAGAGCCATTTCTCTGTAATAAACTCTCTTTTCCAAAGATGAGTTATTTCTTGATCAGATAGATTAATTTTTTTATTACTTTGTTGTTTCAGCAACATTAAATTTAAAAACTGTACTTTTGAGTTAAAATATATATTTATAATTTTAATAAATGACAAATTAAAAAGGCATGAACATTTTTTTGTATCGAAAAAATATCGAACCGTGACACCAAAGTATCGAACCGAACCGTGAATTTTGTGCATCGTTTCACCCCTAATATATACATATTTTTAGATATTCATATAGATTTTACTTTGATAAAAATCTTCAGCCATTTTTTCTAACATTACTCCTCGATACCTTAATTTCGTGTTAAGACAGTCTCTTCTTAAGATCACTTAGAAGGATGCTTAGCCAGCAGCATGTATACAGAGGGCATTTTGCTTCTTTTCAAAACATTGATTTGAAGTTAATTTGAAGTGTGAATCCATCAAAGCAAGGTGTTAGTAGTTATAGCAGCATTACAGTACAATAGTAGTAACACAGCTTTATATACAATGCATAAGTCAAATATAAGCACAGGAGCAGAATAGATTTTTGTGTTTTGCTAGGAGATGTAAATGTAAAGTAAAAGTACACTATAACTACTTAAGTTTAAGCAATAAAGAAACCTATGGAAACACAAGCAATCTGTGGGAGCCAAGATTCTGACTGGGTTGGAGGTATGCAAACACTTAATGTCATTGGCAAATCGATTGATAACTTTTATGCCATGTGTTTGTTTTTCCACAGACTTCTGGTTAATATTCTGTCTCTCTCCAATAAAATGAGACTACTACAAAAATTAAGACTCTTTTCTTTGGAAGTGAATTTGTAATTCAGCAGAGGATCAAATAATTTTCTCCCCCTACTGTATCTGTGGGCAATTTAGCAAACTTCCAAAAAAAGAGATTTTTCTTCTCTGTTAGATAATGGTTAAAAATGACTACTCGAGTAAGTGCAGAGGTGTATTTCTTTGGTTTCTTTCTGAAAGAGAGTCCATGGGACTCACAAAGAATTCATTATGTGGGTTTTATGAGTATTTTCCACAAGCTGCACTCCTCTGCCAGAAGTTAGGGTTTTCCCTGCTGCCAAATCCGACCTTGAGTTCTGGATACACACCATATTTTCTCTCACTCTGTCCAATGTCTTGGTTTAGCTATTGTCATAGCTATCCTGAAGCCTGCTATTAAAATGAATATCAATGGCACAGTCATAAAGAAATAAATAAATGACACTATTAACAGTTAACCTTCTGCAGCAATTCTGACCCTTCAATTTTCTAAGGTGACATGGGAATACATGGGGTATGCTAATGTCCTTTAACTTTCTTGGACTGCCATCAGGCAAATTAGAAGAATGTGTCTTCAATTGTTTATTGATCTATGTATTTTTGATCTCCTTGATGTGTCACAGCATGAGCTGGTATCAGTTATAATTAGATCCGGACCTCTCGATCTGCATCTCAGATTTCTTATTCAGTTCAAACTGATCTCTCTTTGGATTGTTTGGTGGCAACTTCTTCATCTCTGACAGTTGGTGAGTGGATAGAGCTGTGTTGGGAGAAATAAAATGTCAAATCATTTGCCAACAAAACTAGCCAATTAGATTCATGAAAATGAGCATCGGCAAAATGCTTTGATGAGATTATCAGGCTACTGGCACATTGTCTAGGGTTGTGGGTAGAGTTTGTTTTAGGTCATTTGCAAATGCAAAAAAATGTAAAAATAAAATAGTTTGTCAAAATGCATTCAGGAAATTTCCCTGCAATTGTAATATACCCTAGTTTTCCAGTCGTTTCCTCACATGGGTTGCCAGTGACATGATTGATGTTAAGAGATTAACACAGTGCTAGTTATTGGATAACTCACAAAAATAAATAAATATCTTAAAATCATCCACTAACTGGAAGGTTGGAAGATTAGTGATAACTGGATGCTCCAGTCTCTGTGCCAAAGTATGCTTGGGCAAGCTACTGAACCTGAAGTTGCTCACAGTTGCAGTTCAGATAGAAAGCAGCTGAATGAGGCATGTTAAAAAGTGCTTTAAGTGCTCAACTAGAGTAGAAAAGCATTATATAAGAATCAGTACATGACTCTAACCCTAACACTTTGCTATTAAAATACTATATAAAAAATGTATTTTTGGTGGCGCAGTGATTAGCACTGTAGCAACCCCCCCCCCCAAAAAAAACAACCAACAACTCTATTCTCAAAAGTTTCAACAATCAGGAAACAAAGAACGACTCCATAAGATTTTGAGTTTTGAGCTAGTGTTGGGGGTTGTCACCAGGGATGACACAGTGGAAATGCAACACTTGTGTGACACTTCTCCTTGAGAAATGATCTATCCCTCCAAATCCAAGAGGACCTGGTTGCAGCCACTGTGAAGCTCCACAGTAGGCAGAAACACGTTACCTCCACAGTATGGTTAGGGTTCCATGTTGGGTTTTTGGCCTTTTTATGACTTTATTTGAAAGGGTACAGTGAACACATGCGGCCATGGGTCGGATTCGAACCGGCCGCTCTCAGCCATGCAGCATATTGGGCATCTATGCGGAATCTATATGAATGACTCTGTCCCAGCCTTTATGATCCACTTGACAGTTTCCACTGAATCTATGCAGGTCACGTGTTTCCACTTGCTGTCGAGGTCACGTGTTTCTGCTTACTGTGGAGCTCCACAGTGGCTGCAGCCAGACCCTTCTCTCCAAATCTAGTAAAAAAACAAACAAAACATTTTCTCATGTCCGACTCCTTTGAGACTAATATAAAATACAAAGCTCAGATTAAAAGAAAAGAGTGAAAAGCTCTTGTTTGGGGAGTAAATATTTGCATTCCAGCTGCTAGATCTGAAAAATAATCATCAAATATATTCATTACTTTCACTCCACTGCAAATTTAATAACAGAGACAACAGACACTGTGGAGCTTTACTATCATCCATCTGCTGTTAAAATTTTGAATGTACACCCTGAACACCTTCACTCCCACCTCTGTTCCACTCTGCTGCGTAGTTAAAACCTAGCTCATATAGATTCTAAGAGTGGAGTGGCAGGTCTATTGGTAATTTGCTAACCTCTGTGGTCAATGGACAAAAAGTAATTTTCCTGTCAGCGGAGTGAATCTGAACCACCACTTTGGAGTCATCAGTATGGTGTCCTACCGTTTCATCAAAACGCCACTGCAGCTAACGCAGCCACAGGCAGGATCTTGCAATAAGACACTGCTGACAGTTTTTAAGTCCCACAGTGGAGACGTGAAGTGGAACAGTACAGCTGACAGTCATCTCTCAGGAGCTGGTGATGATTTCTGTAAGCCACCACACACAAAGACCCCCTGTTCCCCTCAATATCTCACACTGTCTTCTGCTAAAGTGTGGCTACTGCTTACAGCTTAGGTAATTCCATTTTCCTGGAATGAGGTTCTGTTAGTGCACTGAAGGCTGTTACAAAGCTTCAATATCCTTCCCAAGCATAAGCTCATGAGAGTTTATGCTTGACCCGATAAAGAGAGAGGCTTTACTCTGTCAACAATTCAGTCCTGTAAGTCTTTGCCTTTTTATAGGCTGATGAAATCCTTTTCCACTTTCACCATACCTGCAGCTTCACAGAACTGTGATATCAGAAACATGTCTGGATGGCCAACTGCATAATGTATCAAGCCTATTCCAAACTTTAATGTATTCAGAATGGGGCCAGTAACATATAAAAACATAACCCATGAGCTGTGACTGTATGCTTCATCAGGTGTTAGCAATCCTTTCCAACAGAAGTGAGAATGCTTCCCTGCTCCAGCACAATATCTAATACTATAAAGTTTAAAGATTTTCATCATAACTCTCATGTACAGTATTAGATGCTCTAACAGGCTCTCCTCCACACGGTCCTCATTTAGAAAGTGCTTCACAAACCCCAACATTACAGCTAACATGAGGATTTTCCTGTCAGTGCAGCTAGCCAAACTACTAAGAACCACTTAGTGAAAGTGGGCAGCATATCCACAGTTTGAACATAAAACTAATGGTATATCAGCCAGGGCCAGCACAAAAGTGACCCCCTGAGACTGATTCTCCTGAATTAGTGGTTCTGTTTATAGCTAGCTAACATAAACTAATGTAAGTCTATTGATGACAACCATCCAACCAACCTGGTGACAAAACATTCCTTACTGACAGAAGATGACATTAAACATGTTTTTAAAACCTTAACTTTAAGCACTTATTTCTTAAATTCAGCTTCACAGTTATATGTGTCACTAGAGGTCCAGTGGAGTCACACAACACTTGTCAAAGTAGCCATGCTCATAATTTTAAGCCCTACGAGTATCCAGTTGAGTTATTTAAGAATAATCCTACACAGCTGTTATTAAGAGGGGGAAAAAAACTACACAGTCTTCTGTAGCAGGTTATAAACATGATTCTTAATATTGTTAATTTAAACATTTTAACATTGCTATTGGAGCCAGTCTCAAGTGCAACTGCAGATTTTAACACTTATGGCTATTTCAGCAGAGGTCATCACTTGAATCAAAATAAATCGGACAGACGTAAGGAAAAAAACCCCTCCCTAATTAGCTGAAGTTGGTACAGTCCATATAGCTGTGTTTCATCACAGAAACTTTACTTCAAGAGGGTAAACAAGCACACAGCAGCTGGTGAAAGACAATCACAAGTCCTCTAATTTTTAATCAATGTGATGTTGTCAGCCTGTAACCACAGAAAAAAGCCACTTACATCAAGTAGTGTGTTATTTATGTTGGCCTCAAATGTCATATGAAGCATGACCTAAATTAGCAGTATATTAACGCCCATAACCCATTTTATTCTCTAAGCAGTCTAAGTGCAAAGACAAACTCTAAGCCTGTCTAAGCAAAATCTAGTGTCATTCCTTTGATGCATTTACCTATAAATTCCTTAATTTCTACGTTGATGCAGAGCGATTTACAGATGGTCCTGCAACAACCACATTAAACAAAATTCTTTCTTAGCTTTTTGAGCAAAGGGCTGAGGGCTGATGTTGAATACAGACTTTAAGAATCATTCTTATATTTTCTAAAATATTTTGCTCTTGCTGATGCAGCAAACTGACGGTGCTTCTGAAAAGGATGTGAGATCACTATTCTCATTTTCCACCACATTACCACAAAACCCAAAATAGAACACAAACACACAAAACCAATTTCAAGGTCAGGAAATGTCCAAACAGTCAGAGTGGTTCTTTTGCACTGGTTCTCAGAATGCAACTGATAATCGGATGCAGTGAGTCCCGTGTTGCCTGCTGCACTGTTTGTGCATTTGGAGGTCCAGGGTGCTGTTTGGAGCAAACCTACTTCTATGTCAGCCTTTTTTTTCCTCCTGTCTCAGAAACTATTACATCTGCTTTGCTTCAAACTTGGCACATGTATTGCAGGACAGACAAATAAGTGTAGTGTTCAATTTGATGTAATTTAAATGAGTGGTTCTCATATTTCAGTTAAAGGTTTTACCAGTGTTTCCCCTAAAGTGACTGCTGGCTGGTCAACCCTGTGTGTAGGGTAAAGGACCTAACCTTACCCTAACCATGAAAAATGAATGTCTAACCCTAAATCTAACCACAACCTAATTGTAACCCTGTCACTAAAGCCACATTTCGAGTCTCAAAAATGCCTTCAAACTTGTGGGGACCAGGATTTTGTTAAAAATAAACAGCATACTTCAGTGGCAACAGAGTAACAGAGTACTTTTCACTCATCGTGTTCATATTTATATAGTGCATGTCATGCTGTAGTTTCTGTTTTCTCCCGTTTGTTGGCCATTGTTTCTCTATGCTTCTCTTCACTTTGGCCTCACGTTTCAACAGTTTGTACTGCCAGAAAATTATCAGGAAATTTTGAGTTTTTTCACACCGTTTTCCTTCTTTCGTTCTTTTTTTCGCCGCAGTGCTCCCAAGTTATTTACTCTGCAGATGCCAACAATCATCTCGGGGTATTGAAAATTAAATTAAAAAGTACAAAGTAAATAGCAGTCTCATACTGTAACAGTGACCCAGTAAACACTGCTGCTTACGTCCATTGTAGTCACTAGGGCTGGGCGATATGGCCTAAAATCCGTATCGCGATATAATTTGAAGCACGTGCGGTAACGATATATATCACGATATATTCTTTTCTTCTGTATAACGTATTTTCCACACTATAAGGCACACTTAAAGTCCTTTAATTTTCTCAAAAATTGAGAGTGTTCTGGTTGTGCTTACTGACCTTGAACCGATTTGGGCGTGCAGAAATCTGTTAAAAAATGTTTTAGTACAACTTTGGTAAGCCGCACTGCTTGATGGATTGTCAGAACATTACGGCTGCCGTAGTGAGGAGCTTCGCGGAGTAATCTGGGTCCAAAACTCCGTCCCTTCAGGTCCCAAAGTCAAACGAACACTAAGAGTTAAAAACGGCCTAAATTCTTTCATCTTTAATAAAATCGTCAGCGTTGCTGCTTTACCAGGTGTAACGATTAAGTTTAACATCCAGGCATCCATGAAAACAGAATTTATTAAATTTAACAGAGTTACAAGTTAACAGGAAGTTAGCTCGCTAGTTTCCACCTAAACATGACATACCATGTTATGACTGAGAGATTTTTGAAACTAATTAAAACGTTTTTGGCTTTCCCCATATTTCAAAAGTGCTTCATCTCTTTGCTATGACTGTCGCCCGGCATAATTTGCAGATGATAATGGTTGTAGCCGCTGTGATGCTTTTGACCAAAACAGGCGCAGCTTGATGACATCATCAACATCATCAACAGCTCTATCACGATAGAGCGGTATAGTCAAAATCTCTATCGTTGGCCAAATTTATATCGTTTATATCGTATATCGTTTATATCGCCCACTCCTAGTAGTCACAGTAGCACTATTAAATCAGACAAATGGTATGTATATGTATATGTATATATGCACACACAATAATAGGGGGATAGGGTTTACGAAAAACAAACTATATGCAATTAAAGATTTCAGCGGTACTATAGTACAATAGTAACTGGCTGATGCGTTGACAAACTGGTGCATCTACAACTTTCCATTTATATCCCAGGTAACTCCAGTTCTATCTGCCATCAGAACTACAGGCACATATTACAGAGTCACAGCCCCATCCAGCCGGAGCATCTATAGCTGTGATGAAAGTGTTGTGCTGCCCTGTGATTAACTTGGAACGTTGTCTGATTCCTCCGTCTCTTAGGGACAGGCCTTCAATTCATCCCCACACAGACACGCTGCTTTCTTTCAGGACACTGTGGAGTTCCAGAAGCACTGAGAGCCATTACCATCACTAGCAGTATGCCAGTTAATGAGTTGTCTTGGGGAAAAAACATTGGTGTTTTTGCAGGCTGAAAGGGATTTGGACATGCAGTTCTCAGTGTTCATTGTAAAGACTTTACATTTGGCACAAGCACATAGATGAGCTGAGAATGACAGATGATCGTACTAATGACCAGAGATGGGCAGTAGCGTTACTGTAATCCGATGACTTTTTTCAAGTAACGAGTAAAGTAAGTGATTACTATTGCAAAAAAGGTAATTAGATTACTGTTACTTTCCCATAAGCACACTACGTTACTGAAACCGTGATTTTTTTGTGAGAGTGTCTCATGACAATGACGTAAGCGAGTGCAACGGTCGTGGCAACAGCTGTGTGCAGATCAACAATAGGTAATATATAATATAATATATCAAGTGCTGGAGAGAGTATGAGCGTGCAGCGTTTAAAGCGTGGAAACTCTGACCTTACTTGTCTGTGAAGGTTCTCAGTCATCCAGGTCATCGTAATCAAAGGAGCTTTGCAAAGAAAAGCGTCTGGACTTCTTTAAGTTACTTGAAGACGTTTCACCTCCCATCCGAGAAGCTTCTTCAGTTCTAAGGTCAGATGGTCTCCACCATTTGACCTTAGAACTGAAGAAGCTTCTCGGATGGGAGGTGAAACGTCTTCAAGTAACTTAAAGAAGTCCAGACGCTTTTCTTTGCAAAGCTCCTTTGACTCTGACCTTACTTTGAGTTTGATTCCGTAAAAAGTGACAAAAACATTAGCGTCCGCTGTTCACTGCGTGGGAAGAAAAAAACCCTAAACCTCAGAGCAAGCACCGAGTACGCTGCAACGATAGTGTAAAATTCACAGAGAAACTGCCTTCCACTGACATAACGGCTGCAACAGACCTGTACCAGGGCAAACCTCCGCCTGCCCCACTCCTGCTAAACAGGTGAAAACAGAGCAACAAGACCGCTGAGTCTTTGATTTTACTTATTTTCTGCTGTGTTTTACTTGCATCTATTTGAAAGAGTGAGTGCATATAATTTAATGTTTGCTTGATGCATAAAGCTAAAAGATTAAAACTAATGAAACAAGTTTTAAATAGAGACTTTTCCATTTGATTACATTTTATATGATGGATTATGCAGAAAAGGTAGAATTGGGATGAAAGATCTATTGCTTTATCACCTATTTAGGGTGTAAATCATGTTTTTAAAAGTAACTAAGTAACTAATTACTTTTGTAAATAAGTCATCAGTAAAGTAATGGGATTACTTTTTGGGAAGTAATCAGTAATTACTTTCTGATTACTTTTTTCAAGTAACTTGACCAACACTGCTAATGACACACCCCAGTCCATTTTGGCCTGTCTAGAACACCTACATGTAAAACCTTAACAGATTATTTAAAAACATAACCATGAGCTGGGGTTACCTTGTGGATGCTAAGAAGTTACGTTCATTGTACTGTTGATGTTGAAACTACGTTATCCAAATCAACATCTAACATCAGCTGAAAGCAGAGCCTTGTCATTGACATTTTTATAGCTAAGCACATCCTATGATGAAAATCTTACCAGCATAATATTAGCTAGGATTTTAGAATGAGATGGTCAGTCATATACAGCCGTTCATGTGTGTGAACCTAATATATTCCAGCCAGGACAGCTGCAGTCAAAGGAACACTCACATAGCCACAGAAACAGCATGAAAGAAGGAGCTGGGGTGGAGGTGGTTTACAAAGCATTTTGCAGATATGCAGTAACTGCCGCCATGCTAAAGCAGCCTAAAGAGCATGAAGGGAATCAGGTGAAGTGGACTGGCATTAAAATCAGTGAATCTGTTAGGACTAGCTTAACTTGAGTTGATATCTATCTAGTTTATACAATTCTCCTCTTAAACCAGTCATAGAGTTTGCAAAGTCCTTGATACAAAACGTAAATGTGTTTTTTTAAGCACAAAACAAAACAGTCCTGGAGGAATAAATCTATCGATGGAAAAGAAGAATCGGAGAGAAAACACAGCAGGGAGCACTATGATATCACTGCTTCCCCGAGGATAGCAGTATAGTTATATGGGTAGGGTAGTGCTGATAAGTGAGAGTGCACAGCAGCAGACGTCTAGAAGGGCATAAGAAAAGAATGACAGCGTATGTACAGCGAGCCGGGCACCACATACCTGACGCGTCTCGGACTTTCACTTTCAGATCTGCAAATGACAAAAATATCAATCAGGAAAAACAATGAACTAAAAGTGGAATAGCGACATACTCAAAAAAATAAAAGAAAAAATGGTTGCATTTGTTTTGCAGCTTGCAAAGACTGATAATAGCAACTTCATCTGAGGCCAAAAACCAAGATAATGCACTTCTGACCAGGTCAAAATGAACAATGAAAGTTCATAAAGGGAAAGCAGCCATATTTGGCTGGATTTCTGTATCATACATATCTGAAGGCAGTTCAGTGAAACATTATGGTGTCAATTATAAAAGTAAAACTGCCTTCTTTGCTTTTTCCAGACCAGCAGGTCTAGGACAGTTAAATCCCACAGGCCAGAAAAACAAGAACACCAACCATATCTTCTACATCCAGTCTGATTTTGTAGCTTTGCTTAATACTTATTTACAAGCAGTGTAAATTATGCATGAGGTTTACTTTAGCTGTACCTCAGCACTGTCAAAATATTCTTCTGATACCTCAGAGCTGCTTTAGCCTAGATCAAACCACAAACATTGCAGGGAACTTGTTTTTCCTTGGTTCAACATTTTACTCTAATCATAGTCTGGCTCAGAGGATTTTTATGTGAAATTAATAAGAGCTGGCAGATGCCTTTTTCTGCATTTTTGTCTCAGTGCAGCTGATGGTCAGAAATGGGCACGTAAACTAAAGCTTAAAGCACGCAGGAAATTACAAGCAAAATGACCTAAATTATAAAGGAACATGACATATTTGGTTTTTGACCTTGGCCAGATGTGCGGGTAGGCATGTGTGTAATGACAGATGCCAGCATGACTTTTGCTCCCCACAGATTCCAAAGGATGTCATGTCAGAGCCGGTGGTCACATAAAGGGACAGATCCTTTCAAAGACAGAGGAGGAAAATTCCATCGTTAAAAAGGCTCTGAAAGGATGAGGGTGTCGTTAACGTCCATCAGCCTCACTCTGGAAAATGATAGGGACTCTTCTATTTCACCGCTTTTGGACCAGTTGAGGGAGCATAAGACCAGCCAGACGTATGTGGCTTGAAGGACTCCTTCATTATACGCAGGTTGTCTTTCTCAGCACATCCTGCTAATAGGGCTCTTGTCTTCTTCACTCTCCCTTCAGTAGAAAAACTGTCAGCCTTTTTGGCTCCTGGTGCTCAATACTAAGCTAATGAGTGTGATCTGTATTGAATTCCACTGTAGTGAATTCCACTCTATAGAGATAGGTGAAACAAATGCTGGCAGAGGTAGTAGTGCTTTGACACCTTCATCCATGCCATGTTTTTCCCCGAGACAAAGTCACTGAAGCGTAGCAAATCCTTTACTAATGGCATAATGGTACGCTGCCTGTACAAAGCTGCTTTGATGAGACACTTCTGAACTTTAGATGTTCTACTTTGTCACTACTGTTTTCAGATGACATGGAGAGCGAGTGCAGCAAGGGGAGTGTCGGAAGGAGGCTGGGAGTGGGGACGATAGGAGGGGAACAGAAAGAACAAAGTAAGCGAGAACTGATGATGTGCCCAAAGGAAATCATGATCTGTCAGTGTGAGACCAACAAAAAGATTCACCTGTCCTCTGTCAAAAGCAAAATCAACGGCAAATTGTAAACAAGGCAACTGCAGCAGGGAGACCTCCGACTGCAAGTGTGGGTCCCCTGTTTGCTGTGGGGGAACGTGACACTCCCCCTTAAACTAACTGGTAACTGGCAAGGATGAGATAGAAGAAGGCAGATAAAACCCACTTAATGATCTCATCTAAGGATGCCAGATAGCCAAGCTTTTCTTAGAATTTGCATCCAATACCAGACAGAAGAGCAGGCTTTCATGTCTTCCAAACTGCTCTTCGTTCAGAGCCTTTTATCTTAGCCTAATTTAACAATTGTGAGTTGTTGGTGTGCGGAGAAACAATTTTGCATTCAGTGTTCTCATAAAAGCCTTAATTTTTATGCATTTACTAATACTAGGAACAAAATACATGGGGTTTATAAATGGGTATTATTTTAGCCAAATCTTCATTTTACAGTTTATAGCTTTACATTTTCATATTTGTAGCCTTTTCTCTCTTTGTTTGTTTCTTCACTTTTTCTCAGTGCAATTACATTTAAATCCAGTTCCTCATCTCTCTGCCTCTCTGTGGACCTGGCCTGTACCATTGCACTTACAACCCTCTCCTTTCACATAATTGCATGACCGTAGTCTGTCTTTGCTTGTGATTTGCCACATGTTGTGCCCATCAAAATAAAGTCCTGGCCCTGCCTGCATGGACTGAGAACGAGTGACTGAAGATTCTGCTCTTCCATCTCATTCACTACAAAGAATCAGCTCTCCGATTTGGCTCATTCACATAGCTGTTAAATGTAACATCATTAGCCAAATTCAAAACACATATAGTTAGGTTCATGTGAATGACTTGGAAGTAAGGACCCAGAATGCAGACAGAGAGGACGGTGGAGTTGATCAAAAGGCGAGTCCTTCATTTGATTTTTGTCCGATATACAAAATCAAACGGAAAAAAAAAGTCCAAGAGAAGAGCAACTAAAAACTGTGGCTAGGACACACTAGGACACAGAGAACCTGAACTCAAACAGGGACTGAAACAGTAACTTAACAGTGTGTCAATGGAAAATTGTATTTAGTAGTCAGTATAATCTTTTAGTGATATAAGTTTGCATATGGTAGAATACTGCATGTAGTTATTTGTATTAGGAAATATTCAACCATGTATACTTAGAGGCATATAATCAATTGTGTGTGATCTCTAACAGGCTGCAGGCTTGGTGTGCACTCCAGGAATGCACCCCCACGTCCTGGGAGCATGAGAGTTCGTACCTTGTTTTATTGTTTTACGGTAGGATTAACGTAGCTATGTCTGTTTTAGTTTAAGTGCTTCTTTACATATAGATGAACTGCTGGACTTCCTCACCATGTTATTTAGGGTGAGGGGGAGACTACCCTTTCCTGACCAAGGATGTACCTTTTGTGCTTTCATGACCCTTTGATCAGCAGGACACACACACACACACACACACACTGAAGTATAAATAAAGACCGGGGCAGTTTCTTAGTGCGAGTCTCTGAGACTGCCCTTGCTAGCAAGAACTCTGTGTGTTTCTCTTCTCTGAGTCTTTACTGAAGAAGTGTTTTAGAATATTTTCCCTAACACAGTGTGAAGTTAACAGTATGCTCTGACAACAGCAGGAAGGAAGAAAGCACTATACAGGGAGTGCAGAATTATTAGGCAAGTTGTATTTTTGAGGAATAATTTTATTATTGAACAACAACCATGTTCTCAATGAACCCAAAAAACTCATTAATATCAAAGCTGAATGTTTTTGGAAGTAGTTTTTAGTTTGTTTTTAGTTTTAGCTATTTTAGGGGGATATCTGTGTGTGCAGGTGACTATTACTGTGCAGAATTATTAGGCAACTTAACAAAAAAACAAATATATACCCATTTCAATTATTTATTTTTACCAGTGACACCAATATAACATCTCCACATTCACAAATATACATTTCTGACATTCAAAAACAAAACAAAAACAAATCAGCGACCAATATAGCCACCTTTCTTTGCAAGGACACTCAAAAGCCTGCCATCCATGGATTCTGTCAGTGTTTTGATCTGTTCACCATCAACATTGCGTGCAGCAGCAACCACAGCCTCCCAGACACTGTTCAGAGAGGTGTACTGTTTTCCCTCCTTGTAAATCTCACATTTGATGATGGACCACAGGTTCTCAATGGGGTTCAGATCAGGTGAACAAGGTGGCCATGTCATTAGTTTTTCTTCTTTTATACCCTTTCTTGCCAGCCACGCTGTGGAGTACTTGGACGCGTGTGATGGAGCATTGTCCTGCATGAAAATCATGTTTTTCTTGAAGGATGCAGACTTCTTCCTGTACCACTGCTTGAAGAAGGTGTCTTCCAGAAACTGGCAGTAGGACTGGGAGTTGAGCTTGACTCCATCCTCAACCCGAAAAGGCCCCACAAGCTCATCTTTGATGATACCAGCCCAAACCAGTACTCCACCTCCACCTTGCTGGCGTCTGAGTCGGACTGGAGCTCTCTGCCCTTTACCAATCCAGCCACGGGCCCATCCATCTGGCCCATCAAGACTCACTCTCATTTCATCAGTCCATGAAACCTTAGAAAAACCAGTCTTGAGATATTTCTTGGCCCAGTCTTGACGTTTCAGCTTGTGTGTCTTGTTCAGTGGTGGTCGTCTTTCAGCCTTTCTTACCTTGGCCATGTCTCTGAGTATTGCACACCTTGTGCTTTTGGGCACTCCAGTGATGTTGCAGCTCTGAAATATGGCCAAACTGGTGGCAAGTGGCATCTTGGCAGCTGCACGCTTGACTTTTCTCAGTTCATGGGCAGTTATTTTGCACCTTGGTTTTTCCACACGCTTCTTGCGACCCTGTTGACTATTTTGAATGAAACGCTTGATTGTTCGATGATCACGCTTCAGAAGCTTTGCAATTTTGAGACTGCTGCATCCCTCTGCAAGATATCTCACTATTTTTGACTTTTCTGAGCCTGTCAAGTCCTTCTTTTGACCCATTTTGCCAAAGAAAAGGACGTTGCCTAATAATTATGCACACCTGATATAGGGTGTTGATGTCATTAGACCACACCCCTTCTCATTACAGAGATGCACATCACCTAATATGCTTAATTGGTAGTAGGCTTTCGAGCCTATACAGCTTGGAGTAAGACAACATGCATGAAGAGGATGATGTGGACAAAATACTTATTTGCCTAATAATTCTGCACTCCCTGTACACAGAGGGGAGATCGGAACAGAGAGGAAACATCTGGGAACAAAACAAGACACAGGTGACAAAAATCTAACTGCTGAGACAGAGACAAGCAATGCTGAACACACACAAGGTTAGAAAATAAAACAGGAAACCAGGACTAAGACCCATGAATCTAAAACAACACTATAAACCAGGCATGGACCAAAAGTAAATAAACACAATGACAAGGCCAACTACACTTAGAAACTAGGAGAGAGGTGACATAAAAGGGAACTAACATCGTTTCATTAAGAACTAAGAATTAGAAACATAAATAATAAAAACTCAAGAGACACTATGAAATAAAACCAAATTTAAAAGACCAAATACTAAAGGACTGCTTCACAAATCCAAAATAAAATGTGAACCAACCAAATCTCAAAACCCAATGTCATCGACCCACGGACCCTGATAATGATTGACAGCATTTGCTACTTTGTTAACATAATAACTGCTGTTATGAACAAACAGCATACTACTCTATTGTTGAGGTAACTGTGCTTGATATTTAAAGGTTTAACAAACATCCACAGCAGACCAGCCTTAGAGAGCCAGTTTAGTTGAGACAAAGTTATCAGTTTATTCCTCAAACACAGTTAATACTCACAAGGGGGGAAATGCATACTCATAAGACATATCAGATAATGTGAATAGTATGGTGCTAATGGTCCAGTCAGGTAGGATTAACTTATTGCACAGATGATGTATATTTTGGAAGTAAATAACTAAAAAATTAAATAAAATAAAACAGTTTTTGCTACACTGTAAAATTGTCACTAACCTATGAGCAAAATACTAAGCTGCAGTCTTCACAACGGTGAAGATACCACAGGTAGTGCCACACTGGCTACTTCCATATTTTATATATGACATATGGTGGTAGATTTAATCAACCATGGGGACACTTTGCTGTGATTGATTATTGTTATGTCTATATTAACAAAACCCTCGCCTGGCCTTATATTAAAGGTAACAAAATGAAGACAAGGACAAGAGCCTTGAAAACAAGCGTTGCTGAGCTGAAATATTTGTAAAACAATGCTGGTGGTTACAACTTTTTAAATGTGGAAAAGCTACTTTCCTCTTCAGTAATTACAGTCATTTAGAGTTTCGGGCTGTCGGCTCTGATATCCACTTTGACAAAGCAAGCACTATGATATCGTCACTTTCAGAGATTGTTAAGCTTTTTTTCAGTTCCCCATCAGCAGAAAGTGACTTGGAAAAAAACATTAAACATGCAATTTAGCCACATACACAAGTAGAATATGAGCAACAGAACCAATGATAGCCACTAGGTGGAATAAGCAGTGACAGGAGTTCTTCTGTTTTATCCAATCTAGCACCAACTATTTAAAAATCAACCAGATGATAAGTGGAAATAGGCTCAGTTCCATGCCTTATGGTTCATTTGCTCGTTTTTGACCACAGTGAAATCCCCAACAGATCCATCTCAGCTTCTCACTTTCTATGTTTATAACCTCAAAATATACTGAGCCTGCTTCTCCTGTAATCAACACTGTGTCAAAAACACCAACATTCCTGCTGTATCCTCCTTCTAGATTGATGGGTCCTAATTGCATGACCCTCTTTGTTCAAACAAAATAAAAGGAGCATAAAAAGGGCAGCTGGTAGACTGCATAAAAGCACAGGATGTGACAGAAAACATGCACAACGCCTGACTAATTGAAAGGAAAAAGAGGCATGGTGCCAAAGCAGATGGTTTTTAATAGAAGCACATTAAGAAGTCTGATAAGGAGTATTTACACACTGGGTTTATGGTACCTGCTAATCATCTTTTTAACTTGGGTCTAGCTGTTTGAATTGTATGATGTGCCTGAGCAGCATACAAGAAACAAAAAGTTAAGATCAGTGTAGCACTGAACCACCACGAACAAAACCTCATTCAGGGAATTTGTATTAACTGTTTACCTGCTTGCTCATTAAACAATGTGATTATGTAATGAGCCAACCACATGGTAGCAAATTAAGACATTTAGGCATGAAAACATGGTAAAGATGACCTACTGAAGTTCAGATTGAGCATGAGAATGGAGAAAAAAAAAAACCATTTAATGGACTGTGAACATGGCATGGTGTCAAACAGGCTGGTATTTCAGCAGCCGCTGATCTGCTGGGATTTTCCCACACAAGTTTATGGAGAATCACAAAACAGGAAATATCCGATGAGTGTATAAACAGGTAGCCTTTCCTTTATTCATTAGGAGTCGTGCTTTTGGCCAGCTCACAATGTTTCGTATTTATAAGTTTTATAAAACTTTAATGGCTCCGCAGAAAACAGGTTTTAAATGAGCAAAGACTTTAGCTATTAGCTATCTGATGATAAAGCCACCCAAAATGTTGAAAATAATCCCTCAGTTTCAGTGATTACAATAAAAATGCTTTAAAAAAAAATGGAGACCTCATAAAACACGGCCTCGTTAAAGTCTCCGAAATAATGTGCCCGAAAAAAAGTGCAGGACTTCAACAACGTCAGCATGTCCAGAAATCCAGTTGTGCGACGCATTGAAGACTCGTCAGCCAACATTAAACTGCACAGCTGCTATTTTTTTTTTTTGCGGGGAGTGGACGAGAGCCCGAGCACTTTAGGTGAGTAAAAAATATATTCCACAGTACCCGTGTGTTAATAAGCATGCATGTGCAGGTACACATGCTTCAAATATCAATAATGCGCATCAATTCTGTCACTACCCTGCTTTTGCGCACCACTTTCTTATATGCGTTTTTCTTGTTAACACACAGAGTACACACCGCTGTGCACAGCACACAAAGTCAGCTGATCTCAGCTGATGTTTTTTCTCTGTGCTGTAAATTTTCTGTCTAAGAAGAAATCTGAGGCTGCTGTTCTGAGAAGCTAAAGCTTTTTCTGAATAAATCAATAAAGATCCATTTATGGAAAGCTGTGATGAAGGCAGTTTTGTCTTTAATTATATTCAACAATATAACATATTTGACCACTTTTAAGTGATTTTTCTAACTTTAATACACTAAAGTTAAGGTCATATACCTAACTTCTAGTAAGTGGCCCAGCCGCTCCTATATTTTTATGCATGTGGCCCTCAGTGTAAAAGTTTGGACACCCCTGCTGTAGGCAAACCTCCTGCTCTAGGCTCAAGTACCTCACCTGCTCAAGTCTGCCCACCCTGTTGTCTCATCCCACTCCACAGCAAAAAGTGCTAGTAGTATTTAAACAAAGAAATAATGTGCAAATAGGAAACTAAAACTGCTTTCTGTCTATAAATATCGCTTCAAATGAAATCAAAACGGATTTATTTTAAATCCAAAACAACAAGTTTCCCAGTTTAAAGACGATTCAGTTCAAGAATTCACGATCGCCGTAGACATGCTCTGGAGTGAGGCTTGCTCTTATCTGTTAGATGATGTTCGCAGGTATCAATGCGACGCACTAACTTAACTCACTAAAACTGATCCATTCAGTGCTGACGTCACAGCTCTGCGCTGCCGGCGTTTTAAATGCCCGTGCACTGCAACAGTGCCGCGCATTAAACTTTGTTTTCTGTTAAATGCTTTCACACTTTTTAAAATCTCACCTTACATTTTCTTCCCTCCTCCTGTTTTAGCGCTAAGCTCTTCTTCGTTAGTATTGAGAGCTGTCTTGGCAGGCGACATAGGCAATACTGCCCCCATAGTTTGATGTAGTGTATTGCAGTTCCAACAACACATTTACGTGTTATTAGTATACATCGCATCGACCAATTTTTATAGTCGACATCATCGATTATGTCAACAAATCATTTAAACAGCCCCAGAAACAGGTAGGTTTACCAACATTACATCAGTACTTTTACTAAACAAATCACTGATGTTGGAAAAACTGCATTATTCATAAACACCTGGCAAAATAAGACAAGTTACAATTTCTTTTTAATTATGATTATAACATAGTTACAACCAAGAACTGGCCACCACAAGAACTAAATGTTTCACCTCTATTTGACTAATGTCCATTAAAAAAAAGATTTACGCAGAGCAACAAAAATATTACTGAGGTCATTGTTAGAATACTTTTCCCTCTTCCACTGGCACACACAAATCAATACATCCAGTCCTAATGAGGTGAAAAAAACATCCTGATGAGGAAGAACTGTCTAAATAAAAAAGCTGCTGCACCAGTATATTATGGGAACTGTTCCTCCCTAACAATCAACTTTGCTCCAGCAGCTGTCAGTCCAATCACAGCAAGGATTAGGATAATTAACATTTTCTACCCACAGAGTTTTCTAATCAAGTATAAAGTTTGAATAGTCACAGATGAATGGTGCTGCAGGGAATTGTGCGTCACACATGTTCAAGCTTCCCCACAGCACCTTCACCTTCCATCTGGAAAAATATTTCATCTGAGTGAAAATTACCTATATTCAGTTCTCTGCTGATTTCAAGTAAAATCTAAAAAATAAAATAAAATAAAATAATTCAAGACCTGATTCTGAGCCAAGCTATCAAAGTCACACTCAAATGTGGAGATTTCCCATATTTACTAAGGGAATGGCAGGAATCCTACATTGTAATGTGGGCAAATGTAATCCAGGCATCTTGTAATGAACTGACAGGGGGCCACAGCCAAGCCAATTAAATGATATGAGCCTGGCAATAAGTGCTTTTTATTTCATGACCCCAAGAAACCTGCTGCAACTAAATTTCATCATCTCACAATGCACTAGTTGTAGGAAACCTTCATGCCTTCACACCAAAAAAAATAGATTACTCCTCTCATTACAACTTTCAACTGGCACTTTCAAAGATTTTGTACGGGCTAAGGTGTAAGAACTAAAGTGCCTTTCCAAATTTCAATTGCTATCTCAGTTTCCTGTGCCCTCAAAGCTGGACCTGGGATAATACAATTTAGCTTTGAAAAGTGTGAAAAGCTAATAAATGTGATTTCTCCCATATTTCATTTCTTTTAAAGCGCTGCAGCCTTCTTGCTGGAAGTCCCCTTGTGTTGACAAAGCCTCATGCCAAGTTTTCTTTTTTTCTGTTGTGTCAGTTGCATCCTTGTATAAGCAAACAGGCTAATGGAATTAACCTTTCCACATGCCGGGCACTACATCACGGCCAAGAAAGACAAGCAGTGCAGGGAGGGGAGCACAGGCAGACTGTCAGCATCAGCCCTGGGAAACCAGGATGGATGACCCCAAAGTTAACCTGCAGACCCACAACATACTGCATTTCTAAAAGCATGAAGTCAACTTGGAGTAGATTTAAATCTGAAATGCATTTGATAACAGTTTTAAACAAAATATGATGAAATTTGATTATTATTATTTATTAATATCAGTTTTTGTAATGACTTGATCCAAATAGTCATCATGCTAATAATTAAATAAGAAAAAAAAGGTTTCCAAAATAAAGTAGTTTAAGTACTTTTAAAATCTTGGATGAAATCTAGCTGTGCCTCTAAAAGTTTCATAAAATGTTTGTGCCAGCAAATAGTAATTATTCACATTCTTGGCATGTGGAGTTCTGGGCTTCCAAACATGTACTTGTGTTTTGAAGCTAACTTAATGGTATTAACTGCAGCCAGCCTTTCAAGAGATAGGAAATAAAGGCCGAGAAGCCTCTGTGCCAGCGATAAAGCAGGGTTATTATTCAATTGTTGCAGACAGTGGGATATTACTTCCTTACAAAGATGTCAGAACTGTCCTCTAATTAGCAACTTCACAATGTCAGTTTGGAAACTGTGATGCTAGTTTGGCTAAGCTGTCCAACCTCTTCTAAAGCTAAACTGGCTTCAAGTAACTACAGAGAACACTGGTGGTTGTCTTTGACTTAGCTGTACAATAAAATGTGTCCATCATCATTGTGAAATAAAAGAAAATAATTAATCGTATAGGTTATTTGGAGGGCTATATATTTTAAAATTATGATTGTAATATTAGTTAAATCTATTTTTTATATATTTTTTGTTTGTTCCCACACTTCTTTATTCCTTTCCTTAAAAAGACCCAAATGAACTGAGATAGCTATCAGCTTGACGACTAATGGAGCAATAGGTTCAAATAGTCAAATGATGTAATTATGACATAAACTATTAAAACATAGCTGTATGCAAAGAAGCTTTTTACATTAAGAGCAGTTTACACTAATGCGAATGAGGGATAAAAACGATATAAAACTGGACAACAAAGCTAATGGTCTTTAGCTTAGTCAATGCTAGACTACCTTGTTTCATGACTTTTCTAAAAAAAACAAAAACAAAAAACAAACACATGATATTGGTGTCTGGCTTTGCTTTCATTGTTATTGGTAACAGCAGTTTGTCTTTGGATGCTTGCACAAAGTTTTTGACTTAAGTCCAAACTGTTGGCAAGTAGTGATAGAGCTCTGATGATGATGATAATGATGCTTTCTCTTGATCTCTCTCCCAGCACTTGTTGGGACTATTTTTATTGCAATCATAGTAACATAATGTGTCCCTATGAACTCCATTATTTTATTGCTTTTTACTTATTTCTCATCAGCTCGCCTCCACGTGCCATGTGGTTGTGGGTGAGGCCCTGCACTCACAGTGCGAGCAGAGAAAGCACAAACTAACATGACCATAAGTGACAGCAGGAAAGAATCTCAGACTGAGATAGAATCAAACTAGTATAAATATTTCATTTATTTATTTTGTTTATCTTCTGTTGTAATTTATTAAATGAATGAATCTTGCTGAGTGTATTTATTTCTAATATTATTAAAGCAAGAAGAGCCTGATATTTGCCTTACACGTAAAGAGTAATTCCAAGTTTCTCCCTCAGAGTAGCGTGACCACAAATGGCAGCATAAATGCTGACCTGTGAGCACACGTCCCACTAAAGGATGTCAGGACCTCATGTCACCCTTATTGAGTCTGATTCTGACATAGATGAGTAGCCAGCTGGAGGTGATTTGTAGGGCTATGGTAGTGCTCCTCCTTTTCCTCTTCACACAAAGGAGCAGATCCCAGTCCTGCTGCTGGGTTGATGTATTTCTACAGCCCTGCCCGGTTTGACTCATGTTTCAGCCACTTCCTGACTTAGTGTTTTACCGTAATGATAGTTTTGCTGGGTGTATTTCACGTTTTTTTCTTATTGGAGATTGACATGGTGTCACTTCAGACTGTCATGTGTCTCGTTTTATACATGCAATGTCCCAACTACCTGCTTTGAAACCCAAGTGAGAAAAAAAGTACAGTTTTACATATAATCCATTAATTCTTTGGTTTTAGTTCTGCTAAAAGGACATGATCCCTCACTGACTTCCTGCTCATGAACAGCTGGTAATTGCTCTTGATGGAGCACTTGGACAAGTTGGATGAGACTGCAAATGGGATTTTAGTGGTGCTATAAGCACTGACATTATGCTTAAACCCAATGGGGAATTTACTTATGCTACCTCTACAGTCTGTATAGTCTCTGTATGATACTTCTCTGTATCGGGCTCACGATTGTAATGAGGCTGATGCACTGTGAGTGGATTTAGTGAACTTGGCTTGAAACATATGAGTATTCATACAAAGTCTGTGTCCTCACAAGTGTTTTTGTCTTTTATTTTTTAAGACTCACTCTGAATGTGACCTTCATTGTACTTTATACTGTGAGGGAATGAAAACGTTAGTTAGCTTGTTAGTGCACTGGGGAGCCCACAAACAGACTTAACAAAAAGAGCAGTCCCTACACGAGCGCATATCCTCCCACCATAGTGCTTTTACTTCCCAGGATATTAATAGAAACAACAGGCCTTCTCTAACAATAACGTGAATCCTTCACTGACATTCAGCAATATTTATTTGAGGGATAAGAGACATGGCAGATTCTTAAGTACAAGAAAATTGATTAGTTCTTTTGTATATTTCCAAATCGAGTCATGAAATTAACCTGAAATGAAATTACTTGTGAGAGACAATGAGCGGTGCAGGAATAAGATTGATATAGAAGAAGTAAATAGAGCATTTGATGGAAGGTAATGCCATCAATATTAGCCCCACACTGGCCTCAATTTGGTATCTACATGATGGAATAAAAATGAACCCTCAGTGTTATTGGAAGATAGTATCATTCCCTCTGTGAGTAGAGTACTAAACAGCAATATTGGGAGTCTGCCAGCAGGTAGAGGAGGTGGTGTGTGTGTGTGTGTGTGTGTGTGTGTGTGTGTGTGTGCGCGCGCATCCTAGAGAGAGGCAGAAAAAGAGAGGTCAAAAGAGAAGATGGGGGGAAGCGGAGATCTGGAGACAGTTACACAGAGGTGTACTCAAGCTGAACTCTGTGGGTCAGCTTGGGCCAGGCAAATATGATTTTAGAGTGGATGACTTATGCACCCTGGTCCTCCTGAGTAAAGTGGAGGCCACTTCAGGTGCTCTTCTGCAGACCTGGCTCGCCCTCTTGGTTCAATCTCTCAATAGCTAGCACACTAATCTTCTTACAGTAGATGTATGTTGCTGGATGAGAATCAAGTGAAGGCAAAGTCACCAAAAAAAGGATATACCAGGATGTACAGAAGCCCACAATGTCTCCTCTCACAATTGCTATTAAAAGCTGTAATCTGGAGATAACAAAACTCGTTTTCTCGCGATAACAGGTTAAATTATCTCATTACCTGAAAAGCTAATGGCTTATTTCTCAGAGAAATTGTGTCTTTATCACACAAAGCTGTCTTTTGTTTTCTCTAGATCATTGGAGGACTTGTAAGCCATGAAAAGCATTCTCTCTTTTTTTCTTTTCTAGAGGTCGGCGTATGATTTGCACCAATTTGATTGGTGCTGGCTCTACCACAAAGACACAATGCAATTTCAGCTCGTCACAGCATCGACTTCATTCTAATCAGATAAGCTGATCAATAACTCCTGCATCTCAGTGTTTCAAATGTGCGTCTTGCACCAAGTAGGCAGAGAGAATGGTGAAATGAGAATGTACTTGTTTGCAGTGATAACTAAATATTAATTTATAATGACAAAATATGATTTGTAGGATTTTACAAGGTAGCCAGAGAAATTAACTTAACTGATAACACCATTATACCCGAACAAATGACTAGCAGCTGTGCACAATGACCAGTTCATCCGACTTTCAGGTATCTAAACTTTGGAAGAAAGACAGAACAGCTGATGGAAACAGAATAGTCAAAACCACGTAAGGTCCACAAACAGACGGACTTTGGGCTGTGAGGTGACACTAAACTCCCACTTGTGTATTTGAGTACGTTTCACTTAAAGACCCTTCCTCACTCTGAACATAGTGATCAAATTAAATAACATCCTAGAAACCTTAGCCTTGCATTCCATTGCAATTTAAATGAAACTGTAATCTTCTAGTTATGAGGAGCTCTCTTTTAAACCAAAGTCACATGTTTTCTCACCACAGTTATGCTAATGTCTAGAGAATAAGAGTATTACTACTACACATGACGCAATACAGTGGCTGTCCTCATTTACTCTGAGTGCTCGAAAGCACTCCTTTAAATTTTAATTAAATAAATCATCTAAAAAACATATTAGGAGAATAAATAACATAAGTTTAATAGAAACATTAGGAAAAGTAGGTGGGTGATTAAAAAATTGTCACTTATTTTGGACAAGACTTATGTAGGAGACAACAGAGGAAAATGTGCATCTTTCATTTGAAGGTGAGAAGAGCTGATAGGAGGCCAACGTAAGAGGCCTGTATATAAAATAGAGCTGTAATAAAGGATCAGTGAACTGGTTCTTCTTTTATACAACACATCTCATTTGCATACATGTTCATACAAGCATTTTTACTGTATCTAAGTCTAACACTCATATTCACACTTCAATGAATGCAACGGGAGCAACTCTGAGGTCAGTATCTTGCCCAAGCATGCTTTGGCATGCAGACTGGAGCAATCATCAACCTTCCGATTAGTAAATGACCTGCTCTTCGTCCTGAGACACAGACACTCCTAATATACTGTGGAGGTGAATCACAGAAGGCTTTAAAAACAAACAATCTATCCGTTTTCTTGACTGCTTATCCAGCTCAGGGTTGCAGGAATGCTGGAAAATATCCCAGATTCCAGAGGGCAGAAGTGGGATACATCCTGGACAGGTTGCCCGGTCTCTAAAATGTGGACGGGTTGAACCCAGAGGAAACCCACGAGGCACAGGGAGAGCACATGAACACAGAAAGAGAATCCAGCCAAATGTGAGGTTAGAGCTCAGAATATTCTTGCTGTGGGACCGATTTTTTAAAATCAGCTTAGATGCACTGGTAGAATACTTTGGCTTGCAGATTGGAGCAGCCAGCGATCAAACTGTGAACCTTCTGATTAGTATATGACCTGCTTTACCTCCTGGTAGCCGGGTAAACTGAGACAAAACGGGAGTTGCTTTCTTTTCTTTGCTCCAGAAGTCAACAGCTGCATTACGAAGCATTTGCAATCGGGTCAGTTGAGCCTCTGGCGTTGGAGTACAGATGAGGATCTGTGCAATGTAATAGGTTAAAGGAATTGCCCGGACTTGTATGGAAAAATAGATACATAAATTTGCAAATTCACTGAATTTCAAGTCTACTACCATCCTCCCCCACGGTCATCAAAGACTTGCTCTGTCACTGTTGGGGTTTTCGCTCTAATATTGTACAGTCATTACTTTACAATATTAAGCAGCTTGAGCTGACTATTGTTTGGCACTATATGAAAAACTGAATTGAACTGAGTTGATGAAAAGACCAACCAATTTATCTTACTGCATAAATATGAATATATTCAGAAACAGCAGGCGAGGCAGAGGAAAAGACAACAAGACAGCCATGTGTAGTCAGAAGTCTTTGAGTCAGCCTTTTGTTGTTTTTTAAATAAAAGGCAGAATGATTATTGAAATCGTCAACATTCGTTCATGTTAATAGTGGAGCAGAAGTGACTAAGCACTTAATTGGTGCATTTATTGGGGTAATCAAGTGAAACCTGTTACTTTCACAGCCACACTGATTTGAATGTACTTTCTGTTGTATCTTATCAGAGAGCTGTTTGGAGTTCACTCACTTCATTCATTACATTTACTGTACCAGTGAGTTGAAAAAGGTCTATATTCCAATAACACCCCAGTTCTAGCAGAAATATGTAACTTGGGGAGATCAGACAAACTGAAAGTACAGACAATGATGCAAAAAACTTTGGCTTGTGCCCACGTATGCACACACTGTCATTTAAAGTCAGATTCCTGACATGCCAGGCCACAACACAAACTGACTGGTGGCCATCTGTGCTTTTTCTGTGGCACATTAGCCAGATGACTCTCAGCATGTTGACAGAGAATCTGCATTGGAGGAAATCTGTGAGACTGAGCTGTCTGGCTGCTCATTCGAGCAAATCAGCGATTTCAGACCCCATAGCGCAGCTTTTCTTTATTTTTAACCTCTTTTCTTCTTCCACAATCAAAGGACCACATGCTGATAATGTCTGTGCAAACCCAAACTTCACAGTGCCTGGTGCCACTTTTATCAGACATAGTCTGTTCCAGCACACAGCAAGGTCACAGTGTAGTGGAAGCAACGTCACCACCATCGCAATATGAGGAGTTACAAATACTTTGTAGGGATTATCTGGTTAACATATGAAAGCATTCACCAGGAGTATTAGTGTTGTTTAGAAAGTAACATATGTGCCACATCTGCATAAAGGATTGTGACACAAGCAATCCAAACATCTATGGGTATATAGCCAAACTGTCATACCAGTTAAAATTTCAGAACAGCACATAACCTTTCAGTAGCATCACTTATTTTTCTGAGCAGCGTGATAAGCACTGGTCATAGAAACAACAAGGAATACTGTATTTCACCGTTCATTGACTTGTCTAACGCATCCGATGCTTTGAACCATTATTTTTTTTTAATCTACTTGGATTAATTGGCCTTAACATGAATGTGCATTGGTAGAACTTAAGGAATAGTTGCAGATGATCATCAACCCGATTTTCTTGAACTCACACAAGGTGTCCACAGGGCTCACTACTTGACCCTGTCCGATTCACTTTATGCTACTGGATTGTACTCATCAACAGTCTCTGTTGAAAAATTATTAAATAATAATTTGGCACTATAACTGACTCTTTTCAGTCTTACCAGGTCACCCAATGCAATATTCTGATAGCAATGTGAGATTGCATCCTACATGGACCAAACGCTGGAATATATTAAAAAAAAGCCTAGCTTACAGTTTGTCGTTTGTGCAGAAAATGAAGAAGGGATTTGAGGAGGACTCTTATTTGTGAAAGATGTGTTTGGGCGATGTGAAAGTGGGAGACTGGGACAAGAAATGTGATATCTCATCAAAAGGGTGATCTGGTGAAATTGTATTTTTGATAATCTAAGTGTCTGCCTATGAAGAGGGAACTCCACATGATTACGATGATGAGATTATTTTTGGTTCTACGCAGTTGATTTAAAATGTTATAAAATGTAATATGCATGCAGCAATGCACTAACACTGAACACGCAGTGGAGGCAAATCAAAGAGGTTGTTAATGGGCAAACACATAAATGCTGATTGCACATGCCGTACAGTGTAGCTGCACTTCCACGTTCCTCAGGATGATTGAGTACCAGCTATAATACTGCACTGTGAGCACACAGAGGTGATGAGTCACTTAATGCCTGATATTAATGGCTGTTGTGTTTTAATTCTCTGTGGTATAATAAGTGCCACAGGCAAGATTTCCACAGCACATTGTGACTACGGTTTGAGGTGTGAGCACTAATGCCTTTAAGTCCTCTGGAGATTATTAAATATGTGCCAACATGCTGCAAAGATATTATTCCTTATTACATCTATGACCACAGGGAAGTCATAACTACATGACAGAAAAAAAGAAGTGTGCGGCTAATAGCTTCTTCATTAAAGAACATGGATTATAAAAGAAGGTGGCTGATCTAAATCTATCACCTCCTTGACCAGAGATGACAGAGTCAGACGTATCAACGTCAACTTGCCAGCAACGGCAGCAGCTTTACAGAGCAGAAGGCACACGACACATCATTTACCTTCTGGGTCTATTTTAAAGTGCTTTGTAAAAAGAGGCCAGAGAGCAATGATGTTTGCAGTCCTTTTTTCTTTTGGACAATTTTAGCTATGAATCACTTTGCACATGCAATCCTCTCTCCATCCATTGAGTCAGTGGCAATTATTCCCAGCAGACATGTTCATCTGAGAGGAGACACATCTGAGGGAATATTTAGTAGCCATCATACACATGCCATTCCTGCTACATTCCAAGGATCACTTAACTGAAGTCAAAAACAGCCATAACACATACTGCAGTGTACTTTAAATGAGATGCGAGTTTATTACAACATTCTTTCCAGGAGAAACAGAGTGAAATCAATACACAATTCCTATACATCTGGGAATATTCCATTAAGTAATTGGAGCACCCAACAGTAGGATAATGGATTTATGTAATGTCTTGATATGGAATATGCTTGTGCTACATGGCAAAAGTCAATTCAATACATCAGTGAAATGTTTAACGGCAGTGCACAATCAATTCAATCTAGTTAAGAAGAACAATAGTTTAGACAAACGACTTAAAGGGGGCAATGCGGAGCATTTTCACATCAATAAGTAATTTGGATAAATTAGTATAATTAGCAGAAACAAATGAGGCCACCGCTGCGAGAGGGTCTGGCAGACTCCCTGCCTTTTCACTTTTGTGTGCCACCACATCCCATTTGGCTAGAAATCTGCTGGTTTGCTTTAGAGCACAAAAAGAGTTCAAGGAATTGCTGTTGTGCCAGTGCAGATGGAACAGAAGCTGTCAAAGTTTTCTGCCAGCGGCAGATGGAGTAAGGAGTGAGAGGCAAACTGAAAAGTGACTTCCAACATGTTTATCCCCATCTGTAAAGCCAAAGAGAAAAACCTGTGACTCTAAAAGTAACATCCTGTGTACCAGGAAGCAACACGGACTGAATGGAATGTTGTTTCTTCAAGTTCATGAAAAGAAAGTGTAGGAAAGAAAGCTGTAGATAATGCGAGGTACATAATTAAAGAGCACTGAAGAGCAAAAAAATAGCACATCTGCTGATGGATATAGATTCTGGGTGTGAAAATCCAGTGAAGTGACTTAAACCTGGATTATTTTTAATATCCGGTAGGGGAAGATACCTGTGGCTACAAAAACATTTTTGATCTAATAAAAATCTTTGAAATAAGTATAATACTGTGCAAATGTCACGGGTAACCCCTCATTTATTTATCTTTGGCTTCAAAAAACTCAGACTTTCTTGTATTTTTTAAAGTGGACATTGTCTGCTTTTTCATTCATTTTTGTCCAGGAATTGTACCTGACCGACACCAACGTATAGTGAATTACAGAATCCAGTTGAGTTAAGACGAACGGATGGATTGCTCATTCCAAGTTTTTAAAGGATAAAAATTATCTCACCTTGGATAGGAGCCTTAATTTAAAAAAGGACCGCTGAACATCTGAATTAATTTGTTTCTCAAATGCAAGTTTGTTATCCAAGAAAACCCCCAGATTTTTTACATGTGTTTTAACAGCAGATGTTAAGTTACATAAGTCCAAATCTGGGGCACTGAAATTACAGCTTGGTCCAAAAATAACTATTTCAGTTTTATCCTCATTGAAGGTAAGAAAATGTGAGGCCATCTGGGTTTTAACATTTGAATAGCGATTCCATGGGAGTGGAGGTGTTTCTATTAAACCGAAGATAAATATGGGTGTCATCGGCATAGGAGTGAAAGCAGATGTTATGCTTCCTAAAGATCAGGCCTAGGGGTAACATATAGATTGAAAAGAGAATTGGGCCTAATACGGAACCCTGCAGGACACCACAAGTAAAAGGAGCTGGGGAAGAAATAAAATCATCAAGGCTCATGGAAAAAGTCCTCTCGGAGAGGTAAGACCTAAACCATTCCAAAGGGATACCTTTGATACCACATTGCTCCAAACGGGAGATCAGAATGCTGCGGTCAACAGTATCAAAGGCTGCAGTTACGTCTAGAAGCAGGAGCACAGCTGAGTCTCCTGAGTTGGTGATTAATAAAATATCATATTAATACATAGAAGTACTTTTAGGAGGGCAGTTTCTGTACTGTGGTGGGTTTTGAAGCCCGACTGGAACTTCTCGCTGTACCTACAAGCTAGCCAAGCTCTGTAGAAATAAATAAAAACATAACAAAGTATAGCAAAAAAAAAAAAAAAGCGACTGGGCTTCTTTAAGTTTCTTGAAGACGTTTCACCTCTCATACAAGAAGCTTCTTTAGTTATAAGACCAATTGGTGGCGAGTCCTAGATTGGCATAATATAGAAGAGCCACCCCAACAGGACAATACTCAGCCATACATCTGTAGCTAAAGAATGGGGCTTTGGAGTTGAGTTGGTTCATGTGATAAGGCACATGATCAATAGTGAGTCAACGACCCTCTTAAAGGACAACTCCCACTAAGCTTAAAATCTGGGACTCTCCACCATTTGGTGTTAGAACTGAAGAATATAAGACCCTTTCCTTTCCAAGCTCCTTAGAATATAGACTAAAGTCTTTAAATGTTAAATAATATGTTGAAATAGGATACTAAAGTCTAGATTGCTTAGACAGCACCATGATGTCCTGAAATTGGACCTGCTACCTGAAAATATGAGACAAATTGTGAAAATAGGGTCTGAATTAATTTTGTATCTGCTGTTTGCCAACAGTTGAAGAATTATGTTCACAAGGTTCTGCCTACTGTATCATTACAGAGTACCCAACCATGAAAGCATATCTTTATATGACACCAACAGCAAATGCATTTTTCATTCATTATTTACTCTTTTAGGTACAAACCAAATAATTCATGTTGCATACTACTTAAAAAAAAAGCAATTTAGTATCTTCAAATGGAGGTATTGCAACAACTTCCAACAACAACTTGTTATTTCAACCTTTAGCCGGAACAATTTTCATGCATCTTTTACTTGTTTTGCCAGTTGATGCAAAACACACCATCAGGTACAACCAGCCTGCGAACCAGCTGTTAGGATGCTAACAGCTAGTGATGTGAGACCTAAATGTACATACAGTGGGGCAAAAAAGTATTTAGTCAGCCACCGATTGTGCAAGTTCCCCCACCTAAAATGATGACAGAGGTCAGTAATTTGCACCAGAGGTACACTTCAACTGTGAGAGACAGAATGTGAAAGAAAAATCCATGAATCCACATGGTAGGATTTGTAAAGAATTTATTCGTAAATCAGGGTGGAAAATAAGTATTTGGTCACCTCAAACAAGGAAAATCTCTGGCTCTCACAGACCTGTAACGTCTTCTGTAAGAAGCTTTTCTGTCCCCCACTCGTTACCTGTATGAATGGCACCTGTTTGAACCCATCATCTGTATAAAAGACACCTGTCCACAGCCTCAAACAGTCAGACTCCAAACTCCGCCATGGCCAAGACCAAAGAGCTTTCGAAGGACACCAGGAAAAGTATTGTAGACCTGCACCAGACTGGGAAGAGTGAATCTACAATAGGCAAGCAGCTTGGTGTGAAAAAATCAACTGTGGGAGCAATCATCAGAAAATGGAAGACATACAAGACCACTGATAATCTCCCTCGATCTGGGGCTCCACGCAAGATCTCATCCCGTGGGGTCAAAATGATCATGAGAACGGTGAGCAAAGATCCCAGAACCACACGGGGGGACCTGGTGAATGACCTGCAGAGAGCTGGGACCAAAGTAACAAAGGTCACCATCAGTAACACACTACAACGGCAGGGAATCAAATCCCGCAGTGCCAGACGTGTTCCGCTGCTGAAGCCAGTGCATGTCCAGGCCCGTCTGAAGTTTGCCAGAGAGCACATGGATGATACAGCAGAGGATTGGGAGAATGTCATGTGGTCAGATGAAACCAAAGTAGAACTTTTTGGTATAAACTCAACTCGTCGTGTTTGGAGGAAGAAGAATACTGAGTTGCATCCCAAGAACACCATACCTACTGTGAAGCATGGGGGTGGAAACATCATGCTATGGGGCTGTTTTTCTGCCAAGGGGACAGGACGACTGATCCGTGTTAAGGACAGAATGAATGGGGCCATGTATCGTGAGATTTTGAGCCAAAACCTCCTTCCATCAGTGAGAACTTTGAAGATGAAACGAGGCTGGGTCTTCCAACATGACAATGATCCAAAACACACCGCCCGGGCAACAAAGGAGTGGCTCCGTAAGAAGCATTTGAAAGTCCTGGAGTGGCCTAGCCAGTCTCCAGACCTCAACCCCATAGAAAATCTGTGGCGGGAGTTGAAAGTCCGTGTTGCTCGGCGACAGCCCCAAAACATCACTGCTCTCGAGAAGATCTGCATGGAGGAATGGGCCAAAATACCAGCTACTGTGTGTGCAAACCTGGTAAAGACCTATAGTAAACGTTTGACCTCTGTTATTGCCAACAAAGGTTATGTTACAAAGTATTGAGTTGTATTTTTGTTATTGACCAAATACTTATTTTCCACCCTGATTTACGAATAAATTCTTTACAAATCCTACCATGTGGATTCATGGATTTTTTTTTCACATTCTGTCTCTCACAGTTGAAGTGTACCTCTGGTGCAAATTACTGACCTCTGTCATCATTTTAGGTGGGGGAACTTGCACAATCGGTGGCTGACTAAATACTTTTTTGCCCCACTGTATATAGATATATCTCTATCTTTCTATAGGTATACAGATATAACAAAAAAAAACAACCCCCCCTCACCCCTGCGGGCTGTCTATCCTTCAAGCTCAAGTCCTCTATCAGAGTTCTGAGGGCTTGAGGGTCCAGCGCAGTATCGTAGCTTTTCCTAAGACTACGCTCCTCTGGAAAAAGATCTCTGATATGTGTATTGTGTGTGTGTGTGTGTGTGTGTGTATGTGTGTGTGTGTGTGTGTGTGTGTGTGTGTGTGTGTGTGTGTGTGTAATTTCAATAGAAAAGACTGTGCGGGAGGCATAGCTGTTTTAACACACAGTGCCCAGGGTTGAAAAGGCAGCCACGAATGCCCAAACCATTACACAAGCACTGCCAAGTTTGACAGATGAGGTGCTTTGGGTCATGAGCCAATCCTTTTTTCTCCACACTTTCTTCTTCCCATCGTTTTGTTTTGAGTGGTTGATTCTTGTTTCATCAGTCCACAGAAAGTTGTTTCACAGTGTCCCCAGTTTCTTTTTGTAGGTCTTTTAACTGCAGCCTAGGCTCTATGTTTCTGACTCTTTCCATGGCTTTTACAGACTTTATGCTGAATCTTCTGAAGTTCTGCTCATGAACAGTAATCTCCATATCTGACAGGGAAACTTACATACTTGTTATATATGCTCACTGTGAGTTTGAGCCAGAGGTATGTTTACCACTATGTTGCATCATGTCTTCTATTAACAACATTCTTTAAATGTTCAGGAACTTACAAAACCAATAGCAACAAATTGAAAGTTTGGTTTGTCACTTTTGCTTGATGTAGAGTTTTAGTTGCTCAACAGTTCAAGGCCTCCGTTCTATTTTTAATTTAATAATGCACTAAATGTGGACTAGATCTTGGATTTTGTCTGCATGGAAGGAATGTAGCTCCAGAACTTGAATGGACTATATCATTCAACATAACTGAACCCAGCTGTTGATTTAATTAAGCAAGTCAACATGTTTAATATGAGATTTTCAAGACATGAATTTTACGCTGACCTCTTTACGCTCACTTGTGTGTAAAGTATGAAAGGGGGGGGTGAATATACATTATTGTACGGTTTTCACTAAGCTAACTACCTTTAATTTAGTAAACTCCCACCATAAGGGTGTGTTTTAACTGATGAAACTGTGTCGTACTCAGGCTCGGACATCTGATTGCTGCCTTTTACAAGCTTTATTGCACAAGTATAAGCTAACACCAGTACAGTAACCGTGCCTTTACAGAAGCCAGGTAATCAACTGAAAGACACAAAATAAACAACCATACAACATTAACAAAGCAACACTATTGGCAGTAATTAATGGCAGTACAGTTTGGTAATAGTCATATTTATAGCTTTAACACGTTATTTAGTCAACACAGAAACTCACCAGCTCGGCCTCATCAGTCATAACAGCAATAACAATGAAAAGAAGATGCGGCAGGTAGGATCTATGAGCGGCTATTAACACAATCCATCCCAGACTTTCACAAACCACTCCGTCTTAAATAAATTTGTCACTTAAAGCAAATATGGGTCTGGTTGATAATAAATCACAACAAAATAAACTGGCATGGTAGAAATATGGGAAAAAAACACACAATTATGGTCTGGACTGTGAAGTGCACTGAAAGAATAACTGTTAAAGACGGCAAATCACATATGACAGCATTGTAAAATGTTGCATAACAAATATGCACAAAACAATTTACCAAACATGACTTGTCATTTACAGCTACAGCTCCTTATTTTAATCCTATACAATTGGCACTGTATGACGCCTTCAGTAAATATAGTCTTGATACCAGAAACCAGAGGACTGTTTAATAATGTATGAAGGGTGTGACTCTTTTGGAGAATGTCATTCAAAGACCTTTGTCTCTTTCCCTTTGCTCCCAGTATGGATGATACAAGTCAGAGTTGAGGCAGGATTTTCAAAGCACTGTCTTCCGGCTGCCTTATCTCCCCCTCCTCTGTGTTCCTGCCATTCAGACCCTCTTTCAAAACCATGCTGCAGTTCTGACCTCACTTCCTCAACCATTTCCTGCCTTTTACTTGAACCCTGCTGCTTCTACATCAGCACAAATGACACACTTGTACAATATCATTGTGCAGAAGCTTAATTTAATTTAGCCCATATGTTCTACAGTACTGTATTTCATTTTCTCCTTGACGTTCAGTCAGTGAGGGGCTGAGGTAAAAAATGTCACTGATACTAATTGGCCTTCTTTCAGCTTCTAACAAATATGTTTACTGCCTCTGTCCATCTGTTAGACAGACTGTGGATCTGATGTCATATTCATGCCACACAATCACAAACAGACATGAAAAAGGGTCAGAAAGCTCAATTTAATTGGACTTTGTTTTTGTAAACTCAATAACTTTGCACATTATGTGGAAGAAAGACAGCATATAATGTGCAGCTGAATAAATGTGTCAGGCTCTGCACAACCATAAACAATTGACTGTCTATAACCACTCAGTGTTATTACAGTAGGTTTTAGGAAAATGGTAATAAACCGGTGTTAGCAAATTAATAAAACAAAAATTGGAAAAGATGGTAGCCACATAGAAAAAGCAGATACCCTTATAAATATCTGGGTCATTTACTGCTAAATTCTTCATCAACTTCCTAACACTGTCTGCAGTTTAATGCTAAGCAGATTTGGCATGAACGTTTTTAGCAAGTTACTTTAAAATGAGGAGAAAATATAAAGACACCTTGACTGTGATAGCCAATAAGCTGTGGGAGTCGAACCAAAGACACTAAAGACAGAACTCAAGCGCATAGCTAGCACACCCATAAGTCCTGAGGATTCACAGGAAAAAGATCAGGCCTGGATGAAAAGACTAGTTCATGAAAGAGTCAATGGGTCACAGCTAGCTCAGACACACCATTTATAAAAGAAGAAGCGAGACGAGCAGATGCTGTAGAAAATATTAGATTTAAGAGATAAGAGCAAATTGAAAAATGACATTGGAAGAGACCTGGGTGAGTTTAATGAAAATGGATGAAACCTAGTTGCAATATCTTTAGTACCTGAACTGCTGCAGGTAAACCCTATAGTTTTTCTTCGGCAAGAGGGGAGGGAGACTTAGATTTCATACCGAACTTCAGCTGAAGATTAATGGGGTAGATAAAAGTGCTGTAACTCCATCCTTAGCCATTGTACAAGGAGGTTAAAGACTACGTTCAACATCCTTGGAGGATCTGAAGCTTAACATTTGTGGACTGAATCAAGAGAGAAGAAGTTTAAAAAACATCACAAATCACCATCTTGCCACAAATTCAAGACTTGCTTGACAACTTGGGTGGCAACAAATGGTGCTCCATATTATATCAAGGAAGAGTGAACCACCAAGGGTTTGTCAGTGAGGAATCCAGACGTCTCACAGCCTTTAGCACACTGTGGGCTCTTTATGAATTTACTTGGATTCCCTTTGACTTGACAAATGCACCTGCGGCATTTCAGAGGTGTATTGAGGAAGTGCTGGAAGGTATTACACGTAAGTGCTGCGCCCCACAGCGGTGTTATTCCACATCCTTTGAAAACCATGTAAACCACCGTAGACAAACCCTTAGCCCTTATGAGAGAACATGAAATTAAACTTAAACCCACAAAGTGTAAGTTGTTCAAAAGAGACGCTCACTATCTTCGGCGTTTGGTGTCAGGAGATGGAGTTAAGACTGACCCACAAAGGGAAGTCTGAAAAAGTTGACAATCAATACATGAGAAATGGAAATAAAAGCAGAGCAAAGCACAAAGCTAAAGGAAAGATATCATCAAAATACCCAATACTTGGATAGTAGAGCACAAGACTGTTGTAGCTCCACTTGTGAATATGCTGTGTAATCCACTCATCCTACACAAGCTACACGTCATCAAATATGGCTCAAGCACACTGATACCTGCTGAGAGAAATTACCACCTTCTCTCTGGTAATCTTAACTTCTTGGAACTCAAGTGGGCCATCTGTGATACTTTTCAAGACTATTTGTATCATGACCCAACATTCACAGTGTACACTAATATCAAGCCTCTAATATATGTCCCTAGGACTGCTAGACTAAGTGCTGTTGAGCACAGGCGGGTTGGTGACTTCCATTTTAATATTAAAATAATATTTAATATTAAGTACAGAGCACAAAACATGAATACAGATGCAAACACTGTCAAGGCACCTATTAAAACTTCAGGAGAGAATGACAGAACATACAGACACCATGTCACCAGAAGTTATATCTTCAGTATGGCAAGGAAGCAAAGCAGTACAAGAAAATGGGTGGGAACTTTGTAGGTGAATGGTGGAAATGCAGAGGCTTTGCCACCTGAGAATATTTCCAGTAGTGCAACTTGAAATATTCATGCAGCATAGCAAGATGACAGCTGAAAAGTTAATGTCCCTGGTGACATGGGCACTAACATGTTAGCGCTGATAAAGTAACACCTCTTACCCGACAAAGGTTTATTGGCCCAACGTGCAGCACGACATTAGACGACTATGTTAACAAAAGATCTGCCTGTATGAAATCCTCTTCTAACACATCTCTTGATCTCCCACAGAAGGCTCCTGTGGAACACATCACCAACAGTAGTGCTTTCAAGTTTCTTTGTATTAATTGCCGACACCGTGAGCACAGTCAAGACTATGGGTTATTTCTTGTCCTTGCATAACGTTTAACACGCTTTGCCTAAGGATACCCTAACAAGGAATAAATTCAGGAAAACAGCAGCTGACAAAATATTCCATGACTTTATCACTCACTTTGGATAGCCTGTGAATAGTTTGTTCAGCAGGCTACAGCAGCTGTCTGTTATTGGTCTTTCATGAATGACGTATTATCATCTGCAAAATAACCCAGTGAAGAGATGTAACCATGGCCGCCTCCAGATGCTGCACACCTTGGAAGAGGAGAAACAGAGCCAGTGCAAAGACTGTCTTGCTCATGTTGTGCATGACTATAATTAGACAAGCATGAGCATCATAAACTCATTTTGTTTAATATTTCTCACTCACTTTCTAAACAAACCCTGACCGCCTCTTTTATACGCCCTATAATGGCTCAAACTGCTCCCCAATTTTCAGCCGCTTTGCTACATCTCCTTTAGCCACCTTTAATGAAAGTTCTCCTCATCGCAATAACCCAGATGAGCTCCTTGCATGCTTTAGTTCAGCTTGCACCAACATTATGGACTCCTCTCAAATGTAGACGCCATAAATTAAAACACAGCCTTGGTTAAATAATGTCACTCGTGCCGTCAGACAGGACTGTAAGAAAGTAGAGCGAAAATGAAGGAAAGATAAGCTCCATGTTTCTTACCAAGTGTTTAGAGATTCTTTGAATAGCTATCAGTGCACCATCAAGGCAGAAAGAGCAAAATATGTCTCCAAGATCATTACAAAGAATTCTGGTGATCCTAAATTCCTATTTAACACAGTCAATTCTGTCCTGCATCCCAGCACTACAGCCATATCTGAGACTACTTCACACAGTGGTGAGGATTTTCAAAGGTTCTTTACTGAAAAAAATCGATAATCTAAGAGCACATATTCTGCTCCCATCCCAAGACCCTTCTGAACCACTAATATGTTCATCTTTTCTCACCCATTTCAAACCAGTTTCTTTATTTCCTCTTACTGATATAATCATGCACACAAAACCAACTACTTGCTATCTGGATGTGTTACCTACGCCATCTCTGAGCTGCCATTTTTGTCTAAGGTTCTGGAGAAAGTCGTCTTCCACCAATTGTCCTCATTTTTCTGGATTCTGGATAAATGTCAGTTTGGTTTCAGAGCTTTCCACAGCTCACAGTCTGCTCTACTGAAGGTGCTCAATGATGTGCTTTTAGCTGCTGACTCTGGAAAAAGTACGGAGTGCAGCATTTGACACCGTTGATCACACAATCCTATTAAAACGTTTGAAGAGATGAGTTGGTATTTAAGGTTCTGCTCTAAAATGGTTAGCCTCTCACTTAGAGAGCAGAACATTCTCCGTGATGTTGTGTAACAAATACTCTTCCTCTGCTACGCCTACCTGTGGAATACCTCAAGGCTCTATTCTGGGCCCTCTTTTATTCTCCCTATACATGCCCCCATTAGGCTTAATTTTTCAGAAACACCAAATTTCTTATCGCTGTTATGCAGATGACACACAGTTCTGTCTCTGTCTAAAGCTAGGTGTTGATAGTACGTTGCAGAAGGTTTCAGATTGTCTTAGCGAATAAACTGCTGGATGTCTTTGAACTTTCTCAAACTAAACCACGACAAAACTGACATTATGTTAGTGTCATAAGAAATTACTTACCACTATCGGCTGATGTACATCCCCACATTAAAAACCCTTGGTTTCATTTTTGATTCTACTCTCAAGCTGGACAAACAAATAAACTCAGTTGTTCGTGGCAGTTTTTTCCAGCTCAGTAACATTTCTAAACTCAGAACTAGCTTGTCATATAAGGATCTGGAAGCAGTTATCCATGCTTTCATTTCATCACGTCTTGATTACTGAAACTCTCTATTTAGACATCTGTCAGTCAAGCCTGTCCTACTTGCAGCTTGTTCAAATTGGAGGTGTGAGGCTCCTGACAGGTAACAAAAAGAGAGAGAGTATTACTACTCCAATACTTGCACCTTTACATTAGCTGCCAGTTAAATACAGAATCCATTTCAAGGTTCTATTATTTGCTTTGAAAGCCCTCCAAGGCTTGGCTCCAGGTTTAGGGGATTTCAGATCCCCTAAACCCTGCACTGGGAAATTTGACTCCATCGGCCATTTTATTAAGCTTTAAACACGTAGATTTGTGTTGAAGGAACAAATCCTCTCAAACCTGTAATAATTACAGTGAAACTCTTAACAAGTTTAGTGTATAATTTTAATAACTTACAAGCCTTATCCTTAGACTCATCATATCAAATAGATGTATAAGATTTTCTGAGTGTTAAATCAGGAAATGCATCTATGTGTCAGGGGAGTAATGCATGCTGTCATTTAATTTGTAGAACGAGTAGAAAAGTATTGATTAGACATTTTTCAACACTTTTCTGTGACATGAGTCCAGTCCAGGCCGTAAAAGCTGAGAGGATTGAGTTGATTTTATTTGTATAGTGAATAATTATAAGAAGTATCCAAAATCCACAATTACCTATAAGGGAAATTATCAGTTACAATGCAGCGGCCTAAGCAGAGATGTTCAGACGTCCTTCTCCCTAAATACAGCCTCCAACTCTTCTGGGAGGACACAAAGGAGTTCCTAAGCCATCAATCTCTCCAGCCTGTCCCGGGTCAGCTCCAGGGTCTCCTTCTGGCTCAATATTGCAGAAAAACCTACCCTAGGAGTCAGACGCCACTTCTGAATGACTGAGCTCCTCACCCTCCCTTCAAGGATGACTTTAGGCACCCTTTGGAGAAACCTGCCATTTGCATCCTTCATCTTCTTCCTTCTGTCACTTCCCTCAGTTTGTAGCCACAGGTGAATGTACGGACATAGATCAACCAATAAATTAACGATCACAGCGTGCCCCCCAAACCCTGAGCGATGCACTTTAGCTAGTCTATGATAGAAAGAAGCCCACTTTTTTCCAAACAGACAATTTGTGCAATACTGGCAAATACTGGCAGAGAAGTTTTTTTAAGTTTTGACTTAAAAGTAATAAATAGTTTTTAGTGTGGAATAATTCAGTCTTATGATTGGGCCATTTGGGACACAGCTTAAAGCAGCTTCAATGGATGTCCTCGCTTATGTGCTGGGAGGGATCATGTGTCCAAATGAGTGTGTGTCTTTATGTTCTGCCTCTCAAGCCAAGGTTGTGCTTGCTGGCAAGACCTGACTGCTCTCTGGGTGCCCCGCATCGGGAAGATGGGGGAGAGCTGGAGGTCACAGCACCATCATTAGCAAGTATTCCAAGCAGACAGACAGTCCCAGCTTGATGCTTTCCCTAGAAGCCTCAGATGAAATGGCACAAATAATGAGGCACATTATCAATCACAGGTAGGGGGCAACTGGTTCACTACACACACACTTCATCCTTCTCTACCACTGACTTACATTCACACACAGAGCCTGTGGCAAAGAGAGTGGAGCGGACAAAAGACACAGTAGCTGAGCCGGGAGATCATCTCCAGAGCAGCAGTTCTATTCAGTTCATGGCAGACTGGAAGATTGTAATCATATGGTGTACACCCAGCAGAGAAAAAAAGCACGTAAAGGTAAATGTCACATGAATAAATACAGGTTTCTGCTCCCAATTGTAGCTGAGTCGGGTCAAAATGCAATGAAAATGGCAACAACTACAAAAATCCAGATTTGTTTTTTTTGTAATTGTGCAAAATGTGGCAATTCAAAGAAATCTCTTTCCTTCCCTTTTTCTCTTGCAACAGCTTTATACCGATCCAAACCAATCTTAAGAAAAGTCCTGATTGTCTTTGTGTCTACATAGGACAGCCTGACTGTCTGTATCATTTCAATATTTGAACAGTTGGCTAAAGATTTTCCCCAACCGAGGCACCATTTTCCTGTCACACACCCATCAGTCAAGGCCAGAATCCCAGAGAACTATCAGTTTCAGTTACATCACCTCCTCAGCTATGCAGGACTCTTAGTATCAAATTTTAATTCTTTGATTAAGGCCCCTTTCATACTATTTTGGGTACAGCCTATAAACAAAAATACTATCATCTAATGTAGTGAACCACGGGCAATTGTATGCTTCCAAACACTTGTCAAAGTCACTAGCTAGCTCGTAAATTTAAAAGTTCCTAAAACATCAAGATGAGGCTGATAAATATCTGTGGGGTCATTCCCTATATACAGTGCCTTTCACATCAGTTATTACTATTTAAGACATTGTTGCTTCAAAAACAGTGATTAGTGCTGCTTTAATGCTTTATGCTTTACTCTGATTTGCTTTAATGGCTTAGCTATGTGAATAAAAACAGAATAGCAACCTTATAGTAAGTGACAACCAAAAATTCAATATGTCATTTTTGAGCTGGTCATGACATTATGACAACAACAACTATTCTGTATTATGCAACTGTAGCTGTAGGAGCTGCTATAATCTCCTCCGTCTGACAACAAGTGCCTAAATCTAGAGCAGCAGCCCGGATTTATAAGTTCATTGCAGTTCAGATTGGCAAAAGCAGCCGGCCTGGGGTGCGGTGTGAGAACCTGCGTGATTAAAGCCATAGCAGAAATAACGCCAGCTACAGTGACTGCACATCTGTGACCAGCCATCAGCAGAGTGGCCAGAGATTGAATAATACCCCTCTTCATCCTGACGTCAGGACATATCAAGAGATTATAGGAAATACCTCTGTGTTCTTTCATTTCCTCTGCAGGGTGAAGCACATGAACATCCTTCCGCAGCTCAGCAGTAATATCAAGGCTATGCAGTTTGTCCTCAGTGTTACAAGCAGACATGGAAAATGAATTAAAACACTGCGGTCACATAGTCCTCCCTGCAACACATTTGTAATCGCATTAGCAATTTAAAAATGAGACGAAAGAAATGTGCTTTTCTTTTAAATGGTTGACCAGATGTTTTACTGAGAATTTTAAACAGCTGTCCATCCTGTTGTGTAATTTTTAAGTCTCTAGTTTGCTGATGAAATGCCCTATAAATAAAAGAACTGTGAAAACAGTTAAATGGTGGCTAAATTGTTATGTAACTATATCGACTCATATGTAAATGAGTGATAATAATGTTTGCCAGATGGCGATGTCCATGATGTCCTTTACCTAAAAGCTGGTTATACACAAGTTATGTCTTAAGCCTACTTTGAAGATAGTGTATGCACACAGATTCAGGTAAATATACATAAAATAAAAAGACTGCACTTAAAGTTCTACTCCAATATGTTTCCAGACCTGCAACACTCAAACCAGACATGGGATCTGACTGCCTCCTGTAACACAGTAACAATTCCAGAGTGAATCCCTAAGAAGAGCCTGAGGATGGTGTGGGTAGTAAATGAGGTCATGTGAACAGAATGTTAACTTGTGTGGGACAGGGAGTAACGGCTTGTTTCACTGCTCGTTTTAAAGCTTGAAATTTGTGCCATTGTTATTGTAGGACACAAAAAGTATGTGTGCATATCACCCTCTAGAGAAGGAATTGTTCACTCCTGTCACACGATCAAGATCTGAGTTGCACGTCTGTAATAACGTGAACAAGCCCTGAATTCTCTGTCTTGTACTGAATATTAGCATATTATCAAAAAGGAAACTATCCATAGAGCCCCAAAAATGTTAATTTTAACATGACAGTCTAAAGATATCAACTCACTGGCTCATGTAGCTATTCCAGAAATGTTTTTTTTTTTAAATAGTAAATCCAGAATGCAAGAATTCCTGTCTTCCTCCTCTCACCTCAACCAGTCGCAGCAGACGGCCCCGCCCCTCCCTGAGCCTGGTTCTGCCAGAGGTTTCTTCCTGTAAAAAGGGAGTTTTTCCTTCCCAATGTCCATAAAGAGCTTCCTCATAGGGGTCATATGATCTTTTGGGGTTTTCTCTGTATGTATTATTGTAGGGTCTGCCTTACAATATAAAGCACCTGTTGTTGTGATTTGGTGCTGTATAAATAAAATAAAATTGAACTGAATAAATGAACTGACTCAGCTTCAAATACTGGACAGAGATTATGCTGTCATATTATCATCAATCTGTACTCATGTTTGCAACAAATAAATAATGAACAAACAAAATGCGGCTTATACGCAATCCCAGCCCATCACATCACATCTCCCCCAATCACCGGTGAATAAATTGCCCATGGAGATCTTCATCACTCTAAACTGTTCTATCCAAATTATACTCATTAATCAAAGGCTAATTACTCACTGGCAAAAACCCTCCGGCGTGGGAAATGGCCAGGATATTGGGAGGCTGACGCCTAACTGGTTTCCACTATTCTCAGCTCAGGCCCGTTGTTGGATAGACTCCTGGGACAAACTTTGATGTCCTCGCTCCTTGACGTTTGGCTTTATGAGGATACCACTGGTTTAGTTCATCCCTGCAAGCTAAAGTCAATCATCTGAGGTGGGAACCTGAGACAAGATAAAACTAAAGAAAATTCAGTTCCTGGCCTTGTGGGTAAGCCCTGTATTTACTCTTTCGCTTACACTCTGTTTATATTGTAGAAAGCATTAAAAGTTGATGAATGCAATCCTTACTGCAGAGCCAAAGTCCTGCATCGTTTGCCCATCATTTTTCTGTGTTTGACTTTTAAGTTAAGGTTAGTTGATGCAACTCAACTGCAAATGGTGTCATCCGCAACTGATTCAAAAATGAATCAGGGAGTAAATACTTGATGTAAAATTGTTCATTTATTATTTAATTTGACTTATTTATTTAAAATCTCTGTTTTTCTGTGAGTGCAGCTGACTTACATTCACAGTGTGTCTGATTGCAGAAGTAAGAGACTTTAGAGGTTAAAAGACAAACAAACAGTTTTTCATGTGGGTCTGTTACACTGATGCCCAGTCTGCTTAATTAGGTTGGATGGGTATCCAAATTAAGCATTCCACATTAAACTCGACTTAAGAGTATCCCACAATGGGAACTTGGGAACCCTAAAAAAGTAGGCCAAAACTCAACACTAGAAAAGAAAATAAAGAAAAAAAAAGTATTGTATTAAATATTACCTGGTGACAGTTTAATTTTATTTACTCACCTATCTAAAACTAAAGTGACGCTTCATACATGTTTTGCTATTCAGGAGCTAAACATGACAAACTGAATGATATCTAAGTTAAGACTGGATCGTGAATAAACCCTGTTATCTGATTCATGACCAGCCTTCATCAGACTAACATGCTTTAATTAGCTATTAACAGCTCTACATGGTTTGCTAGCATAGACTATATTATAATATTTAAATTAATAATAATGGATTGGATTTATATAGCACTTTTCAAGGCACTATTCATTCACTCTCGCATTCACACACTGGTGGAGGCAAGCTACGGTTGTAGCCACAGCTGCCCTGGGGCAGACTGACAGAAGCGAGGCTGCCATACCGCACCATCGGCCCTTCTGGCCAACACCAGTAGGGTAAAGTGTCTTGCCCAAGGACACAACGACCAGGACAGAAAGCCCGGGGATTGAACCGGCGACCTTCCGGTTATAGATACGCTTCCCAACCCCCTGAGCCACGGTCGCCCCTAATTCTATTTTATTTGATTATACTTTATTTACTTAGTTACTTTACTTAGCAGGGACAATTCACAGATATACAGATACAGATATAAGCTCATTTTCATCTGCAGTGGCTGTGCATATATGAATAAAAGCTAGCAATCATTTGTGGAAAATCTAAGCCTGACAAATAAAAGCATGCAATTATTTTCTTTTTTTTGTGTGTGTGTCCCGTTTGGATCTTTGACTGGGGGAAAGGACAGGGAGAACGAATGAAAGAAAGAGAGGGAGAGAAAGAAAAACAGAGGGGAGAAGAGACGGTGAGAAAGGGGGGAAGAAAGAAAGAAAAACAAACAAAACACCTGGATCACCTGTATGGAGAAAAAAAACAGAAGAGAAAGCAAACAAAAAAAGAGCAACATAATAAAAACAGCACCATCACAATAAACTAGCTAGCATAGATAACAGTAGATACTAAATATTAAATGCTATTGTGCAGCACGCAAGATAAACAGCGCACAATGTGCTTTGAGGCAGCAGCCAAGAAAGGTGTAGTCCGCGTCTGTGTACACCTGTGTGCACACCTGTGTGCACACCTGTGTGGATCAGCATGCTTGTATTCCAAAGGTTTCTCCATGTAACGATCTGCTAGGGCAGGGGTGTCAAACTCAAATACACAGTGGGCCAAAATTCAAAACTGGAACAAAGTCGCGGGCTAACGTTAATATTTATTGAAATATATTTATTCCTCCAGATATAAGAATGAATCTTTTCTTATGGACTCAAACACATTTTGCTAAAAAACTGAATATGGAACAAGCAAAGCTTAATACGAAACAATATATATATTAGCTGTATAATACCAGTAGGCCAGCTCTAATAGTAATTTGGTATGGCTTCGTGGGCCAAATGTAATTAGGCTGCGGGCCAAATTTGTTTGACAGAGTTTGACACCTATGTGCTAGGGAGTGTGGGGAGCCATAGCCCCGTCCCCCAGGGCACGAAGCAGGTATGGAGGAGATCCAGGCCCCAGACATCCAGAGGCCCCAGAGTACGAGGACCCGAGGAGGACCACCAAAGGGGGGGAACCGTGCAACCCTCCTGGGAAGAGCTGAGTAGAGCCCCAAACGAGAGGTCACCCAGCAGCTACGGAGCAGAGGCCAGAGGGGGTTGCAGTGGTAATTAGTATATCTGCAGTTAATGCACATTACCAAGCCAGTTCTGAGCTGCTATTACTTGATCCATATTTCCACACATACTGTTTACACCAACATGAAACAGGCTCTGAATCAAAATATAATAGTGTTGTCCATTAAATAGCTACTGCAATACAAATGTCCCTGTTTCTGTGCTGTGGCTGTCACATCATATTCCTCATCATAAATCACTGTTTTGTATGTACTCACTCAATTAAAAGATCAACAAATTCAAATAAAAACGGCTCCATAAGCTGCATTTTTCTATATGTACACATACAGAGCAGCTTTTTCAATCTTGCTCAAAAGCTCCTTTTTCGAATATTCATAATTTCCCTGGATCATTAGAGAGTAAAGTGCGCCTATTATAGGTACAGGTATTAACCGCAGCTTTTCATCACTGAGACTTAATTGGAAGTGAGGCAGTCGCACAGCGAAGTGGAGATGAGTCATAGCGATCTGGCATCCAGTGAAAAAAAATATCCAATAGGGGTTCATCTGTCACAGAAAACTGTGAGGAGACCGCTGCCAATACATGGCATTCATTATTCTGAGATCACATTCAAGACCTCTTCACCTACAAAGAAACTGGAAAAGGAACGTGCTCTCTTGATGCTGGGGGAGGTGGGGGAGCAGCTGGCAAATACAGGACTACGGAAGTGAGCAAATAGGTGTAGATGCAGATGCTTGCTATAATAAAGTCTTCGTCATCGGCTGCTTTAGAATATGCCAATTATAACTCTTTAAAGGATGAAAACAACCATTCTGCTGACAGTTGCTATTTAGCATTCGAGTGAAGAATTTTTGGAAAAGGCTATAAGTGCCTTTGCTCACGGCACAACTTTGTTGGGAAAAAAAAGATGCTGCTTGATCTATTTTAGATCATTCTAAGGCAAAGCTGGTTGTTAAGAGGCAGATTGGACAGCCTTAAAGAGAAAAAGACAATCTTGGAATCTTTAATCAATAGCAGAGTCCTTGGACTTGATGAGTGTGTGAAACGGTCAGTCAGCTGCCTGCATGTTTAGGAGGCATGTTGGATCTTACCTTTAGGCAGGGTAATGCCAGGTCACATTTATACCAAATTAGTTTGCAGAGAAGCTTTTCTTATTAGCCCAACTGCCACATACTGCACCATGTGTCCTAATCATGAGTTTAGGGAAGTAGCAGAGCAACAGAGGAACTCCAATCACATGTTTAAGGTCTGAAAAGGATGCAAATTTGAACAAGCACCTCCGCATCCATATTGTAACCACTGTAGATGCAGATTTAAAAAAAACAAATTCCACAGTCACCTACTCATTGGAGATCTTAACACTTAGACTAAACAGCAGTGAAGTGTCTTCACGAGGTGACGTGGGGTCTCTGTGTGTGCTATTTATAGTCAAAATAAAAATGCAACATTGTCTACCTCGTCTAAATCACATTTTAATGGGTTTATTCTACCTTATATAGCACCAGCTGTATAAACTGTATAAAAATTCCCATTGTCCAACTGAGTTTGATGAACTTGGCATACCTAACTGTATATTTTCATACATAAGGTGAAGTAAAGTGTTGTTGGGTAGGTTTGGGTGCCTCTCAAGAGAAATGGATCATGCTCTATCTGTTACAGGTCTGTGGCGGCAGACCCTGTATTTATTTAAGAGGAACGAAGGCAAAATAGCTTGGAGATAAACTAAAAACCTAAACTGGGGGAAAACTAAGCAAGCTCTAAACCAAAGGAACGTGGGAAAACTATAGAAAACAAACATGGAGAGATGCGCAGAAGACCTGACAATGAACAAAGGAAGACAGAGGATTTAAAAACACAGAAGGGCAATGAGGGAAGTGGAAACACATGGGGAACACAGCTGAGACAAATGAACCTGACGCCACAGGGGAAGCAAAAACAAACACACTGGCATTGACCATCCGACTATCAAAATAAAACAGGAAATACTGAAACGTAGACACATGAGCTTGACACAGGAGGAAAGGCAGATGAGAGAGGGAGCGAGAGAACACAGGGGAGAGAGCGACATGGCAGGCTGGGGAAACATGGAATGACACACAGGAAGGGGAGAAGAGACGTCTCGACAAGAAAACAGCAAATCTGGAAGTATAACTGAACAATAAAGAGAACTCAAAACTCAAAAAATTGAAAACCCAAATATTCCAACACACAAATAACACCATAAACTTAAAAGGTGGGGTCAAATGACCCAGAACCATGACAGTATCTGACATAATCAGTGTCTTATCTTTTGCCATTGACTCGAGTTTCGTTTTATTGAAATATCAGTCGTCTTTTAGCTACGCTGACTGAAAACAGAACTGAAGAGAACTGTAGAGATCTTTGAATTAAAGCCTAAATATGCTATGAATGTGGTTGTTAAGAAATACCCATGATTTCAGTACTTGATTCCATGGTTGAACATTCAGCTATGGCTGGATCACAGCTTCAATGTCCAGTCCCAGTTGATCTAATTCAGCAGCCGAGTAACAATATTTCTGTCCTTACAAATTCGTTCATAATCCCAAACAGAAAACCTCATCCTCAAAAAAAAAATAAATAAATAAATAAATAAATACATTAGGGATTGATATCGCAGCCCAAAAGCATTCAGCAATTACTCAGGTAAACATGCTTTCATCAAATGTAATTTGGACCTGACCTGAACAAAATATTGCTTTAACCTTGTTATCTTGCAAAGTGTACTGAACATGGATAGAGAACTGGGGCAACACTTTAATACAACCAATTTTAAAAAGCCATGTGATTTAGCCTAAAGCCATGTAGCAGGATTTCCTCAGAGTTGTGTTTCTACACAGCACAGATCTGTGTGGGGTGGCTTATAAACCATCAATGATGCCCCAGTCCACAATGACACATGAGGAGTATTTAACATTGTGGTGAAAAATTCCTATGTAGCAATTTATCAGATTATATGTTGCCATTTTTTATTTTGCTTATTGTATGCATCTTCACAGGTTGTTATTTCTAACAAAAGTCATTCACTGCTTAATACTATTAAAAATACACCTTTCAGCCATATCAAGCTGTGTCCTTGTGCCAGATGGGACAAACCGGCAGGAGGGTAGGACATGCAAACACTTGTCAGACAGAACAGAGCCGAGTTTGGATCTCAGTACTCTTTTGGCCAGTGGGCATTTCTTCGACTCCTCTGCCAGAACAGCAGTTAGAAACCCCCAGGGCCTTTGTTTACTGACCTAGTACAGAACTAGCATGTGAGCAGTTTGCAGAACCATCCTGCAAAATCACAAAACTGTCACCAGCTCCAACAACATTTACAATAACGTTCCCCTTCAAACCAGCTTTGTGAACAATGCACAGAGATATTCTGATCAGTTTTACCCAGATTTAAGTGAAATAAGAGCAGCAGTTATCACAACTTTATACATGTTGGCTGGATTGTGCAAACTAAAATATATGATTCGGTGAAGAACAGGTATTTTAGGTATTTAGGTGTCCATTAGTGCTTATGTAACTGGGAGCCTATACGTCCCAGTTACAGGCCCCATCAAGGTATATACAGGTTAAAAAGCAACATTTGCTTCCATCCAGAATACGTCTTTTTCAGGGAAGGCCCTGCAAATTTCACTAAGACTAAACTCCAAACTGTATCTATCACAGCAGCATGACTTCACTGTAGACGAGTCCAAAGGTTTGCAGTTTGTTTTTGATCTGTTTTCTATGACATTTGCAGTAAAGATGTCACAATGTGACATTACAAACCCTGCAGGTTTGCATGCATTGGTACTGATTTTTTTTTTTTTTTTTTTTTACTGCTGCCATCAAGTTGCATGGGCCATTTTTATGTTCCTATGCTTTTGTTCTTTTTTTAAACCAACTGATTGTCACATCTTTATTTTGAATTCCTCAGTAGAAAACCAGAACACTTTTAGAAACGTTGCTGCTCATGTACTTAAAAGGTAGATCTGAATTCCCAAGACTCATTTATTGGCATTTCATACTTTTTATTATTTATTACATATCAGGTTTTATCTCATAAATGAAATATGACAGATGCCATGTGCTAATGTCAGTTATATATTTTTTTAAACTATCAAGTGATCTACAAAACATTTTAATGTGTTAGATTAAAATCCAAACATATTTAAAGTATTTTTTGTATCTTTGATTAATTTTTTATTTCAAATTACCTAAAATTACTTACGTCAACACTATCAGATATTTAGTATTGCTGAAATCGTCTTTCTGAGCATTACAACATTCAAAATAAAACAAAAGTTTAAGTAAGCATATTTCTAAAAATTATACAACTCCATACTAGGTAAACTAACAACTACATAAGTATATTATACAGACAACCCACTATACTTTTCTGCATTTTAAACTCAGTGTTTGTTTACTCTCTGGAAATTCTTCCTTGGTGCACAACTTACAGTTTCAAACCACACAAGCAACTGGACCATACAACCAGATTTTACCAGTGCACCAGAGATATGTAATTATATAACCACAGGGACTGGAATGTAGCTGTGAAATAAAGGCTGACAAACCAAGAAGAGCTCTTCCGTGACCTGCTGTGACCTTTGGACTGTTCAAGACAACGAAAAAAAATTATGTCACAAGAACTGGAGATTAGGTTGGCATAGCCAGGCTCAGGGTGAAAACTGCAGCAATCTGGAACATCGTCAATGTTGTGCTACAGTTTAGTGAAATAAATAGTATGGGCATTGTGGGCTCCCATCATAGTTCCTGAAAAAACAGCCACACATGTTTGGAATATCTAATCTTACCACTTTGAAAATACCTCTCAGGGTTTCATTTTCTTTATGATGCACAAAGTTAATGAAAACAAGTTTGTGGCAAGGCTAGAGGTGAGGCTGCCAGGTCGCCACCAGACACATGTGTCGACTGAAATTACTCAAATACCAGGAGACAAATCATCAGAGAAATCCATAGACTGTATATAAAAGATGGATGCAATCACCTATTCACTTCTCGACATTTTGAAGTTGATGAGAGTAAAGTGATCAGGTAGCTACATCACTAAAACACATACAGACAGACACAGTGTGAAGTAACAAGCTAAAGAAATGGCAGAATTTCACTCACTAAAACTGAAAAACTGCATCACAGAGAAGCTCATAATTTATCAGATAACTCAAATAAAAATGATCAAAAAGTCCCAACAGGACAACCGTAGCAGACACCTAACAATACCACTGTCTATGTTGGCACACTTGTCAATCGAAGCAGTCAAGCCTCTTACTTGAAACCTTAATGTTTCCAAATGGATGAGAAGGGTTTGCATTTAAACTCGAGATACAATCTGATTTTACTTTGGTATGCACATACCAAAATATCACAGAGTGCTGCTCATAAGAGGTAACACTGCTGTGTGGTAATTATGTGCTGCTGTTGAGATATCATCACTGCAGCTACACGTTGCTTCTATCAGGCTTTCTGAGTTAACAGGAATGGGTAACAAAAATAAGATAGCCTTTGAACTTCTGGAACTGATTTTATTTTCGCACTATATTCATGCTGCGCAGAACTGCATTAACACCCGATTGAGATCCCGGTTCTGTTTGTATGAACATGAATGTTCTATTAATAACAAGTTGTAAATGAGGTTTTTATCTTCTGCCATCACCAGGTCAAGACTTTTTCTCATACAGAACCATTAGATGCTAGGTGAGAATGCTCTTTCAGAGAGTTACTGGCACGACTTTAGACTCTGCTCCTGTTTTTGAGGATGTCTAATCACTTAATTTTATGTTTTTCCAAAACCAGTTCCATCTGATTCCATCCAGTGCTATTGTCAGTCATCTATTCATCCCTCTATGCATTTTGTACATGCTTATTTAACTCTGGGGCACACTGGCATTTGAGATTGTCCGAGCTGACAGTAGGCGAGAGGCAGTGTACAACCCAGACAAGCATGTTCTTTCACTGATACCAAAGAGGTTTTCATATATTTGGTATCTCATATTAGTTTCACACCACCACTACAATTTTTTTTAAATTACACTTTACTTTTATAGTTTTTGTGGATTACCTGTTAACTGCCTTAAAATCATATAAAAATGTAAATAATTACAAAACAACTGTTTTTGCATGGGTTCTCTCTGGGTACTCCAGCTTCCTCCCACAGTCCAAAGACATGTTATGCTAGGTTAACTGGTGATTCTAAATTGTCCATAGGTTTGAAAGTGAGTGTGAATGGTTGTCTCTTTCTGCGTTAGCCCAGATAGGCGACCTGTCCAGGGTGGTCCCTGCCTCTTGCCTATGGTAGCGGCTTGGCTCGAGCCTATGGATGTCACATTTGATACTGCTCTAATAAAACATACCAATATGCATGATGAAGCAGTGGTATTAGTTTGGTTTCTGTCCATAAAAAACAGGAAGGAGAGAGCAAAACAAATTCCAAATCTAAGTATTTCTAATATTTTTGTATTCTATATTTCATTAATAAATTACTTAATCTGAGCTATTTAACATTTAGGGATTGATAGTTTGGTCATTACAGTTGAGAACTGGCATGGATATGTTATCATTTAACTATGTGCATGGCTCTGAAAGTTAAAGTTGTCATTAACACTAACCGTTAGTCAACTCCACACTGAACCTCCGATAACTGCTGAGAAAACCTGCAGCATTCAATAATAAGCTGAGTGGAAAATCTGTGCTTCCAGAGCAGCTCAAGTATTCAGTCTTCTGGGGGATGTGAAATCAAATAGAACTCACCTCAATGCTGTCAACAGATCCATATCGGCTGCCTGGCCCCGAAGGACATGTCTGACCCCAAGCACAGACTGGGTAGATACCGCAGTAATATCATAAATACATTTTAGCTACAGTCAACATCTGTGAAGCTTTTACTTTGTCATGAGCAGGTAGAGGGTGGCTTAAAACCAATACAGGTCAAGACTGCAGAGTCAACATTTCAGCTGAAAAGAAAAAGGCAAATATATTTGGAGAGTTTTTTTCACTTAAAATCTCACCATGTGGTTTCATGAGATAACAGCTGTCTTGGGTTGTTGTATTTCATGAAGATTACTGAAGCCACGCATTATCATGACCAACACCACTCGTTCCAGTACACATATATAAGATTATCTGAATAAACAAAGGTGGCAAGAAACAGCTGAACACATCACCATCATACCATTTGTGAAACTCGACGACTTTATGTTTTCATGTCCCTTTTTTTAAGTTCTGAACCATATTCAACAAAAGACTTTCAAACCGACATCAGACTGAACCTCTAAACTGTTCTGACCGAAAATGTCAAGATGACATCTCACATAGGAATTTAACAAAGTAGCTCTGTGAGTGGATCTTTCACAGAGCTCATTTATACTCACACCTGACCTTTAGATATTCTGCCCTCAGAGGAGGATAACAAATATTTGATCATGGACTGAAAAATACACATTTTATGTTTGATGGACAGGAACAATATGTAGATTAGGAATAAATTAATGGGACGATGCCCCATTTCAAGGTGATCCTGCCTCTCATGTCATACTTTATTTTTAGTTAAAGTTTGCTTTATGTAAAAATCTCTGCGTTCTTTATGTTGTGATCTAAATTTTAGACCACAACAGAAACAATGACTTTTGTAGTTTGTTGTATCACTGACACCTCTGGATATTTCCCAAAAGCATGCAGCTTGCTAGATTGTGCCAGTTGAAGTTTCCTTACTTCTGTGATGCTGTAAAACATTAATAAGCGATAGTCCATGGTCATAAAAGATGCATGAGAAGGCAAGAGCAATGCACAACATACACAGCAACAGTCACAATAGTATCACAATAGTCTAGGGACTTATATTAGACCATGGGGTAGTACAGAAAAAACCCAATGACCAGATGGCCCTCGATGAACAAACACTTGGCGACAGTGGGAAAGAAAAACTCCCTTTTAACAGGAATAAGCCCCCAGCAGAACCAGTTTGAGGGAGAGGCAGCCATACACAGAGACCAGCAGGAGGTGTCTAATTAGACTAATGTTACTAACAGACAGTGATCAGCGCCACTGAACTAATTTGCCAGTACAAGTCAAACAATAACTATAGCTACAGTGTAAAGCCGATGCGCAACTACCTTACAGCACAATGACTGACTGGATCTTAAAAGCATAACATTTTCTCTAAAAACACAATTCTTTTTCAGCATGTCATTATAGTCCCACTCACTCAGTTCCTGAAATAATCTAACAGTACTTGTTTGTGACTTTCTGTCTGTCTTCTAATTAAGTGCAAGGACACGGTTCACATGGATTGAGTTGGATATAAAAATAAAAAAATTTCTAAAATGAGTTGCCGGTGTTCTTGGTTGTATTGACGGACCACTGCTAACACTGACAGATGCAATCAAACAGTGGGGCTATACTTGAATGCATTTGTCTTATTTAATATTGGCCTTTTCTATAGAGATTCCTATGTCCATCTTTCCATCATCTTGGTCCTTGTGGACAACAAAGCCAAACCACAGAAGGGTCATTCTGCCGTCTGCATTCCTGATAATAAGCCATGAAATAAAAACAGTCAGCTCATGTTCCCTCTCTAATTTTTTAATTGTTGTCTGGGAGAAACAGACACATCGATTTGTTACCAGATGGACAAGTCTTTGAACTACCTGTAATAACAGATGGAGTGTGGGTGGCTGCTGAAAGGTGTGTTCGCACGGGGAATGGGAGTTCATCCACAGCTGGTGTAACCAGCCAGAACTGTAAAAATCCTCAGAAGCTAAGAGCGAACATGTGTAGATTCAGTCCAGACGGTTCTCATATTTCCTCTTTTTTCCGAGGTCGTCATTTAGGAACGTGGTGGGTAGCCGAAAACGTAATATGGTGACGATTTGTCACCTAGCGTAAAATGTTACGCTTTGGGAGTGAGAACGTGTTGATAAGCCAGTTGTCATACAAATATTTCATGTAGATAAGTTCACCAACATATCCAGCAAACACAACTCGAATGCCTTATGTTCAACCACCATTGAAATGAATGGAATCCAAAATCACTCTTTTAGTCATCAGCCAACCGATATTTCATAAAAATACTGAACAAAGATCAGCTAACAGATAAATCAAATGGTTAATAAATATATGGGACCTCTCTATTAAAACCAAAGGTCTTTTAAGGGAAGTAGAAAATGTTCCTTTGTTCCCGAGACTAAATACATGAAACAGCTACTTGTAAATTTTAATTTAGATATATTGAGTTTGTCCTAAGAATCCTGTAAAACAACTATCCACCCGAGGCCAGCACACCTGGATATAAAGTATTTTGAAAGGGTGCAAGGCTTAGGGTAGAAGAGGAGGGGCGCTGTTTCATATTAAATGTGTTCATCATATGTTCTCCAGAAAGCATCCCGTGCAGCTATTGTTAAACTAGTGACTGAATACGAAACAGTAGAGGAGAGTGGAATCAAGCTGACAAATCCTCATACCATGCTAAACTTTAACATAACCTACATATATGCTAGCACGCAACTTCCTGCCTAATATGGTTAGTGACTTAAATTTACAATTCCAGCTCATTTTTGCACTTTGGGCACACAATAATGCAACAGATGAGCAGTCTACATGATAGGTCCTTCAGCTGGCAGAGAAATGGATTCACCTCAATGATAGATGGCCTCCATTTGCACACCTGATAAAATCCTACTGAAAAATGTTATCATCTCCTCTGAAGTGGATGGTGCCAGGGTAGATCAATTTAATGTCATGTCTTTGACTAAATTCCAGGACTGCTGTACATAATAGATTTTCCATAAAAACAGAAAAGAAGACGGAAAAGCATGAGGACATTTCTCAGTGAGTAATGTCTCAGACTCCTGAAATATGTCTTGCAAATCAAAAATGGCCACGTGGAGACTGCCTCCTTTGTTAAAATCGCCATCTTTTTAACATTAGGAATGTTTACAGCCTGTTACTAAACAGGGTTAAACCTCTATGGACAGCTTCCCCCCTTGAATGGTTCTATGGGTCAATTCTTTTATAAGTCATCTTTTTGGATACTTGAGTTAAGGATATGACCAGTTACAGCTGTAGCGAGTTTGTGTGTAAAAGCCTCACCTTCACTCAGTGGAGAAATGATGTTGTTCGTGTCTTCTGATTTCTGTTTCTGTTTTGCTGAATGTAATTCAGTATTTCATGAATTTCTTACTTTGCACTAGCAGGTATGTGTCTTTGTGTGCTGCACACGTTTGTTAACCAACCGGAAACGACTTTTTCAAGTAACTGTAAGTTACTAAAACTGCAAACTGTAAGTAAACTGTAAGTAACTGTAAGTGTGAGCTATTAAAATCCACAAAATTGGTGTAAATAAATTCACCACAATGCAGGAAAGTAGGTGCCTATTGTTTAATGGAGTGCAATCAGTGAGTAAATAGGTAGAAATTGGTGACATCAATCATAAAAGGTTCATTTTTTGGACATTTTTGGACAATTTCCCCCATCCTCCAACAAGCCGTGCATATTCCATGCCTTTGGTTCCAGACTTTTCCCTTCCCTGTTCACACAACCTGCACAATATATGATCATTACCATATTCAATGACCATTAAATGGCTGAAATTTTGAGCACTTCACTGAAATACTTTGAAAAGAAAAGTGCATATCTGTTTTGCAAGCAAGTTCTTTTGATTGTAGCACAGTGTGAGTAAAGACATTCACATCATAAAGAATACAACCCATAAAATATTAGAGCAGGTTCACAACAGTTCTCTGACAACAGTCACGTGGAAATCTGCTGACTGAGATGACAGGTATTGGGGCTAAAGTGCTGTCAAAGGCAGACAGGCGCTAACAGAAAGGACCGCTGAAAGCTAACGCGAACAACAGAGCTTTCTAAACCTTCAAAAGGAACTTTACAGGTGTTTTATGAGTGAAGGTTTGTTTGGTCTTAAACCAATTGCCATGATTAATGACGAATGCAAATAAAACTGTCTCTTAACACTCTGGGCATCTTTACACTGGTACCTCATACATCAAACACTTCTTGGCAAAAACTCAGGAAAAAAAATCTAATTTGTACCGTTCTGTTCCAGTAAACATTATGTGCTCCTGCACTGCCATGAGATTATCGATAAGCATGACTCAACACAGAGCTCCCAGAGGGGTCCGATTTATTTCAAGGAAACAGTCACAGCTGATTTGAATCTTAATACGAATTCTTAAAAGAGTCTTTCGTGACAGTTCAACTGCATCCAAAGCACCATCTTTATGCTAATTGCTACTAAAAAAGTTGATGCAAAGGTGATGCAATGGACGATCAACCTCATAACTCTCATATCTGCTATCGTATGCATTATGCATTTCATACATTGGCACTAGAAGAGCTGACTAGTAGTCATCCAGGATTAAATGAGAATGTAATTCATTACGGTACTATGATAATGAATCACACGCTCCAAGGAGTAACACATTACCGTTTTAAAAAGTAACAAGTAAAGAGTAATGACACTGGAGCCTGAACAAGAACACAAAGAGGCTGAACAATCTGAAAATTCAACTGTTCAGCCCCAGCGGTCGTACTGGAGCTTTTTATGGTATTACAATATTTTAAAAATATGTTATTGTCTTATTATCTCTTATATATTACTAAAACTCATTTTAGAAACTGAATCTAAGGTCAGATCATTACCTTTCAGACAGCACAAAGTATGCACTTTGCATAAATAATGTCATTTTTTTCTTTTGTGTTTGCAGTAATTTTCTTTACATTTTTCACATGAACTTGGTTTAATCAGGATCAGCCCAACTAAACCCAAACAGAACAACCATAGGCTGCTATCAATAAAATTCCTCATTATCATCACCAGGCTATGATATGATATTATATGCAAAATAATTTACATTTTTACTTCTGTCCAATCAGTTATCCTTTTAACAATGAGTCACGGGTCAGTGTTATTGAATCAGTTCTAAATATACGCAACAGCAATTCAGCTAACTTTGTTAATGAGCACACCATAAGGTGGCCTCTTTATTAGGGAGACACCTGCAGGGCTGAAAAACACAGACAAACCGAATAGCCACACGACTCAATCCCCACAGCCTCCTGTGTCAGAATGACCATAAACAATCAGCTGTTACAAAAATGAACATAATCAACTACATACAACTGTGGATAAGTACAGATTTGGTCATCTACATCCATCAGAGGTGACTAAAATGAATAACCAGTCAGTGTGTACTTTTGCTAAAACCATGTAGCACTCTGATACTACCAGTAGTGATATGTTCTGCTGCACGTGCTCCTGAAACCACTGACGGTGTCCAGAAAAGAACATTGGCTTCATACATAATTAGAAAAGCTTCTGGGAAAACCTGATCTTATCAGGAGAGATGGCATCCATCATACTTTAGATGGAGCTAAAGTAGTTCTAGAAATGTGAACAAATGTATTAAACACCCCGAAACACGACTATCCAGAGCTGGGACCAGGAAGCAGAATTACAGTCTGATATGCTGCTCTTCAGTTCCTCTCCTCCTGTCTTCTCCCCAAAACTTCACTCCGGAGAGAGAGTGTGTGTGTGCTCACAGACCACCAAATCAAAAACCAATAACCAGCAAAGAACAATTTAAGTACATGAGTATAGTAACTCCACCAAAGGGGCTGCTCTAACATGAGCTAGCTAGCTGTAATTGATTAATATATAGGGAAATGAAGTTAGATGAAAGATGAAGAATTACTGCAGGGCTGAAAGAGGCACAAACAGGGTGCTGAGCCAGGTCAGAGCAGTGTTTAATGGAACGTGTGAAGAAATGGACAGGTTGCTGGCGGTGTAGAGCAGCAGGGAAGCGTAGCTGAACTGAACACAGAGTCACAGAGTGTGGAGAACTAATCCAAGAAAAGTAAAGTGAAAATCTGTAGCGGAGCTGCAGAATCGGATGGGTTTCGGGCTTGAGGAGAAGAGCTGATGAGGTGAAGGGCTGTGAACTGAGTCGCAGCAGTGAGAGAAAGGCTGCACGTGAAGCACAAATGAATTCTTTAAAATGTGCTTCCTATGCTGTTGGAGCCAACTGTGAGATCAGTTTTAAAATGCAGGCAATAAGTTGTTCACAATGACACTGTGCAACCGAATGTGATCCAAAATTAATTTGAACTTTGTAAAACTAATAAAAGCCTCCCAAAATTAATCTTAAATACTTGTTTGTATCAAATTCTATTTAAAATTACAAATTTTAGAAGAAACTTAAGTAATAACTTCTTCAAGAAACAGCTTATTTGTCGCTCAGTCTGGCCAGTTTTTTGGAATTCTGGTGCCTCTAATGTCAAAATCCTCACAGTTATAATAATAATAATAATAATAATAATAATAATAATAATAATCTCTAAAGACCCTCAAGGTCACCTTACACTAGAAAAGCAAAATAAAAACATATACACAAAAAGCAAACAAATAAAACCACAACTATAAAACGAATGAAGGTAACAATCCACTATGGCCAAGTAATAATGACGGCTGTGCAGTCCTGAACAGACGGGTTTTGAGAGGTGATTTAAAAGTAGAAAGAGAATTTATAAACCAGAGATCTGGTAGAAGTGCATTCCACAGTCTTGGGGCAGAGCAACTACGGGCTCTGAGTCTCATGGACTTATTATTATGCCAATAGAGCTTTCAGACTGCAGGCTTACTTGTAGTTCCTAGGAGGGAGAGCCTTTGGCTATCAGAGCCCTCTACTATGTTAACAGATACTGTCTGGTGCCAGTACAGGAGCCTCCAGGGTGAAAACCATTACAGTCTATTATCAAATTTTTCATATAGCTCGACATAAGCTTTGTGCTATATTCTGTTGGTCCAAGAGTTGAAAACAAGCCTTATTGTATTGTTACTTATGGTTACATAGAAACTCTGTTGCAGTTATTGTGTGAAAGCGTGTATAGCTAATAAGCATCTCTTTCAGGTCACGTCACAGCTGCAGAATAATGCATTGTAAATGGATATACTAACCATCAACAACAAGACAAACTGGAATTGGACCACATTAAGGTTTAAAGTTTCATCATTTAATGCTGGCGATTTTATCTTATGTTAGATATTTTGAGCTGTGCACTGACATCTTCACCTTTCTGCACCACTTTCTATCTGAAAAATTGTAAAATATCATTTTATCTATAGTTACGATCAAAGAGGCTCCGTTCAGTTGTTCCCTTATTCATGAGGGTCCACTCCATTTGATTTGGCACATTTGTGATGCTGGATGTCCTCGGCGACCCAACCCCAAAGGAATCTGCAACACCAAAACTTGTAACCAGCCTAACACACCTACCATAGTGCGACAAGCAGCATACACCCTGGACAGGTTGCTAGTCTTTTGCGAGGCTAACACAGAGAGATGGTCTTGGAGAGAAAAACAGCAGATTGCCCATTCATTCTAAACAGTGATTTTTTTTATAGATGCCAATTGATCTCACAGCTTATCTAGCAAGTTGGTCCCCCTTGAGTCTCCTGTAAAAGACCTTAGGTTTATCCACAATGCAACAAACAACCAAAATAAGCTACTGGGCTTCTTGACAACCTTAGTGGGCCACAGACACTTTGGCGTGTATTAATCTAGTTTTAGACTTCACTTGTCAAGCACTGCTGCCGTGCTTACAGAACACCACAGATCCTGTTGTAGCTCCACAACAAGAGGAGCCACTGTAAAAAAAAAAAAAAAAGCCCTGATGTGACACAGTTTGGTTACGGTTATTATCCACAAAAATATGTTTTAATTGGAAATTATATCTGGTTGACACCAACACAGACAATAAAGACCTTTCAAGGAGGAATAAAAAAGAAGGTTAATTAACTTTTCAATCTCATACAGTGATCAGACCCCACAGGGTAAGAGGAACATCATGGGAAAAGATTTGGTATATTAGAGGAAATAGTCTCTCAACTTTGATTGAATGCAGTCCTGGAGTTTGTGTTCACCAAGTTAGAATTTATTTCTCCCCTTTGGGTCTGGCAATCTATCAATTTCTCATTACCATCTGCTTTCTAATGCCTGTCCTGATTGTGTGATAAATCACCACATTTTGCACTTCTCATGTGCAGGGTTGCAGGTTTTTTTTATGTTTTTCTATTAACTCTTTTGAAAGTTTACCCACATCATAACAACAGAGGGTGTAACATACTGAGAATAAACATTAACAGAATCATATAAAGCAGAAGGTCTCTTCTACCTCCAAAACAGTCTCCATGAACATTTCACTGCAAAATGTGTTCTCTCCTTTTGAAACTTTATTTATTCTTCTCATCTTCTGCATTCAAATGGCAGCCTGTCAAGACCACCCTCGGGGTTCAAAATCCACACTGTTCTCTGTGTGAAATGTATTTCAGCTTTGGCTTTAAATCAAATAAATAAATATATATTTTTTAAAAGAACAGCTCATATTTCACAGCTCTCCCACAGCATCTGTGGCATATGTGCTTACTCATAAAGTCAAAACGATGTTGTATTCCGGACCAATTTTCATATGTCTTCTGGCAGGGAACAATTCTGACTCGCGATTTGCTGTGAAATCTGAGCTGCTGACCAGCGAGATGTTATTCCCTGCAGCGCTGCGCACACACATGTAAACACACTGAAGTGATAAAGCCTCGAGTCCAACTTTGAAATAAACACCCTTTCAAAAGAACAGCTCTTGGGATGGGTGAAGGACGTCCAGGGGATTGTTCATTCTCCGGTCCCTTTGAGGGAACGCAATGTGACACAGAGCTGGCTGAATAAACCCTATTAAGTATAAGGCTTTAAAGCATGTTATACAGCAGCTACTGCTCTATATGCTGCAGAGGACATGCTCATAAATGGTCTAGAAATCATATTTTTAAGGAAATATTAAATTAATTCCATATTAAAACTTGGGTTGCAATTTGAACTCACAGAAATACCAAAATATAGCGATTAAGGAAGGACAAAATTTCAGCTGTAGGGACTCCAAAATTCATAATTAATAATTAGTTAATAATTAATTTTCTTATTACCTATTCGTGTGGTTATTTTTTGCCAGTTTCACAGATCAAGGCTAAAGTAGTCAAATGTCTTTTTCATACTCAAACTGAGATGACATTAAAGCAAAAGCAACTAAGCAAATAATTCCCAACAGCTGATCGACTTAATACCCCTTACAGCCAGATTAGTTACAACCACTTTGTTCTGACCTGTAAAAAAACCCAAAAAACCAAATGATAGTAACGATCCACCCCTTAAGAAGGACGTCTTCAAATTCTTCTTGTGAACAAATGCAAAAGAAAAATGAGCGTGATGTGAACCGTCTACCGTCTGTTCATCGAAGTCTGATATACTTGATTCTTCTTGGCTTTTAAGTCTGCTCACGTACTTGCATCCAAAAACTATTAAAAACACATTACTGCGCAGATCCAAATGTGTCTTAATTTACAGCTGAAACTGGTACCCAGAATATTAACAGAATTCTCTCTGTTTGAAACAAGTTTGTTCATGTGGGCCTTATTTAGCCATTGTTATGAACTTCTAAGTGATGGCCTGTAAATGGCCTGTATTTGTATAGCGCTTTTCTAGTCCCTAAGGACCCCAAAGCGCTTTACACATTCAGTCATCCACCCATTCACACACATATTCACACACTGGTGATGGCAGCTACATTGTAGCCACAGCCACCCTGGGGCACAACCGGGCCCTCTGACCACCACCAGTAGGCAACGGGTGAAGTGTCTTGCCCAAGGACACAACGACCGAGACTGTCTGAGCCAGGGCTCGAACCGACAACCTTCCGATTACAAGGCGAACTTCCAACTCTTGAGCCACGATCGCCCCAGTGATGAAACAGAAACTCACATTTGCACACGTGAGGTCTGTGTGCATTCATTTATCTGATGATTTCTTGTAGTAATGACAGTTCCAGGCAGCTTCACAGACCCTAAGATGATGTCTTCAAATATCTTTTTTGTCCAGACCAGCCAAAGCCAGAAAAACTGCAGATTTTTTGTTGTTTTGCTTTGAAGAATTCTAAGTGATTAGCCAGTTTAGTCAGATTTACGAATCAGTTTATTTGAAAGGGATACTGCCCAACGTGTCGCTTAATGTATCAGAAATCTGTGTGCGCAAAATATTTCCAATTTATAAAAGCTATTCAAATTTGACAGATCCTTGTAAACTAAGGACAGGCTGAAATCCTGACTTTCAGCAATAGAGAGGAAATGTGTTATTATTATTAACATATGCATATGCATTGCTCTGTCTGTTGATGTAAAAGATAAATGACAGTACATGCAACTGTGCAGCTAGTCTTGTGTATCATCACTGATTTCTCTGCTGTATATAATGTTTGAGCATGAGCTGTGTGCAAATGCAAAATACGCTGGAATTCACTTAATGAATGTGGATTATTAAATACCCTTAAAACCTCAAATCCCTTTATCGACTTTCACTGCAATTCAAAAACTATGATGTACTGTACAGGGAGTGCAGAATTATTAGGCAAGTTGTATTTTTGAGGAATAATTTTATTATTGAACAACAACCATGTTCTCAATGAAGCCAAAAAACTCATTAATATCAAAGCTGAATGTTTTTGGAAGTAGTTTTAGTTTGTTTTTAGTTTTAGCTATTTTAGGGGGATATCTGTGTGTGCAGGTGACTATTACTGTGCATAATTATTAGGCAACTTAACAAAAAAAAAAAATATACCCATTTCAATTATTTATTTTTACCAGTGAAACCAATATAACATCTCCACATTCACAAATATACATTTCTGACATTCAAAAACAAAACAAAAACAAATCAGCGACCAATATAGCCACCTTTCTTTGCAAGGACACTCAAAAGCCTGCCATCCATGGATTCTGTCAGTGTTTTGATCTGTTCACCATCAACATTGCGTGCAGCAGCAACCACAGCCTCCCAGACACTGTTCAGAGAGGTGTACTGTTTTCCCTCCTTGTAAATCTCACATTTGATGATGGACCACAGGTTCTCAATGGGGTTCAGATCAGGTGAACAAGGAGGCCATGTCATTAGTTTTTCTTCTTTTATACCCTTTCTTGCCAGCCACGCTGTGGAGTACTTGGACGCGTGTGATGGAGCATTGTCCTGCATGAAAATCATGTTTTTCTTGAAGGATGCAGACTTCTTCCTGTACCACTGCTTGAAGAAGGTGTCTTCCAGAAACTGGCAGTAGGACTGGGAGTTGAGCTTGACTCCATCCTCAACCCGAAAAGGCCCCACAAGCTCATCTTTGATGATACCAGCCCAAACCAGTACTCCACCTCCACCTTGCTGGCGTCTGAGTCGGACTGGAGCTCTCTGCCCTTTACCAATCCAGCCACGGGCCCATCCATCTGGCCCATCAAGACTCACTCTCATTTCATCAGTCCATAAAACCTTAGAAAAACCAGTCTTGAGATATTTCTTGGCCCAGTCTTGACGTTTCAGCTTGTGTGTCTTGTTCAGTGGTGGTCGTCTTTCAGCCTTTCTTACCTTGGCCATGTCTCTGAGTATTGCACACCTTGTGCTTTTGGGCACTCCAGTGATGTTGCAGCTCTGAAATATGGCCAAACTGGTGGCAAGTGGCATCTTGGCAGCTGCACGCTTGACTTTTCTCAGTTCATGGGCAGTTATTTTGCGCCTTGGTTTTTCCACACGCTTCTTGCGACCCTGTTGACTATTTTGAATGAAACGCTTGATTGTTCGATGATCACGCTTCAGAAGCTTTGCAATTTTGAGACTGCTGCATCCCTCTGCAAGATATCTCACTGTTTGACTTTTCTGAGCCTGTCAAGTCCTTCTTTTGACCCATTTTGCCAAAGAAAAGGACGTTGCCTAATAATTATGCACACCTGATATAGGGTGTTGATGTCATTAGACCACACCCCTTCTCATTACAGAGATGCACATCACCTAATATGCTTAATTGGTAGTAGGCTTTCGAGCCTATACAGCTTGGAGTAAGACAACATGCATGAAGAGGATGATGTGGACAAAATACTCATTTGCCTAATGATTCTGCACTCCCTGTATGTGTAGCCCTCCATTAAAGCATCCAAAAGTATCTTGAACACCTCCAAAGGTAAAATGACCCTGCCTAGAAACATTATATATTGTTCTTTATATCACTGATCCTTCTCAAAAACTTAGCAATGGACATGAAAACTGTAATGTCAAAAGAATCTTCTACACACTTCTGTTCCAGATCCCACAACACATCAAATCAAATCAAATCACTTTTATTGTCACATCACATGTGCAGGCACATTGGCACAGCACATGCGAGTGAAATTCTTGTGTGCGAGCCCCACAAGCAACAGAGATGTGCAAACACAACAACACAAACGAGCAAAATACAAGAATGGCCGACCTGAAACTAATAAATATATGTACAATATATAATAGTGTATGCATTTCTGGATGTGTATACTAAATATTTTCCTACGTGTGTGTGTGTGTGTGTGTGTGTGTGTGTGTGTGTGTGTGTGTGTGTGTGTGTGTGTGTATACACATTTTTACAAATTAAATAGTAAAAATAATAATAATAATAATAATAATAATAATAAAATATATAAATATACAGAGTTGAATATGTGCAAAACAGTGGCATTACTGTACAGTGTGGAGTGCATAATGTTAAAGTTCCAGTAGTGAAGCTGAGGTGTCTATGAAGTGTTCAGCAGTCTGATGGCCTGGTGGAAGAAGCTGTCTCTCATTCTGCTGGTACGGGACCGGATGCTGCAGAACCTCCTTCCTGATGGAAGTAGTCTGAACAGTTTATGGCTGGGGTGACTGGAGTCCTTGATGATCCTCCCCGCTTTCCTCAGGCAGCGCTTCCTGTAGATGTCTTGGAGGGAGGGAAGCTCACCTCCAATTATCCGTTCAGAGCACCGCACTACTCGCTGGAGAGCTTTGCAGTTGTAGGCGGTGCTGTTGCCATACCAGGTGGTGATGCATCCAGTGAGGATGCTCTCAATGGCACAGTGATAGAAGGTCCTGAGGATGCGGGGGCTCATGCCGAATCTTTTCAGTCTCCTGAGAAAGAAGAGGCGCTGCTGCGCCTTCTTCACTGTTTTGTTTGTGTGTACTGACCACGTAAGATCCTCAGCCAGATGTACACCAAGGAACCGGAAGCTGCTCACTCTCTCCACAGCAGCGCCGTTGATGGTGATGGGGGTGTGTACTTCTCTGCACCTCTGGAAGTCCACTATCAACTCCTTTGTCTTTGCGACGTTGAGGGTGAGATGGTTGTCTTGACACCAGTGGGTCAGGGCGCTGACCTCCTCCCTGTAAGCTGTCTCATCACCGTTGGTGATAAGACCCACCACTGTAGTGTCGTCCGCAAACTTCACAATGATGTTGGAGTTGTTAGTGGCTGTGCAGTCGCAGGTGTAGAGTGAGTACAGGAGAGGGCTCAGTACACACCCCTGTGGAGCACCAGTGTTCAGTGTGATGGGGGATGAGGTGATGCTGCCCAGTCTGACCACCTGGCGTCTGTCAGACAGGAAGCTAAGGATCCAGCTGCAGAGGGAGCTGCTCAGTCCTAGATCCTGCAGTTTCCTGTCCAGCTTCGAGGGAACGATGGTATTGAATGCTGAGCTGTAATCTACAAACAGCATCCTCACATACGTGTCTCTCTTCTCCAGGTGTGACAGGGCAGTATGTAGTGTCAGGGCTATGGCATCATCAGTGGACCTGTTGTGGCGGTATGCGAACTGTAGAGGGTCCAGTGAGTCGGGTAGTGCAGAGCAGATGAAGTCCCTGACCAGCTTCTCGAAGCATTTGCTTACGATGGGGGTCAGGGCTACAGGTCGCCAGTCGTTCAATGAGGAGATGGTGGAGGATTTGGGTACAGGGACGATGGTGGCCATTTTGAAGCAGGCTGGGACTACAGACAGAGAGAGGGAAAGGTTGAAGATGTGCGTGAACACTCCAGCCAGCTGAGCCGCGCATGACCTGAGGACGCGGCCGGGAATCCCGTCCGGACCAGTAGCTTTGCGTGCGTTCACCTTCCTGAAGCACTTCCGCACATCCTCCTCAGACACAGTGTGCGCACTGACGTCATCCGCGGTGCGCACACTGTCCGGTCTCATGGTGTTCGCTGCGTCGAATCTAGCGTAGAATACGTTTAGATCCTCACACAGAGAGGCCGTGGTCTGCGGTGTGCTGGTTTTCCCTCTAAAGTCTGTGATCGTGTTTAGTCCCTGCCACATACTCCGAGGTTTGTCAAACTGTTGCTCCACCCTGTCCCTGTACTCACGTTTGGCTGCTTTGATCGTCTTCCGGAGTTGGTAATGTGCGTGTTTGTAGTCCGATGTGTTCGCGGAGGCAAAGGCGGTGCTCCGTGCCGCCAGTGCCGCGCGAACATCTCCGTTAATCCAGGGTTTTTGATTTGGGAAGGATTTGACTGTTCTGGATGGGACGACATCTTCCACGCATTTCCTGATAAATCCGCAGACTGAGTCTGTGTATTCATCAATGTCCCTAGCAGCCACGTGAAACATTTCCCAGTCCGCGTGATCAAAACAGTCCCGCAGCGCAGACTCCGATTGGTCCGTCCAACAGTGCACCGCCCTCCGGGTTGGAGACGTGACCTTGATAAGAGCTGGGTGACCTTGTGTCCTATGTTAACTTTAAACATTTAAACGTAAACAGGGGGAAAGCAGCCCTTCCACAGAGGATTAGCTCATAGGGAGTAAAGTTGAGAATAACAAGATCCCACTGTAGCAAAACACAAACAGACTCTGAAGCAGCTCTTACTTCACTGACTACCCGGAGTAACAGGGTGACTGTGTGGTGACAGACTAACATTATGCACTCCGTGTCTGTGTGTTTGTGTGTAGACGTCTGTCAGAGGGCCCACGAGGAACAGAGCTCTCCCATTGGTCCTCCAGTCAAGGCCAGGACTATATGCTGACTGTGGTCAGCACAAAAAGAACAGCTGACGTGGCCCAACTGTGGACAGAACACAGGGGACAGGACTCCCTGTCAGCTGTGTGTGTTTGTGCATAAAAGAAGTGATTTTGACCAAACTCTTATGTAATACAGTTTTACAAAATTTCGGGAGAATTCAGAGACATATCTTCCCCACTTGGAAACTAAAAAGCCATAATAGGACGGAAAATCCCAGGAGGTGAAACGAGCTGCCATCATCTGTGTCGCACCAAGAGCTATTTATAGTCCCATACAAGTGGTAAGCAAGTAAATATGATAATGATGTCATAGGTGAAAAAGGGCTTTATTGCATCACGCACTGCACACATAAACAGCCAGGTTATTGCAGCAGAAGCAGCTTTTCTGAGCAGAACTACTTTTTGTGAAGGCAGCATTTTGAGCAGCAGCTGCTGTTGGTGTCTGAACTTGTGCAGGGATCATTAAACGAGCCATTAGACTGTAGAGCTGATCATTCACCACTGGAGATGCTGTAGTTTCACATTTACATCAAAAGCACATAGGAGGATGTAGGACGTGAAGGAAACCATGACAGCACTGTAATCAGAGATTTTATCACATCGTATCTAATATCCCCTCAGGCAACGTTATCAATACTTTCACGGCAGCAAAAAGGCTCATCTCGAGGCTTCAAACCCAGCCTTCACTACCCAGCGAGTGAAGTCACGGTAACAACATTCATTTTTGTCTATGTGCAATATAAAAGTCCAAAAAGTCAGGACAATGTATTTACAAAATGAGTCTAAATTTATACCCTTAAAAACATTTCAAAATGTTCCTAAGTCAGTCGGAACAGTTGCCGGATGGTAGAAGTTATTTCAAACTAACACCACAAATCCAAATTAACAGTGAGTAGATTTCCATAATTTGCAAGGAGCAGTCAAACCACCACTGAAAGAAAAGAGGAGAAATTATCCATAGAAACTGTGACAAAGCCCATTTTAATGCACAGGTCTGATTTTCTCTTTGTGGTCAGCAGTCCGGCAGCTTGTACATTAAAGGCAAATGTAATGTAAAAATGATAAATGTAATCGATGCAGACAGCATCTGACAAAACTGCCTTATTTTACAAAGCCAGTAGATATTTTGGCTGACAATCACAAAACATGTCAGAATATTGCAGCTTCAGCTGCTTTGCTTTCAAATTGTTCTTAAAGTTTAGTGCTTAAACTTCAAAAGATAACTTCAAGGTGTTTCGTTCACTGGACAGGCTTTAAACAGAGATCATACCCTCCATACAGTATTATATTTTTTAAATGCAGCTGTATTTAGTCAGTTCCCAGCAGCTTTGATAATAAAATAATTGCTGTAGTCATTTATCACTTTCTGCCATTTTCTGTTTTATGTTTTCACACTTTATAGTTCAAGCAATTCACCACAAAACAAATTTTCAGATGACTCCAGAAAGAAATCCTTTAATGCGGGGCTGTATGCTGTGTATCTTATATCTCCTGGAAGTCAAACGTCTCCGTCAAAGCTTCGTTCATAACAGTGAGCGGGTTTGTGACAGAAGGGATATTGAAAAAGCTAACTCACTTGATGATAGCAAGTGTTTCAAGTAATGTGCAAGCAACTTGAAAGAATCACAAAATAAATCCAAATGGTCTTTTTCATTAAAAGTTTATGCAAAGAATGCCCATGAAGTGGTTACTGCCCAATTGAAGGCTACCAACTTTTATTTCACAAGGTCTGAATGAACATGTTTGTGTAACTGTGTTGTATTCCATGTTACTTCAGTTTGGCGATGGTAGGAAGGAAAAAGTCCCTTTCGACAGGAAGGAACCTCCTTGGCTCCATATTTTCATTGTTGATCAAACACAGCTGCTTGCCTATGAATTGTGCTTATTGGTTCCAATTGCACTTGCACTACAATCACGATTTCAGTTTGTTTGCTGGAGGAGGAAAATAGTGGCACAGTCTACAGCGTGGTTATGGATATTGCTTTTAATTTTATTGCACAAAAGGATGAGAGTGCGATGGTGAAGTGCAAACTGCTTACAGAACAGAAACAAACGCATTATGCTGCTAACAAAACTTCAGCTCTTTGCAAGGGTCTGCACACAAAGCATGCTAAGGCTAAGCTAACCAAGAATCCAGGTTGATGATGAAGCTGAGTGAGTGCTGACCCCAGCCCAGCAGCCTGAACTTCAACAGGTAGCAAACTGATGAGCAGTCAGTTTGCATCCTCTGTTTCCGCCTGTTCAACTGTCTATAGCACGATCTCTGTGGTGACCACTTTGAAGTCTGCGTGTGCTGCTTATTATTTTTATTTTGTACTGCTGCTTTGTGCTCATACCTAAATACTAAAGAATTGAGAACTGATAAGGAACCTGCTCAAACTGTGAAATCAAACAAGGATGTATATGGCCCATGAAGTACATTAACAAGTAGACTGTAACATTGCTATATTGGTGATCAATGTCTCATGTTAACTTTGCATTTCATTTATTGATTGCATAGATTCATGGAAAATTAATCAACAGTGCAACATTTCTGAAAGCGAGCAGCTTGAGCACTCTGCAGTAGTCCTGGATGGACCTGCTTTTTCAGACATTTCCTTTCCGTGTCCAATTTGAGATAAGTGTCTCAAAGTGTGTGAAATGATATATATTTTTGAGTGAGAATTAATAAATACTTTTTTTTTTTTATTTATATGTCCATCATATTCAAACATAATGAAAAAGTACAAATAAGTAATCTCATCAGCAGGGAGCAGTGTCCTGAATGTGTAAAGCTCCTTGTTTTTGTCAGTAACACAGTGCACAATAAATCCATGGGGAATCCTTGTTTAGATGCAATACCACAAGAGTATCACAGCCTGATTTTGTACTTCCATCTGCTAAGCAGTTAACCCAGCATGTTTAGGCAGCTTTGATTGAACATTTCTCTCCTGATAGTGGCACTCGGCTGCTCTCCAACACAACTACGTCTTTTCCAATTGTAAAAGCCCTCCACTTTGGTTAGGAGTCCAAGTCAAATTGAAGGTGTTTGCATACATTAATTCCTCATCTCACTGAGAGCTCCTGGCACAGGAAATGTATGACACACAGCATCTGACCACTCGCCTGGGGTTGAACTCTTAACTAAGCAAAGGATGCGTAAACTTGTTTCCTCACAACGCAACTACAGACGGGTCGCGCTTTTCTCTCCTGCGAAAATACAAAGTCACACCCACTGATTCAGACTTCGACCACCATGATCCGATACAGTTTGAGCTCCACACAATATCATTTTCATGGGGTTGCATATCTATTGAGCGATGCGCCTGACGGGATCCATTACGCAATACGCGTGCACAGCTCGCACAGCCTTGTGTAAGCCTGAAATAATCCCTGACAGTGTGCACGTTACACGGACAATTAAAGAGCTGATCCGTGACAAAGTGGCGAAGAACTGGGAATTTGGTTTGGTTGTTGAGATGAAACAGACACACAACATATCTCTCCAGCCGCGAAGCGAATAACAAGATGAGGAAAATAAACTTTGACAGCATCCTATTCAGCCAAACCAAGCACCACCCAATGCCAGATAACTTACTTTTCCTGCATGACATTCTCTTTGATGGCTCCCAGGGCGGAGTGGTTGCCCTGTTGGAGCCTGCAGGTGGCCAGGTGCCGTTGGTGCTGATCTTTTAGACAGACGTTTTCCTTGCAAAGATCCGTCACCTGGAGCTCCAGCTCCTCAATCCGGACCCTCTGCTTCTCCAGCAGCCCCTGCTGGGTCTCGATGATCTTATTCAGCTCCTTCAGATACTCCGCCGCCTTGCTGGGGTTCTCTGTTGGGTTCTCCATCTCGTAAAAGCCCCGTTGCCCGTCCATGAAGGCGATATCCACAGAAAGCAAAAGAGCAGCCCTCTCCTTGTCTCTCTCTTTCACTCCTCTCTCTCTCTACCTCTCTCTCTCTCTCACGCGCGCACACACGCTCGCTAGTAGTAGGACCGCGCGCAGTCAGATCCACAGAGTCTCCTTCGCTCCGACATGGCGTGTTTATTGTGCAGTAGTGGCGGCTTTGTGGCGAAGTTGACCGCGCTCGGTGCGCTGCTGTACGCCGCTACTGCCGACGCGTCCACGAGCTCTGCACCGCAACACTCTCTAACCTCCAGCCTGCCGCTCCGCACACGGAAAACTCTTTAACCCCTTCACGGCCGGCGGCTAAGCGCTCCGCCTGCGCTCAGCTGTCTCGCTCACACTCACTCTCACACAGTCACACACACACCAAGTTTGGGTTTTGCACGTGGGTCTAATCAACAGGTAGAGCGTCGCTGCTCCTTCACACAGGTGCAAACCCACGTCACTGCATAACTGCATGTTTATTCAGGTAAAAGCGGGAGCTTCTACATCAGTCCACCTCTGTGCGATCCCAGGGGTTAGTCTGATTGCAGTCTACAATCAGGATATGCTGTTCGCTTCAATAGAACAGTGAATTCAATTAAAATTAATGGTGTGGTATCATCATCTTGTTTTGTTTTTACCAAAAAATTACCAAATAACTTCCTGGCTAACTTATCAGCGTTGCCAGCAGGATCCACCATAGATTGTACGGCTGATTGTCCATCCATCCATCCATCCATCCATTACAGTAAAATTATATCTTTTTTAAGTCACAAAGACCTCTTAGACAATATGCTAGTTTTATTACACAGTAAGGCAGATAGTCTCAAGACCCCGAGAAGAGGGGAATTGGCAAGCTTGACGCTGGTTGTGTGATCAAGATGCTACCAATATGAGCTCATTCAGTACTTAATGATGCAGAGTACACTCAGAAGTAAATGTTCTCAGACATAATATGTGCAAGATAATTGTAAAGGGGGTGTTTACTCATGATAAAAGTACTCTTAAATGGCAGTAATCTTGTAACATTCACTAACTTTAAAAGCAATATTGCTCCAGAAGCCAAACACTAAACTGATATCTGCAACGGAGTTGCCAGCATTAACATGTGTTAAAACACAGGTCTTTGTATTATGAGCTACACATTTTAGTGCACAGCTGCTTTGCTTTTTAATGCTACATTAGACTTTATTAAAGGTGGGCTATAATATAGACATTATGCTGTCTTCAGCATTAGAATATTCCTTTTAAGAGGAATCTTCCAGCACGAGTACAGGTGTTAGAGGGAAGAGAGCTCATTAGAAGAAAACCAGAATCTATTAAGAAAAGAGATCTTTTCAAAATGCTGAATTATCGTCTCTGGAGAAAGGGCACAAAAGGGGAACGCTGTTGGTACTGTAACTGCAGTGTCTCAAATAGCAATGAAATTACCATTGTTATATATAAAGCCCCCATCCCCCCCCCCCTGAGGCTCTGCAGCCAATCACATGCACATGCAGCTGCTGCTGGTGCATTTTTTCCTAACCTTCTTCAATACCCCACACTCCTGACCTTTGGTTGGTAAATTGCTATTCTGGATGCCATGCACCACTTGGTTGGGCCTCCTCATCCAAGCATTACCATATATGAAGGTGGAAGAACAGTCATGTCAAGAGCAGCCAAGCCAACTGCTGCTCACTGTAGCAGGTCACACTGCTACAGTGGATGGATAACTTGTGTAACAGTGTGACTTCTCAGCTTGTCAGTATTTTTTTTTTCCTGTCCCGTTTGGATCTTTAGCCGTCAGAATTGTTGTCTGAAGGCCAAGAAAGATGCCAAGTGGATTTACTTTACCAAGTGGATCATCGTGGCCTTGCCATATTGGTCCATTTGATTGACCTTTATTATAATTATGTATTTATTTTATTTTTCATTTTTTAAAGACGGGACAGACATGACTGGGGGATAGGACAGAGAGAAAGAATGAAAGAAAGAGAGGGAGAGAAAGAAAAATAGACGGGAGAGGAGATGGTGAGAAAGGGGGGAAGAAAAACAAACAAAACACCTGGATCACCTGTATGGAGAAAAAAAACAGAAGAGAAAACAAACAACAAAGAGCAACATAATAAAAACGACACCATCACAATAAACTAGCTAGCAGTAGATAACAGTAGATACTTTTTTAATTTCCCCTGGTTGAGAATGAAAAATGAAAACCAGCAGAAGAAAACGAGAGCAATAGAATAAACAACATCACGATGATATATGGGAATATAATTGTAAATACTAAATATTAAACATTATTGTGCAGCACGTAAGATCGACAGCACACAGTGTGCTTTGAGGTAGGAGCCAAAAAGGGTGTAGTTTGTGTGTGTGAGCACCCGTGTGTACACCTGTGAGCATGGACGCGCTTGTTTTTAAAAGGTTCCTTCATGTAATGATCTGCTAGAGGGTGTGGGGGGGCCACAGCCCCGTCCTCCAGGGCATGAAGCAGGTATGGAGGAGATCAAAACTCCAGACATCCAGAGGTCCTCAGAACACAAGAGACCAAGGAAGACCAACAGAGGGGCAGCCGCGCCACTGTCCCAGAAAGAGCTGAGGAGAGTCCCAGATGAGGGCTCACTCAGCAGCCATGGAGCAGAAGCCAGGGGGGGTTGCAGTGACGCGCCCGTGAGCTCCGCCGGCAGCCAGTTTATCAGTATTGCACTTTATGGCCTAAGGGATGTATTGAAAATGCAATCAGAAGGTCAAGCAGTAATAGCAAAAAAGGTCAGCTGAGTGCAGTTGTAAAGAGTAACGAAATCTGAAAAATTAAAAAATTATTGTTTTTAATTGTAAAAGATGTTTTTTTATTCAGTTTTACTTGTTGCACTGTATGTGAGAAATGACCAAAAGAGTACATTTATATTTTTACATCACCTGGAGTTAAAGTGGTTATTCTGCCTTTACTTCATTTGCTCATATTAGACATGACTATAGTTTCAGATGGTGTATGTGAAGTAATCTCTGAGCCAAAAACTCGAGCTTCAACCTTCTCAAAACATTTTTTTTAATACACTAGAGACAGGATGTCCCTAATATGGTCGTCTAAGGCACGGTGCTTTGGTTGTGAGTGCAGATGCTCCACCCAACTGCTGTTCAAACCTCCACTCTGCATGGACACTCAATCAAAAGACAGTTGGAGGGGAACTAGGAAATGTTTCAGACACCGAGCCCCAGTGTAAGATAATTATTATTTTTAACAGTGAATCAAATAAAGTTTCTTCCTACAATAAAAAAATAATGCTTGCTAATCAAACAAATAAATTAAACCAGTACTCATTTTAAAATTAATCCTGTCATATAAATGTCAAATAAATGCAATAATTAATGGTTTATGATCCAGGGTAAGCGAAACCCCTCTCTCCTCAATAGGAGAACAGTATTTCCTCCGATGTGTGCAGGCTGCTGCAGTGTGCACATCTTTTAGATTAACTACACCTTACATCACGGTGCATCACAGCCTATGAGTTAATAAAGCCATTTATCTTGTTTTTCGCTATATTGCAGCAACATAAGCAGATGCAACCTTCATCTCATATTGGTGCTGAAACCACACCGTAGCGCATAATATAGATCTTAAACTGCAACCTTAATTGTCTTGTTTCGGCACTTTTGGGATATAATATAGAAGAAAACAAAACAAACAAACATGTGAAGCTTGTCATTACCTCTGATACTCACATGCTGGAACTGCTGAGTGGTTGTTTCACACACTGATTGCCCTCTAGTGGTTTGCTGGGGTCAGAACACATACATTCACCAGTGACAGGGTAAGTGACTTTTGACAACCTTTGCTCGTTCTGTGCATGGCCAGTAATGCACAAAAATCACACTAAGTCAAAACATACAAATTAAAATTCTTGGATTTGCAGGACTCACAAACACAGTACAGCAAGCCAAATTCTCTCTGCCATCACCTGCCAGCCACTTTGATGCATTGCACCACAGCTCTGATGAGAAAGCGTGGAATGATAATGTGCATAATTCACCAAAAAAGATCCTGTGATCATTCGCTTGTAGAAATCTTCAAAGCATGGAGGAGAGTGGAGACAGAGTGCATTGTAGAAAAAGAGAGATTTTTTTCCCTCCTCTTTTTCACAGGTTATATTTAGACACCCGTGGTATTCTTTGCTGTCTGATGATGAAATAAGTTTAGTCTTGTATCGGAGCTCCATGGTCACAGTGCATGTTCACGAAGAGAATATTTTCTTGATCTCTGGCTCACGGTGAATCTTTAGCTTCATTTCATAGAAGGCCATCGTGCCAAAGGTTGCTACAGTAACAGTGACAGGAGTGGCTGTAACGCCAGAACCCATGTGACCCCTGAAAGAAATACAGACTGAAGTGGCTGAAGCGTGAGCCTCATATTCCCCTCCTCAGACGTCGATAAGGAGGAACCTGTGTTGGGTGGCAAATTGGAAAACACACATGGGAGTGTGTGTTATTCTTGTCAAGCTCACAGCTTGCGATTTAATTCAGCTGTGGAGAGATGCTATCCTTCTTTCTGCTTTAAGACGGAGAGATGGCCTTTTTACAAAAACCTCAGTGGACCGTTTCCTTCCTTCACTGCAGAGAGGAGATGGTTTCGTGCCAGTGATGGATGATGAAGATATGATTTTATAGCCTCTTATTAATTCTTATGACTTCAAGCAGGTAGTTAGGGTATTGTATCCACTCCATCAGCTGCTTCATCTAGTTTTGATGAAAAACAAACTGACCCCTCGGGAAAATTTGTGAAGGATTGAGGTTTCAAGGTTAATGACTATTTTGTCAGTGAATATTCTAAATCTGATTGTTGAGAAAACAATAAATAAAGATTAGGTATTTGTTGAAAATTAACAATTGATTGTGGGGAAAAAAAGTCTCTCTCCCAAATTCTGAATACAAAGCCGTGGATTTACCAGAAAAAATTTAATTGTAGGGTGAGATGTAAGTCCGGCTGTATCCCAGAAAACATTTCAACACTGACTAACTGCAGGCAGTCTTTTCTCAAAGACTAGTCATGGTTGTAGTTGCACCAACATCAAGATATGAATTTGCTGTTGACCTGCGTGGTGTAGATCATTCGCTGATGTTCTTCCACTTTCCGGCAAAAAAAAGTTCATATTCAAGAGCTATCTAATAACATGGATTAGCTAAATCACCTAGCTTAAAATTACATTTAAAAATTGCCGAGGCATTGAGCATGGTGAAATCTGTGACGAAATACACAAATATAAAATACATTTATGGCCCCTGACCTTTTAGCCTGCATTGCCCAATTCCAATCTGGCCCCTTCACCCTCTCACTTTGTGAAGAGTCTAACTCCATGTGGAGTCCTTTGAAGCCACCGAATGGATCTTTAATGTAAGGATAGGATAGAAATATGGAGATGAGCATTGGGACACCCTCACTCTTCTTTATAATAAACTAGTGCATGTAATCATCGTCTTCACAGATGTATCTGTCCTTGTATCTGACCAGGATTGTAATAGATGATTTTTTTTAAAATTAATCGTTTATCATTTAAAAGGCACCTAACTCAGTGGATGAACCAAATTTAAATTCATCACAAAAACACCCAGTTTGTTCTCATTTCTTTAGCAGAATGTGAAAAAATTCCAAAGATAAAAAGTTTGACAGACATGAAATGGTTTGTCAACAAAGTCATTGCCAAAGAACTATTAGCAGAAAACTCAGCATGTCTCAGCATGGTGTGCAGTTTATCTTTAACCTCCTTGGACCTGGCATCCACATGTGTGGACATCACATTTTGGGTTGTCTAGACCACAATACTAAATTTTACTCTACAAGGATCTGGTATCCATTTCTTAGAAACTACATCGGGTAAAAAGATCATTCTTTGTTTTTACGTTCATCAGGTCCCAATCAGCCCAAATAGCAAAGAGAAATTAAAAATGCATGCTGTGGAAGAGTTCGGGTCTTAGGTGTCACGGCCTGGAGGTTCAGCTGGTCGCTGATCAGCTGTTTCTCTCTATCTCTCTGGTTCGCTCTCTCTCTCTCTCACCTGGGTGGAACTCATTATGGGTTCACGCCCTTGGCCCACGGCCTCGGAGGAGGAAACACCTGTGCCTCATCAGTGTGGATGGCATTTAAGCCAGGAAGCAACGGCTGTTCTTCGCTGGATCATTGTGAAAATCGCGTCAGTGAAAGTTGAGCGTCTAGCAAGTGTTTTTCCATGTAGTTGTGTGTTTGGAATCTAACGAGCGTTTCTTTGTGTGCTGGACTGTTTTCCCTGGTGTTCCCTGAGTGACGAGTGTTCGAGTGGATTCGTGTTTGGATTGTTTGGAGAGAGACGAGAGTGTTCACCTGGATTTCCCCCGGAGCCCTGCCCCTCTCACCTTTTGTATATAGCACTGCCCCGCACCTTTTGTATATACACTCATTGGACATTGTTCATTAATAAATTCTCTTGTGTGCATCAATCCCCAGAGTCCAGTGCGTGAGTCCACCTTGTACATCGTGACATTAGGAGGTTAAAACATTTGAAGGCAAGTGCAGGGAAAGGAAGAAGTAGCACCTGACTCAATGGATGCACAAGAGATATATCAGATCTGACGGCCTTCCCCATTCTTTGAAATTTTTAAAAAGAACATTTATTCTTAGAAAAACTGGAAAATGATCTACAGCTTTGTCCACACTGGCTGCTCCTTTGCTGAATGTGTAAAGAATTGAGAAAAAGTGAACTAATAAATGCTTGATGCAAATTATAAATACTGTTTACACATTAGTGCCATCTGCTTATCCTTAGTGAACAAAAAAGAAAGTAACTGACTAATCCACCATCTTAGTCAGTTCAGTTGCATTGATTAAAAAAAACCAAAAACAAATAAAAAGCACAGTTGTAATAAATGCTCCCAGCATCACCACCACCATTACACATCGGCTATATAAGCATATTTAAACAGCCATAACATCAATCCATCACATGTTTACAATGAGCAGCAATGATATTTCAGCTATCATCAGTAATTCTTTGGTTTATGGCAGTCCACAAAGTGTTTCAGTAATGAAAAGAAAATTAACAGCAATTCAGATAAATGAACAACAGAAACCCCCCCCCCAAAAAAAAAGCCTAATTGGAAATAAACAAAATGAGCACCTGAAGCAATTTATTACAATATTAAGTGTAGTTGGTGGGTTAACTGTAAAATATTCTATGCACAACAGCTCTATAATAGCTTTCATTTCTGCCTACCTTGTAATAATCACTCCATTCTAAGAGGCACTCATGAGCCCTTTTGTAGTTGATCTGGAGATTTCGAGATCAGTTTAAAGGTGAATGCAAATGTAGACCAAAAATACTGAGTTAAAAAAAGTGACCTTTATTTAAAGAACTAATAAAGGGGACGAAATCCAAACAGAAAAAACCAACAGAGTAGCACAGATGGACAGGAGCATTTATGCAATGAGGACTAAAGCAGGATTCAGGTCTATAGCTGTGCAGAGTGAAGAATTTTGGGTATGAAACCTACAAACATATGCTTGTGTGCAATTTGCCTGATTGAGATGATGGTATATGTAGGTTGAATGCTGATTGGTTAAGAAGCAGGCCTGAACAGGAAAAGTGGTGACAGTGGAGTTTAGCATAAAGGGGAAAAGTAAAAGAAAAGAAAAAAAAAGAATCAATAATAGCATAACAAGAAATGAAACTCACAACTCACAAAACATGAACACAAGTGCAATGCTGAAACCCGAAGCTACGTAGGGTTTCAGCATTGCACTCTGGTTACCATTTTTTTGTTCTCTTAATTATGTCTTTGATTATAGCAAACATTACAGCCCTTTAAACATCACTGTAGATTCTCTGAGTGGGTTGTGTTAATCACAGAAAATGCACAGTGTCCCAACACACACAGTCATACAGTGTTCACCTAACCAATGAACAACTGGTGAGAGTTTTGTGCTAATTTGGTCAATTTTTAGCTGGATATTTTTCTCTTTAGCCACACAGACACATATGATCATTCCAAGATAGCAGCCATGCAGCTCTATTCTTTGTATGTCTGCATGTGAAGTTTAGGAATGAATGTTTCTATGTATGACATTTAAACCTGAGTGAGTAGCACCTGAAAGAACAACAAGTCCTCTTAGTTTGGAATCTGCAGATTACCTCTGAACTCTGAAACTGTTGGAGTCTGCCCACTGGAGTTTACATGTAGCCCCTAAAAGGGCAATAGCAGCACTCTATGGATGTGGATTACATCTGTTTCTCTTCAATTCTGGTTCTCATGGCCTTGTAGCAAACTACGAGGATGAATCATTTTTAGGGAGAGAGTGCTCTTCCTGGTCTGCTGATGTGACTGTTCAGGTTAAATTTATATACTTCTGTTTCCAACAAAACACACTGAAGCCATCATTGTGTATTTATGTATATTTAAATGTACTCAGGGATAATGGAGAGAGTGATTTCACCCTACATTCAGACAGCAACATCATCACATTACATCAGTTAATCAGCCCATTTTATCCACTGAAGACTTAAAAAAAAGTACAAATTAACAACATTTTGTATCTTCAGAAATTCAAACTGTTTAACAATGTTAATATTTTTTTTCTACCAGAGGTTGTTCAGCCAACATCTACCATTTCAAAGGGCTTGTTTATGTGAGTTAGGGAGGTGAACTAACCATATATGTCAAATCCTTACTGGTTTTGTTTAACTTACAGGTTTTGTAACCTTACTGGTTTTGTAACTCTGTTATTAAAGGAAAACCTTAAAGCCAATAAATTCAGTATGTCACAGGATTCTTATATTCATGTGGTGGCTGTGGTTACAGACCTCGTTTTCCTCCAAGGATGCTCTTAAATCTATTTCAGATATTTCACATAAATTGAATTAATCTGAATTTATCCTTATGGTTGCATTTACATTGGGACTCACTTTAAGGGACCTCAGATTGTTTTAAAGACCTGTGCAACTTCTTAAACCTTGTGCAAAGTATAAATGCTCCTACAAGGCCAAATCCCAAGGTACACAAAAATCTGCCTGCTACTGTTCATAAATTTATATGAACTGGGATATTTTGCAACAATATTACTGTTCATTGTGTAACTGCATGTGTACAGAACACAAAAATCCCTAAGGTAAAAATCCTGTTATGTTTAAAAAAAAATACATTTTAGCTTCAATGAGCAGGCTTTCCTGCCTGATGTGTAATACAGTGATCTGAACAGAGTTAGTCCGATTCCACATGTTAATCTGCCCTTAGATTATCTTCATTTCTAATGAACAAACTTCTGTTAGGACATTTAAGATTAATTGTTCAACAGCCTTAATTCATAAGCTATTAAATTCATTGGTACAACCGATGTTTAGATGCAGAAAAAAATCAGTTTAGTTTTAATTCATTGACTTGTTCAATTCTTTAAATCCAAATAAATGTAAAATACATGACTGAAACTTGAAGTGCAGGGTACAGAGCTGGAGACATAAACTGCACCTACTACATGGATGCAGCTATAAAGACATTCCCTGTTATATAGTGAAGCCCTGTTATAACAATTTAGCTGAGTGTTTTCACTGCTGCAACTAATGATTTGTGATGGACAGTTAGTCAAAATAAATTTCCTATTTTTTTTTTATTATAACACAAAACGAGCATTTTTCCTTCATGGGTCATATGGTCAGGGTTTGGCAGAGTTTGAATGGACTCTCAGACTTGTTTGCACTCAGGTGTAGGAGGTGCAGCTTTTAACAAAACTGCTGACAGATGATGAGAGTCTGTCTTTTTGTCAGAATTTTGGCATTTTGTTGATGCACCTAGGCGTTTTGTGTTACTGTTTGTTGATGACCCTGTGTTAGGTGTCTCACATGGGATTTGTTAATACACACAAAAAATCCCAGTATGTAGAAACAGACACGGGCAGCTGTTAATATGCAGCACGCTCTCTCCCTCTCCCTTGTTATTCAGGTTGAACGATAAGTAGACTGAAGGTTGAGAAAAGCTTACTTTCAAGCTCCCCTGCTGTTTGGGGTGTTTTATTTAGAATGATTGGGCCTTGCAACATCTGAGTTTTGTCCTTGCGCAATATCTGAATGTAACCCTTTGATTACATGAGAGGCACGGCATTTCAGTCTTCTATTTTTTTTCTTGGAACAGGAATTTAAAAAGCTTCTTTCCCACAGCTGAAGCAAGAATAAATGAGAATTTCTTCATCTGCTGCCAAGAAGATGCTGCATTTCTTTTCAGCTGGACACACATGCATTGCATGTCCCAACACGTATCCATGTAAATGTTGTAATAGTTGAAAAGGATCCACAGTAGTGCAGCAAACAAGACTGGGATATTGATTTTTCTACAACTATCGGATGTCTTTAGATATATGATGGTGTGGACAATACAATGCCCACTGAAAATGCATGCATTCTGTGCCTCTTTGTCTGGCAAACAAAGCTATCCTCAGCTGAATGCAGGGAATTTCGACAGCCTGTCTGGATGCTCAATACTCAGATCCATCAGTGGCCACCAACCAGTGAGTTTTATTTTTCTGTTTCCACAACCATATCAGCACTTTTCATCGTCTGTCTCTGATAGGATGAGCAGCGAGTTGGAGCCAGCAATGTGACCACAGATATGCTATCTGGCATCTGACATCTGTGGCGGTTTGTCAAAATGATCGACAGGAAAGCAGCTTTAGACTATGCACCAAAACATAATATGTATCATCGCTTTTTCTATTCAATTTGGTCCCCAAAGCAAAAATACAAAAGCTGATGTGTAGAGAGAGCTCAGGTGAAACTAGAATGTCTGGGATGCAGTGCAGCAGTAAGAAAACTTCTCTGCCATCTATGTTGACAGCATACAGAACACAACGTTATGTTGATATTGTGGTTAGATGGTATATTTTAAATTTCATAAATATTGGTCTTTATTCAGGCCTTTATTATTTTGTGCTAGTTTCACTTACAAACGTCATAAACTCTTGACTGATGGTTAAAAAACGACTTTATTGCCAGTACCGTAGAGGAGAATTTGTGAATTTTTGGTCCATGTAAGGTTTCTAATCGTAACATGTTTTATTCGTATGAAATCATCTCATTTTAAAGTCTATGAAGCGGTAACATGTGACTGGAGCCATTGGAGGAAATACTGGTGTGCATGGGTCGATGGTTGCACAACGTGAAAGCAAACCTGGAATCTAAAAAGTGAGGAAAAGTGGGAGCCGCTGTTTAAAAACTAGATTACATAAAACATTTAGCCAATTTACACTATACTATACTATATCTTACCTTCAGTCACAGTTACATTACGCCTTTAATCCAAAATGGATTCAATACATTTTGGATTAATTCATTCATTTTCACTTCAGAATTCTGCACACAATATCCCAAAATGACAAAAAAAAAAAGTTGAAAATGTTTTAAAATGAAAAAAAATATATAATGTGCTACAATGTCGAGCATGTGGGAGTCAGAATCAAATATTACCAGAACATTAATACACTGATAATTTTTATGATGCATTTACTGAATGGAGTTAGTAGATGGGTTCAGTCTATTGCTCCAGGGGTGTCTGGTATTCCTGCAATGCCATGGAATACCCCATAGCATGTTACTCTGAAATTAGTCATCATAAGGGAATTTTTTTAAACTGTCTTTGCAGCTGGAAACAGCTGAAAAGTTATTCATCACTCTCTTCATATTTACTTGGTCTCTGAAGAGTAGCTGTCTTTTGAAGGCACAGGTTGTAATAACTTAGAGCAGGTTATTACATATGTTAATGACATATGTGGAATTCTGTGGCACCAGAAATTTTGTTCTGTCATTATTGGCTACATCACAAAAAATAAAAAAAACTTCCTGCTTCTGGTAGATTAAATATTTTAATTAGAATAAATATTTAATGGGAGTACATGGGCATAAATACATGAATTTAATAGTCATTTAATTCTTTGAACAAAAATTCAGGTATGGAAATATTGAAAAATCACTATTTCTGGACCATGTTTGTATCTGACTTCTTGCATGATGAAGCTTTAACCTGAATGTGGATGGCATGGTGAACTGTTTTCACACACAGTGATTACTGCGGTGAAATAATTTAATTGCATCTTAATTCATGTCATTTCAGATCTAATGTTGTGGTATACAGGATCAAAATTATATATAAAATGTGCCAATTTCCACAATCTTCTGAACCCAACTATATAATTTTACTTTGACATACAAATGAACGTATATCTAAACAAGTCTAGAACAAAATCAAAGAAATCAAGAAGGGTTTGACATAGGACTGAAAGCCAGAAATGTATTAGAATGGGTTGCTGGTTTAGCTCAGTGCATTGAAAGGGTGACCACATACCATACGGCTGAGAGCGGCCGGCGCACGTTTGAGTCCGCCCTGCAGCCCTTCTCTCACTCTGCCCCTGCTTTCCTGTCCTTTAGACACTGTATCTGTCAAATAAAAGCTGAAAAAGGTCAAAACAAAAAATATTAGAAATCTGTACCACGGAGGTAAAATACTGACACGAATTCACACTGGCCTTACTGACATTTGTTTTAAAGCAGATTTGATCAAATTGCTTCCCTTTTTCCTGTTTCAGGGAACTGCTATGTAACCACAAAAGTCTTGTGTGCCTGACACCAGCTATCATTTTCACAAATATTTTGTCACTAACTTTGCCCAAAATTTTCTTTAAATACTGCTAGTAGGAAAATAAATGGCAACATTTGATCTTTACACCGATTAATCAACTAATCATTTCACTTTCACAGTTCCTGGGGAAATAATGAAGCTGACATATATTATAGCAGTCAGCAGGGGTCCAATAAACAGATTTTAACCCAGGGGTTAAAAAGGTCATGGTATTTATCTGGTTGTGGGTATCAACCATGTTGGGGTTTTTCATGTTGTGTAAGGAAGCAATTTTATATTCCATCTTCAGATGTATACAAAATCAAAAGTAAATGCATGCAGATTACTGGCATTCTTTTTTCTTTTAATAAAATACCGACAGATGCTATTACCTGAGCTAGAATATGTGTTTATACCAATACTGATGCTTTTGCTGGGAATAAAATTGACACTTTAAAAAATTTCTTTACTGTCAGCAGAGTTAAATACATGTTTTGCTGCTTGCAGACCCACATAATGAGAGAGGAGAAATAAATGTAACACTTAAAAGCGATTCAAACACATTTCAGCAAAATGGCACTTTGCAGTTTTGTAAACACTAGCAGTGATTAAAAATGAATCAAAACAAGGGTCTCTTATCAAAATAGCACTGAGCAGACAAAGCTTTAAGGAGGAAACTGCCAGATGTCATATTCCTCCCTAACAAATAGAAAAAAGGAAGACTATGTGTCAAACACTTTGTCTTGTTATTCCAAAGATAACCACAGCCCACTCAAAATAGTAATAGGTCCATCAGTATCTGAATGTTGGCTTCTTTCACTCTCATCAGGGATTGATATTGGCGTGATGCTTAGTCACCTGCTCAGGTATCTGATTTAAGTAAAGGTACTGATTGAGCATTGTTCATTTGGTTTATATGCATTCTTATTATTAGAACTATCAAAGCTTGGAAAAGCGGCACAGACCCAAAACCACTGCTGCCTGGCTCTATCCTCATTGTCAGTACTAGTGTGCTAGCTATCTCTCACAGAGGAGGAAGCATGTACTCTTCTTGATGTGTGCAATAAATCAGTCCCTGAGCTGACAGTCAGCACAGGGCTGATCAGAATAAGAGTGGTGGTTGCAGTAGGTAACCCAGTAGAACTGAAAATGCCAACGATGTATCCATTTCTGCATTTACTTTATACATCACACCCTTAAATCATTTTTCTGCTGGCTTCTGGTGATAATATCATCCTATTATATTTCATTGTATATTTCACAAAGTGCTTTAGCTTTCCATCAGGTTCTGAATAAGGTATTTTCTTTGCTGTTACAGAAAGGTTACTGTTAAGTCTGGAAGCAGAAAATGACACTTTACTCTTGTTAAAGTAGTTTTAATGCCCAAAGGTCATGTGGCGTTCTTGGCCAAAATTAAACACATTCTTTAATGTGGTTTCCTGTCTTTAAGAGCACATTCAGGAGCACCTCTAAAGTAAGAATATTAAATCACAACTATAGGACAAGCTGTAGTAAATAGTACAAATTCAGTGCATTAATTTAACATCAGTTTGTGTCGTTTTTGAATTTTTACCCTTTTTAAAAGTTTTAACAGGATGTACAAAAACCAGGTACATCTTTACTGCTGCCATGGGAATTAATAGGGTAAGTAGCAGCCAGGTGCTGCTAATCAAACGCACTCAATTAGTTTATTTTCAGCAGGTGTGACCACCTCCATAACAGCAGAAGTTTTGTCGGTTTGTCAGAGCATTATGATATGCTGTGGGTAAACACAAGATCACAATATCCTTAAGTGTGGATGCAAGAGTAATTTCAACCAAAGGTCAGACCTACATCTCAAACTCCACAGGCCTCACCAAGCATGTTAAATGTTAAAATCCATGACAGTACGATCAGAAAAAGACTGAGTATGACTTATTCGTAGAAAAATAGAGAGAGAGGTTCACTCTGAAAAGAGCATGAACATGATATCATGGCTCGGGTTTGCAAAGTTGCAGCTGAACAAATGAGAAGAAACAATGTTCTGAAACAATGTTTCTTGGACAGAAGACAGCAAAGTATTCTCTACTTTGGTCTCTTCTGCACAACGCCATGTTTGGCACAGCACCATCTTATGTAGCCGTATGTTTGAGTCAACTAACGTTTCTTTGTTTTCTTTCAGGAGTCGGGTGGCATCATCACCGGCGGGGAATGAGGCAAGACCATCATCAATGTAAAAGTTCTTTAGAACGAATTGTTTTGCCTCTGTGCTATGTTCTTCCTCTCCTTGCAGAGCTGCCCTTCTCAAGCCGTATATGGCAACAGCGGGAGAGGGGCTATTGGGGAATAAATGTACATTCATCCTGTACTCCGCAATTTTTTTGGTGGGGTCATTGTCCTTGAACCAGGGGAAACGTAGGAAGTCCTGATGATCCTGGGAGACCATGAAAAAATAGAACAACTGTTCTACATCGGAGCCAGAGTTTCCTTACGGAAGTGAGTGAGGACACCTAAAAGTGTATTATTTAAGTTAGGGCAACATAGCAGGATGTCATTAAGGGAGACACCATCATTCTTAAGGCTGGAGTTGAGCACTGCCCATACTTGACCTGGTTAACTTGGATGATACACTCCAAAGATACAAATACCAGCACTCTTGTTCACCAGTGGGTAGTGGCACTGGTTCAGCATGACCTGCCTCAAAGAGCTTCGTCATAAAGGCAATCATATGTTCTTTCATGTCTGCCCTCTTTTACAGCATGTGTGTAACATCAAAGGATGGTTGACTGCTTGGGCTCAATTGTTGGTGAGTTTGCGCCTTGGTTGCCTGAAGGGTAGTGGTGCCACCCAACTATGTGAGTCATTCGTGAAAGCCTCCTTGTCCATTATTTCCAGAAAGACTTTGTCTTCCACAAACATAGCAGGCTTGTTGTCATGTGGTGTTTACTGGAAGACCCCTTCACCAAGGCTGTCTTTCCAATCAAACAGGTTTTCCAATGTGTTAGCACCTGGAAACTGAAGCTGATGCACTGGAGTGTCAAACTATTCTTTGATGTGGACACTGTTAGTGCAAGGGTCAAACAAAGATGTACGTCCACAGCCTCTTAATCATCTGCATGCAGCGCTCGATCCAGTCCTGCAGTTCTTCCTGCTGTCGGTGTCGCCACCTGCTCCCTCCACGAGGCCACCATCTCGGCCACCATTTGGGCCAGCTCCTCCCCTGGTTCACCCGGTACTCGGTCTGCCGTGCCCCCATCCTGGGTTTTGGCACCACTGTGACAGACCCAACCACTCGTTCATGCTTTTCAGCATACTTTTTTTAACTATGGTTGCTTTTACACACAACTTTAGCTCTGCAGCTCACTGCCGGACACATACAACAACAACAAACATTCAGTCAGCACAGACTTTAAGCCGGCGAGGTGTGATTGCGGATGCCATGCAGGTGCGTCCGCCTCCCCTTCAGTGGCACCGCAGACCATGCCCCACCACACTCTTGCTGTCTTACTATTGCAGCATGGTTTGGGAGAGACATCTTGCAACTTTCACTACTATCAATCAGTCTGGAGTACAAAAAGTATTTGAGCTGAGAGGAATACCATATCTAGCAATTCAAAATGCTGAAGTCTGTACAGGACACGTGGAACATGACCCAAACAGTAGACCAACAAATCAAATTAAAACACAGGAGATTGTCAGGTTCACACAGCAAAGCTTTAACAAATTAAGATGGAAGAGGAAAACTAAAAGATGACAGCTCTCAACCAACACTGGCAAGGGAGATGGTTCACTTGGGAAGCTGTGACCAACAGGGTCATAAAATGGGCTGATATCTAGAAGATGCCTCAGGCAAAGATGAGTTTCCTGATCAGAGTCACATTTCATACGCTTCCAAGTCCCTGGAAATCTGCCAACTCTGCAGCTCCACCTGTCCAACCCTGAGACACATCCTCGCTGTTTGAAAGGCAGCACTGAGGCAGGGCTAAATACAGATGGCAACCTGGCCAGGTCCTCGGCAAACAAGCCAAAAATATTGGAGTCACACAGGCTGGAAACAAATATTGCTAGCCCAGATACATGACAGCGGCTCATCCAGTTCAACAGCGATGTCCCAGAGAGGACACTCCTATCATTGGGAGGTTATTGGCAGTAACAGCCGACCTTGGCACAACAACAATCACAACAACACCAATACGTCCAGATATTGTGTTCAAGTCATCATTTTGCCTTGGAACTCTCCCATAAATGCCATTTTTGCTCAGTCACTTACTTATTGCTAAATGATGACCCATGAACTTAACTAATGCAAGTGAGGCCTTCAGTTCTTTTTTGTTGTGATCCTCTGGATAAGTCATTGATGTGGTCTTGGAGTAATTTTGGTAGGCCAGCCATTCCTGGAAAGGTTCACCACTGATCCAAGTTTTCTGTTTGTGGATAATGGCTCTCACTGTGGTTCACTGGAGTCCCAAACCATAGAAATGATTCTGTAACACTGTCCACACTGACAGATGTCAGTGACTTTGTATGTCATCTATTCTTGAGTTTCTTTAGATCGTAGCACGATGCATTGCTTTTTTTTCTTTTAGTCTATTTCATTTTAACAGTGATTTCTTGATTTAATAGGTTTAGCACTAATCAGGCATGGGTGGAGCTAGTGAAATAGAAACTGTGGTTAATCATAGTTAATTCATGATTTAACAAGATGAAGAAATATTGTTTCATATAGGGCAAGGTAGGTATGGAAAGTTTTGTTTTATCACTTAATAAATCAAATCATCATTTAAAAATCTAATCTAATCCTTACTAGGGTTTTCTTTTCTGACTACATGGTTCTTTCAATCTAAAGTTCAATTTGTCTTGAACATTTCCTATTGCTCAGTTTTTTCAGTGGGAAAATAACAAAATTACTTCTTTGGAGCCCCCTAATGAAATGCACTCTGTGCTTTGTTTACTCTCCAATAAACATTATTCGTTGGATGACTTCTCTGTAATGGGACTTATTCAGGTGGATTGACTAAAGCCTGTAATTCACTGCATTCAAGGTATAATGCCTGTGGCTGTGTTAAGAGATGCAGGTGTTTAATAAATCCACAACAAAAGCCACATACAGTGTATACACTCCTGCTGAGTTGCTGTCTTCATGCTGCCACCACAAGTTGAAAATACAATAGAGGGCAATTAGGAGATTATAAAGCTAATAGTCACATGGGAAGTCGCAGTTAAAGCCAGACAGGAAATGATGGTTATCACAAAATATATAATGTAAATTTTCTTGAGAGTTTTCTAAACAACATAGCTGTATTTCTGTTAAACATAAGGAGGCAGGTGAGTTGTGATGGACAGTTTTTTTTGCCTGTCCCATTTGGTTCTTTAGCCGTCAGAATTGTTGTCTGAGGACCAACAAGGATACCCAATGGATTTACTTTGCCAAATGGATCATCACGGCCTTGCCGTATTGGTCCATTTGATCAACCTTTGTTGTTATTATTTATTTTTATTTTATTTTCAGTTGTTACAGACGGGACAGACATTAGTGAGGGATAGGAAAGGGAGAAAGAAAGATGAAGGAAAAGAAAAACAGAAGGGAAGAGGGACAGTGAGAAAGGGCACTTAAAAAGAGAAAGAGAGAGAAAAAAAATCTCCTGGATCACCTGTTGAGAGAAAAAGAAGAGAAAACAAGCAAAAACAACAGAGCAACATACTAAACACAACACCATCATGTTAATCTAGCTAAGTGTAAACAGCAGTAAACACTAAATAATGAATGTTGTTGTGTAGCAAGCAGGACCGACAGCGCACAATGTGCTTGGAAATAGCAGCCAATAGAGGTGTAGTTTATGTCTATGAACAGTGAACACCCGTGTGCATACCTGTGTGGATCAGCGCGCTTGTATTCAAATGGTTTCCCCATGTAATGGTCTGCTAGAGGATGTAGAGAGCCACAGCCCCGTCCCCCAGGGCATGAAGCAGGCATGGAGGAGATCCAGGCCCCAGACATCCAGAGGCCTCAGAGTGCGAGAGCCCAAGGAGGACCACCGGAGGGGCATCCATGCCACCCTCCTAGGAAGAGCTGAGGAGAGCCCCAGATGAGGGGTCACCCAGTAGCCACGGAGCAGAAGCTAGAGGGGGCTGCACTGGCGTGCCCGCGGGCTCTGCCGGCAGCCAGCTGTGCCAGAGTGAACCGAGCCGCATGCCCAGAGGCCGGAGGCTCGAGGGCCCCCTATGCTCCGGAAGAGGCCTGACTGAGCAACAGGCGCCAGGCCCCGTCAAGTAGCCACCGGGAGTGAGCTGGTACATACCTGAGCGCCCAGCCCCGGACACCAAGAACCACCAATGCACCGACCCCTGAGGGCATCAGTCACTGGCAGGGAGTGTGGTGAGGGTAGACAGGCCTTTGGAGGGCCTGGGAGTTCCCAGAGAGGTGGAGTCTAAGACCCGACCTGACATATAGACACAGACAAACAGGCACACACAGACACAAACATGCATTCCCACCCTCATGCACACATATACAAACACTCAGCACTCACCCAACGTAGGGATAGACATACATGGACACTGTACACACAATCACACTCCCCAAACATACTCTATACCCCGGGTCCAGGTACCCTCGCCCTGGAGGGGGAAACGGCACCTAGACCCAGGAGATGTTACCCTTTCCCTCGGGGTGGAGGCAAGCAGACCGCCCCAGGCTCCGCAGCAGCAGGGAGGCCCCGCATCCCAGATCCCAATCGGACGGCCAACACCTCCTTCCAGCCCCCCCGCCCCAATGGCCAGCAGAGAACATGGGTGTGTGAAGACCCCAAACCTCCCTCCTCTCGCTCATGTGTAGTGTTGCTGCGTGTTGTTCTAAGGTGCATTTAAAACACGGGAGAGCATGGTGCTGCTGCCAGAGAGCAGCAGGTGTTAGCACGGCCCCTCCCGAGAACCCTCAATGTCTACATGGATTTAAAATTGAGAGGTGGGCACCAGCGCCAGAGGTAGGTTTGAGCACACAGACCGTCCACTGGACGCCGTTAACGTGCCCACCCTCAAGGCCCTATATGTATGTGTTATGAGAGTGTGAGTAATGTGGATGTCTAAGTTGTGGAATAAAATTGAGGCACAGGTGGCCAGCAGGGGATGGGGGGGGGGATGCCTCCCCTGCACCCTGGTGACACACCTGTACCCCAAGGCCCTACTTGTGTGGGTGGGTGTGTTGGAGCGGGAAGAGGGAGGCAGCCGGAAATGGGGAGGAAAAGCTCCCCTGCTGACCCCAGTAGGCACCCCTGTCCTTCGGCACCCACCAAGGCAAGGGAGCCCAGGCCCATCCAGACCGGGGCCTACGGCAGCAGCACCGCCATCCTCCTTGAGCAATCTTATCTTAATGACCTTGTAGTACCATATCACCCTATTAGAGCACTTCGCTCTCGCTCTGCAGGCCTACTTGTTGTTCCTAGAGTATTTAAAAGTAGAATGGGAGGGAGAGCCTTCAGTTTTCAGGCCCCTCTTCTGTGGAACCAGCTTCCAGTTTGGATTCAGGAGACAGACACTATCTCTACTTTTAAGATTAGGCTTCAAACTTTCCTTTTTGCTAAAGCATATAGTTAGGGCTGGACCAGGTGACCCTGAATCCTCCCTTAGTTATGCTGCAATAGATGTAGGCTGCCGGGGGATTCCCATGATGCATTGAGTTTTTCCTTTCCAGTCACCTGAACACACTCAACATGTATTAATAGACCTCTCTGCATTGAATCGTACTTGTTATTAATCTCTGTCTCTCTTCCACAGCATGTCTTTATCCTGTTTTCCTTCTCTCACCCCAAATGGTCACAGCAGATGGCCCCGCCCCTCCCTGAACCTGGTTCTGTCGAAGGTTTCTTCCTGTTAAAAGGGAGTTTTTCCTTCCCACTGTTGCCATAGTGCTTGCTCATAGAGGGTCATGTGATTGTTGGGTTTTTTTCTCCTGATGAGTGGATAATTGATCTTAGCTGCTTTCTTCATATATGGTGATGTACTAGCATTGATACTCATACAAAAAATGCATGTTTATGTAATTGTGTTCAAAGTCCTTAAGACAAGTCTTTTCACCTTAGTATTGCTAATGAATCAATCAATCAAATGATGATCTAATAATAAGAGAGCAGGGATAAAGTCAACAGAGCAATTACCAGGATATTGTTACCTGACTATGTCTAACAAACAGGGGCTGAACCAGATCATGACAAGGAGATATTCTCCACCATGACTATAGAGCAAATTGTCAGGATCATGCTCTCAGAATCATATTGATGGTTTACATTGTATTGTTTGATTGTAAAGCATACATCATTCATGAAAACACAAGAAGTGGGTGCACAAGTTTGAAATTATTAATGTAGTTAATATGACTATGTCTGATAAACAGGGTCCGAAACTAATCAAAAGCAGCAGGACACAAAGGGAATATGAAGGGGTCAATAACAACAGGTACAGAGTGCATAAGACCACGCTGCAAGCTTCAGGAATCAATGAAATCCAAACAGAATGTACATTTTAGTCACAGCGAAACAGTTTACATGTACTTTTTCCTGTTATCCAACTCAAACCTGTCAACTCATCTTAATACAGGGATTCATGTTTAATAAAATATTCAGATATTTTTAAGTATCACCAGCAATATTTCTAAACAACATTAAGATTGAACAAGAACCTCTAGCACAGTGAATTTATTTGTATCATTATATTTTGCTCCTGTTGGCGGAAGATGGGCATACTCTTGTCCAGGCTTTCATGCCACTGAAAGGGTATGTTTTAAAATGTAATGGTACAAGTCTCTTCTTTCATTTAAACATCCATCCATCCATTTCCGCTTATCCTTTTCAGGGTCGCGGGGGGCGCTGGAGCCTATCCCAGCTGTCATAGGGCGAAAGGCGGGGTACACCCTGGACAGGTCGCCAGTCTGTCGCAGGGCTAACACACAGGGACAGACAACCATTCACACTCACATTCACTCACACCTAGTGACAATTTGGATTAATCAATTAACCTATCCCCACAAGCTGCATGTCTTTGGACGGTGGGAGGAAGCCGGAGTACCCGGAGAGAACCCACGCAAACACGGGGAGAACATGCAAACTCCACACAGAAAGACCCCGGCCTGATGGTGGAATTGAACTCAGGACCTTCTTGCTGTGCGGCAACAGTGCTAACCACCGTGCCACCGTGCTGCCCTCATTTAAACATTCAACAGTTATTCCATAATATTAACATATGAGCCTTGTGAGCCTTAACTAAGGGAAAATCTGACAGGAAGCAGCAATTGCAAAAAAGAGGTTATAAAGCTTGGTGGTTCACTCCTCATCGTGGTAAGTGCTGTTTGCCATTCAACTTTGTTATGACCTTTTCTGACCTGTATTGTCTTTAGGGAGGCATCCTAACTTGTTAAGACACCACATGAAGAGGAGTTTTGAAAGTTAGGCTGAACAGAAGGCATCCTGGCAACTACCCTTAACCTCAAGCACCTTCTTTCATCTGCTGACATTTTGGTTTTAACATACAAGGTGGAGATGTGTTTAAATAGTTGCCTGCTTGTTGAGAGTGAGGGCCAAAAAGCACAACCGAGTGATAAACCACATCAGTACAGCAGCAACAACAAGCCGGTTTTAATTATTTTAACACAAGTACTGATGAAACATTTAGCATGCACCTAGAGTCATTGTTTATGATCTACATGTCTAACTGACACCTCTGTTTAGAGAGAACTACAGGTAATAGTTTTATAGGTTTTAATTATCACAAATATTACGGGATCTTGGTTAACGCTGTTTCATTGCTCATAGAACAAGAATGCTAGTAGTTGGTTTAAACTGGGCAAACTTATTATGAGCTACATGCACCATCATACTAATGTCAACCATAAATATACTGGATTCACTGGATCTAATTTGATCTGTTTCACTATGTTACTGAACAACATTTGTCAGCTAGCACTCAAACAAACAGTAGCTGATAGGAATATAAAACACTGTAAATGTCATGGTGCAACCAGTTTCTTAAATATCCCTCGCATTCATCCTCTGAGGACCATGAATGTCTGTACAAAACTCCATGGCTATACAGCAAAAACTTGTTGAAATCTTTCAGTCTGAGCAAAAATTTATGCTTCTTGTGTAAACTGATTACATAAACTCTGGCTCTAGCACCTCATTAACGTTCCTTTTCATGACACGTTAGTAGGCTTGGCAGAAATCATTGAAAATGTAAGTTTTCTTCATTGTATTTATTTATGTTCTTTTTACTCATTTTCATCTCATATGTTGATGGTTTTGATGAATAAACTAATTTTATTTTGTTTTATGTTGTATTTCTTGCTAAGACATCATTGTTAGGTAATCAGTGCTGCAGTAGGTATAACTGCTGGCGACAGGAGGTGTGTGGGACCAAAGATAAACATGTCTCCATTTCCAGACAAGAGAATGAAGTGAATACCAAGAGAGTGAAGAATATGACATATGACCTAGTAATAAATATATTAGCGGGTTACCTAGGCAAGTGAAGCCTGAAATGTCCTCAAGCAACCGGCCATCAGCTTCAAGCTGATGTGCGATGGGCTAATTGCTCCCAATCTGGATGTAGCTTTAGGCGCCACATGTTTTTAGCCACCACATTTAATTCAGTTCAGTTCAGTTTTATTTATACAGCGTCAAATCACAGCAGTCACCTCAAAGCTCTTTATATTGTAAGGTAGACGTTACAATAATACAACAGAAAAAACCTCAACAATCATATGATCCTGTGGCGGGGTGTGGCTTGGGCGGAGCTGCAGGGGAGGCTGAGATACACCGGAGCTCCATTAGCTCATCCTGCCTCCCCTGCATAAAAGAGCATGCCAGGACCTGAGGTTGTTGTTGTTGTTGTTGTTGTGTGGCTGTAGCTGGAAAGCTGCAGCCGAGTGTTGTGAGAACAGCAACTGGAAATATAAAGTATTGAATGTATGAACTATGTGGTCCTGTCCGTCATTCCTGTTACAGACCCCCTGTGAGCAAGCACTTTGGCAACAGTGTCAAGGAAAAACTTCCTTTTAACAGGAAGAAACCTCCAGCAGAACCAGGCTCAGGGAGGGGTGATCATCTGCTGCCACCCGTTGGGGTGAGGGAAGGAAGACAGTGACAGTTTGTTTATTTAAAGTGATTAACAATGTGCAAAACAGTTCCAACAAAGACGTGATTTCCTCCACAGTGAAGAATCCCAGCTCCTGGTGCAATAATCTGTCTTTGATCTTTCATGATCTCCTCAGTCCCCACAGAAATATTTACTAAGGTTTGAGAGTTTTCTCCAACGAGGTGTGAGTGGCTTGAAGTGGGAACTTTGCCAAGGTCCCGATGTAGCACAAAGGTGAGAATACATACACTCACACAACACAGAAAATGGAGAGATAGGGGCTTGGGACAGAGGGAAAACAACAACCACAAAATGACAGGTCATCCCAGCGAGAACCTAAGTGAACAAAATAGAGTCTGAATCAGTGCTTGTTGTTTTAAAAGTTCAAGTGTTCCTGTTTAGTCATGTGATTTTTCAAATATTCTACTGAACAAACCAATTCAGACAAAAACATGATTTTTCACTGTTGTCACTTAAATGTAAACTGAATTTCCAAATGTTTTACTCAGCTTTTGATGAGTCTGCCAACACTCAGTCACAGAAGTCATGAGAGCGTTCACATTTATGCCAAGCAGATGAGGTGAAGAACTTATGATCATAAAGTGAAAAGCTCAGGCAGAAATACTGATGTAACCCCACTGCATCATACTTCAAGAGGATAAGCTACTGTACTAGTTATTGCATCATATTTCAGGAGGATGAGAAATGCAAATATGATGAAAGCCTGTAATTACAAAAGCTGATGTGATGATTTGTCATCAGCTACTTTTATCACCGCCTCACCAAGTACTATAAATTTTATGAATAAAAACAACCAAACAAAAAATGACAAAACAGGAAGAGTTTGTTTCCCATTGCACCATAAATGTTTCTATAAAAGTTACAACGCTATTAGCTGTAGCTAACAAATCAAATGCATCAGTCTTTTTTTATTTTTTATGAAACATTCTAGATAGACACAATACATCGGCTGAGATTTGCAGTGCCCTACACTGTAAAAACAACATTAAAGGTGCATGACAGATTGCAGTAGAGATAGCTCTGCTCTTGTGCTACATATTCTACACTCATTGGCACATTTTTTAACCAGTGTTGCTTCACTAAACAACCACTAAGATCCAGTATTTAGAACAACTTTGGATAGAATAACATTAGCTTCCCAACTTGCAAGCAGTCTGACATGTTAATGTTTAACAGCTTTATGCTGACACTCAAGATCATTTACACGCTAACAGTTAAACAAATGAGAACAGTCGTTATTTTTCTTGGACTTTAGAGGCTCCAGTGAAGTCTGAAGGAGGAATGGCAATGGGTAAAAATAATTGGTCTACATATGATGCTATAAGGGGATTCTGTCTTTTTAGTGATGTCTTTTGATTGAACATTGCACCTGTGCAACTGGCTGTTGGAATATGGGTTTTAGTTTAGTTTGAGTTTGGAGCTTTGCATTGCCCCAGATGAGGCTTCAAGCTGTTTGACAAAAAGCAGCAGTTGGTGACCATGTATATCCACGGAAACAAGTGGTTATCACAGTAGGTGCACTTCTTTTCCCGGGGCTAGGGAAACAAGCTGACAAGAAGTGATGATGAGTAGCGAGGAAGGGGCATAAATGGAATGGAAAAGGACCCGTCAGAGCATTTGAAGTTTATTGTCATTAATCGCTGACAAGAGAAAGATGGCATAGAGGACAATAAATGACAGCAGCAATAATCTGATGGCATAAAGCAGAGGAGGTGACTATATCATCAATTTAAGACTACACTTGCTTGGCATTAGGAATTACACTATTGCTAGTGTGTTTCTGTTTCAACCATGTGGCTGAGGCTGCTGCTGCCGTTCTCCTTTAACTAAAAAAGGCATCCGGAGGGTGCAACAAGCTATTTACAGGTTTTTGCATCCTGCATTTTGAAGCATCAGAGTTAGCATTTTGCTGTAAAAGACAAAAGTAGGGTGGCTGTAGCTGAGGGAACAGAGCAGGTCATCTACCAATCTGAAATTTGGTGGTTCAATCCTTGAGTGCTCCAGTCTGCATGCCCAAGTATCCTTGGGCAAGATACTGAACCCCAAGTGCTGTGATGTGTTAATCAGAGTGTGGATGTTAGGTAGAAAGCACTTAGACATAGAAACAAGTGCTTGTATCAAATGGTATAAAGAGCTTTGAGTGCTCAAGTACAGTAGAAGTGCTATATAAGAACCAGTCCATTTACCACTCAGGCTTTTAGGGATTCTAGGTATCTATTTATTTATATATATAACACCCAGCACGCCCCTGCGGGCGGTTTATCCTTCAAGCTCGGGTCCTCTACCAGAGGCCTGTGAGCTTGAGGGTCCTGCGCAGTATCTTAGCTGTTCCCAGGACTGCGCTCTTCTGGACAGAGATCTCCGATGTTGTTCCCGGGATCTGCTGGAGCCACTCGCCTAGCTTGGGAGTCACCGCACCTAGTGCTCCGATTACCACGGGGACCACCATTACCTTCACCCTCCACATCCTCTCGAGCTCTTCTCTGAGCCCTTGGTATTTCTCCAGCTTCTCGTGTTCCTTCTTCCTGATATTGTTGTCATTCGGAACCGCTACATCGATCACTACGGCCGTCTTCTTCTGTTTGTCTACCACCACTATGTCCGGTTGGTTAGCCACCACCATTTTGTCCGTCTGTATCTGGAAGTCCCACAGGATCTTAGCTCGGTCATTCTCCACCACCCTTGGGGGCATCTCCCATTTTGACCTCGGGACTTCCAGGTTATACTCGGCACAGATGTTCCTGTACACTATGCCGGCCACTTGGTTATGGCGTTCCATGTATGCCTTGCCTGCTAGCATCTTGCACCCTGCTGTTATGTGCTGGATTGTCTCTGGGGCCTCTTTACACAGCCTGCACCTGGGGTCTTGCCTGGTGTGATAGACCCCAGCCTCTATGGATCTTGTACTCAGAGCTTGTTCTTGTGCTGCCATGATTAGTGCCTCTGTGCTGTCTTTCAGTCCAGCTTTGTCCAGCCACTGGTAGGATTTCTGGATATCAGCCACCTCCTCTATCTGCCGGTGGTACATACCGTGCAGGGGCCTGTCCTTCCATGATGGTTCCTCGTCTCCCTCCTCTTTCTTGGGTTTCTGCTGCCTGAGGTATTCACTGAGCACTCGGTCAGTTGGGGCCATCTTCCCAATGTATTCTTGGATGTTCGTTGTCTCATCCTGGACTGTGGTGCTGACACTCATCAGTCCCCGGCCCCCTTCCTTCCGCTTAGCGTACAGCCTCAGGGTGCTGGACTTGGGGTGAAACCCTCCATGCATGGTAAGGAGCTTTCTTGTCTTTATGTCAGTGGCTTCTATCTCCTCCTTTGGCCAGCCTATTACCCCAGCAGGGTACCTGATCACGGGCAGGGCGTACGTGTTGATGGCCCGGATCTTGTTCTTACCATTCAGCTGACTCCTCAGGACTTGCCTGACCCTCTGCAGGTACTTGGTGGTTGCAGCCTTTCTAGCGGCCTCTTCATGGTTCCCATTTGCCTGCGGGATCCCCAGGTACTTGTAACTGTCCTCTATGTCTGCAATGTTGCCTTCTGGTAGTTCAATCCCCTCAGTTCTGACTACCTTCCCTCTCTTTGTTACCATCCGACTACACTTCTCCAGTCCGAACGACATTCCAATGTCATTGCTGTATAGCCTGGTAGTGTGGATCAGTGAATCGATGTCTCGTTCACTCTTGGCATACAGCTTGATGTCATCCATGTACAGGAGGTGGCTGACAACTGCTCCGTTCCGTAGTCGGTATCCGTAGCCAGTCTTGTTAATGATCTCACTAAAGGGGTTCAGGCCTATGCAGAACAGCAGTGGGGACAGAGCATCTCCTTGGTAGATCCCGCACTTGATGGTGACTTGTGCTATGGGCTTGGAGTTGGCCTCTAGTGTTGTACGCCACATCCCCATTGAGTTCCTGATGAAGGCTCTTAGGGTCCCATTGATCTTGTACAATTCTAGGCATTCCAGTATCCAGCTGTGGGGCATTGAGTCATAGGCCTTCTTGTAATCAATCCAGGCAGTGCACAGGTTGGTCAGTCTGGTCTTGCAGTCTCGGCTGACTGTTCTGTCTACCAGTAGCTGGTGTTTTGCGCCTCTGGTATTTTTGCCAATTCCTTTCTGTGTCCCGCTGATGTATTGACCCATGTGCCTGTTCATCTTAGCCGATATGATGCCTGACAGGAGCTTCCATGTAGTACTGAGGCAGGTTATTGGTCGGTAGTTGGAGGGGACTGGTCCCTTCTTGGGGTCCTTGGGGATCAGGACCGTCCGACCTTCGGTTAGCCATTCCGGGTGTCTCTCGTTAACTAGCAGCTGGTTCATTTGTGCTGCCAGACGCTCGTGGAGTGCAGTCAGCTTCTTTAGCCAGTAGGCGTGAACCATGTCGGGCCCTGGTGCTGTCCAACTCTTCATACTGGAGACCCTTTCTTGGATATCTGCCACTGTGATGGTTACTGGACCCTGTTCAGGGAGGTCGCTGTGGTCTGCCCTCAGATCCACTAGCCACTGAGCATTGCCGTTATGGGTTGCGTCCTTCTCCCATATGCTCTTCCAGTATTGCTCCGTCTCCAGCCTTGGTGGTGCTGTTCTCTTATTATTATTGTTCCCTTGCCACTGAGAGTACACCTTTGCTGGTTCTGTGGAGAACAGCTGGTTTATTCTCCTGCCTTCTATCTCTCTGGTGTACCTCCTCAAGCGGCTGGCCAAGACTGTGAGTCTTTGCTTGGCAGTTTCCAAGGCCTCAGGTATGGACAGCTTGCTGTATTTCTTATGAACCTTCTTTGTCGCACCTTTCTGCAACTCCGTTAGTTGGCTAACCTCCCTCCGTGCTACTTTGATCTTGCCCTCTAGCCTCCTTCTCCATGGAGGGTACTGCCCCTTGTGGCTGTTCAACTTGTAGCCAAGCATCTCACTGATCACTGCTGCCGTACTGTAGATCAGCTTGTTAGTGTCGGTAATCGTGGTTGTAGCTATTGTCCGTAGTGCTGCATTAACATCATCTAGCAGACCTGCTGAGGGTACTTCACGTAATCTTGGTAACCGGCTACGGGGGATCCAGGTTTCAAGCTTGGCCATGATCCTATTTTTCAGGTCAGTTCCTCTCGCACTCAACGGTCCTTCTCCTATCGCACTTGGGGCTATGTACCCAATCTCGGGTGGGGGTGATGATATCTCCCCCCTGACCTGGGGTCCTGACTCCTCCTTGCCGTAGCATTTGTGTTGTACCTCGTCAATCTCTAGCTGTGAGAGCAGTCCCTTCTTTCGAATGTTGGAACACTGAGCTACTAGTTGTTTCGCCGTCATTGTGGATGTTGGGTATCGAAGAATCCATAGGTCCGTCATCCTATTCATGTAGCCCCTTCCGCCGGGGTTACTTGCGTAGTAGCATTCCAACAACGCCCTGTTTTCATCTCTTGCCCACCGATGCCTTCTTGTTCCAGTAGCCCATATATATATATATATATATATATATATATATATATATATATATATATATATATATATATATATATATATATATTTTTAGTAATTCTTACACTTTGCTTATCATTCTCTCTAACTGCTCTGTAGCTGATACAACTACTATTATTTTATGTCCATTTTTTTCCCTCTGTCTGTTACACTGTCATGAACCGAGGTTCATACAAGAGCTGGACCCAAAAGCAGACTCAATGCACTCACTGAGAACTATGTACAAGACTTTATTTACAGAGGGAACGGGAGCAAAACGAGGATAAGTGAAGCTAACTGCTCTGTAGCTGATACAACTACTATTGTTTTACGTCTGTTTTTTAAGAGTGAAGCAGGAGCCGGAGGGACCGGCACAGCTAATAAGGAAGGCTGTCCTGAGAGGCCGCGATCAGGACCCTGGGAGCTCTGTAACAGAGGGAGAACTTACTGGCAGGTAAGGGAGCAGATGAGTAAGGAGAATCTGACAAAGTTGCTATTGGCTTACATGCAGGGCCAGGCTGAAGAGCTTTGGCGAGGATTTCCGTGGGACAATCCAGAGAGGGGAGGAATGGTTCCCTGAGTTGCCAAGAGCGTCTGGGCTGGCAGGAGGACAGGCAGGTGAAGTGACTGGAGGATGATTTCTGACAACGGAGGTGGAACAAGGAAGTCAGTGCTGGAGGAAATGAACAACAGGTGGTGAGTCCAGGGCGGCATAGTGCAGAGACCTATGCACAAGTTAAACTCAAAGAGCGGAGCGTAGACAACGCCTAGTTACCACGGTAGGTGAGTAAACAAACTAGGGATGAGTCCGCCTGTAACTGACAGTGGGTGGGGGTTGGGTGCGAGGCAGGTGGCTCCGCCCAGGAGAGTAGCTATTGAACCATCCTGATAACAAAATGCAAAAAACCCTCATCTGCTCCCATGGACCATGTGGTGGCCGTCCAGACCGGAGCCTGCGGAGAGAAGCGTGAAAATCGGTGATCAGACAGGGATCCAGAATAAATGACCGTGGAACCCAGGAACGCTCCTCCAGACCATAACCCTCCCAGTCCACCAGATACTACCTCCCCCGTCTGGCTTAAATTGGGAAATGTGGAACCTCGGAGGAGTTCTCCAGGATGCAGGAAGCTTTAGCCACACTGGCGCTGGACTGATGATGGTGTCAATCTCATACGGACCAACAAAGCAGGAGACCAACTTGCGGGAAGGCAGCCCTAGAGGAATGTCCCTGGTGGGTAACCATACCTTTTGCCCCGGTATGCCCCAGTTTTTGGCATGTCATTTTCCAGGGCGTTGCTGCTTGACATGAACTCACCATAGCCAAAAATAATATTTGGGGTGACAAGAGCACCGGTGTGAAGGTGACTACTTGCTTCAACATTCATTTTCACCTTGCTACATTTGAGCAACATTGTGTAGGTGTGCAGTTTTAAGCAACAAAACACTTCAGTGATCAACTATGATACCAATGTCACAGTCTTCTGTTCATTACTGAAACCCATGAACCATGCATGCAGTTGCAGATTAATTGAGATGTAGACTGGATGGTTCCCATCCAGCATTGAGGGGGTGCAGTGAGTGTCATACAGCACTATTAAATCTTTCACTAAAACACTAAAAGCTTAAATCAGGGCTATTTAATCCCATTGTAAAGAATTTTTTAACACCCTGTCAGGCTCGGGAGAGGCACAGGATTAGATGACGCTTATAGGAGGAAATCACACAGTTCTTTGCAGAACACAATAGAAGTGAATTACATAGCCACACAAAGTGAACGATAACACTGAGAGGAAAAAGGGTTAAGGAGGTGGATCACATTTATATCATATACTTTTTATGTATCCCCTCATTTTTGCCAACATCCCTACATACTATCAGGGAAAGTGCCTATCAGCAGTAACCTTGTGTAAGCTCTTACAGGGTTTGTTCATTGACAGGGTCCATTTCCTGCAGTTAACTGATCCTATGAGGCATCTGATAAAAAATTCATAGGCCTTCTGATTTAAGATCTAAAATAACAGACTACCTTAATATGTTGGAATCACTGCCTCAGGGCTGAAGCAGTGTGGAAACATTACCATATGGAGCTGTCAGCAGCCACAGCTTGTGGAATACATTTTGTGGAGGCTAAAATCACTTTTTCTTTCCAAATGCTTCTTTGTTAGATACAGCGTAAGTACTGATTTAGCTTGTAAAATAACTCAAATCTGAGCTTTAAGATGATGAGAACAATGAGAGAAATGAGCTATGGGCTTCTCTGATGCTCGACACATAAATCTCAATTTAAGTGTCATATAAAAAAATTGTGTTTTGAGGTAATACGGTTGTCAAGTAGTAATAAAAGGACAAGTTCTGCATAGTTTTGGCCATTAATAAAAGTGAAATCACATCCAAGTTGCTAGACCATAAAATAGACATTTTAAGACAAATATTATGCACTCCAGTTTAAAAGGGCACTCCACTGATTTATGGGCCCAGTTTTTCCAGTGTTCATCTGATATTTCTACTCTCACTCCAAGCTGGTTGAAGGCGACAGCAGGCCAGAATCTGGATATTCCTTCCTTGTAAGTTGAACTAAAAAACACATTTATTGTTGATTTTCTTCATGTGGTCTGTTTGTTTACCTTTGAATTAAAAGCACATTATTATCAGTCTTTAAGTTAGGCATTAAGCAAGGTGACACGATTAAACCAACAAAAGCAGTTTATATGAAAAGACTGCAAGTTTATAGGATCAATCAACCCTTTTCAATTCACTGCCCACCTGTTAAAAAGCACTTGCAGCAACACTGATCACTAGTTTCCATTGTTGTTTCCATTCCAAAACACTTAAATTAAATGCCTTTGTTTAATTTAACTAGAGTCACTTGTTTTTGAAGTAATTAAGATAAAAGTGAATTCTCTTTGCTCACTTCTCACCTCTTCTCTTCTATCTCCTTCTCCAAGGTCTTCTGACTAAAAGTTTCCCCAAAACCTCCCAATACCAATTTAAGTTTCTGGGAGACACCAAGTAGGAATTCAATGAGGGGTATTAGTTTAAATTTACTATTATTTTAAGTAATGCATAAAGTGACTCACAGTAATAATAAAACTTCAAGTTTCAAAGTGTTGAAATTTTTTATACATTTTTATATATATGAAGTTCTGATGAGATGCAGGGTTAGACTTCTCTGCACTTTTTTAGTGGTTGAGGTCAGAAGAGATTATACAATGTAACCAGTTTCTAGAAGGCTCACAAACTGTGTAGGCTACACCATTAGTATTCAGAACCACTGCTAGTATTTATGTATGTGTTCACTGTTGGATATTCTGTATGTCACCTGTGGCTTAAGCCTCCTACACTGAGTATCTAACTGCTAAATAGCCAGATTTTACAAAACAATGATTAGGAGAAAATCAGAGTGAATAAATACTTAGCAAACTTCCTGTATGAAATTCAAGCCTGAAAAAATGCAAAAAACAATTTGTTGTTTAGTTTTTATTCTTTCTCCAGCCTGCATTTTGCCCCCTTTTGAGGAGAGTTGATTTACAATTGTTTATTATATATTAATGTGTCATTACTCTGTAAATGTACTGCATTAAATGAATAACTGTGTATATTACAATTTATGAAAGAAATAATCTTGTAATATGATTATAGTATGATACTGTTATGATACAGTGAATGATCAAGAATAATATACGGGGTTGTAATCTCACCTAATTAAATGAAAAAAACACTGCATGTTTCATGTACTCAGAACACACAGTAATCCTTGATAACCAACATCAGATCCATTTTAATAATAAAAACATGAAAAGTAACAAAATGATGATGACGTTGAGGAAGAATATCAGATTATAGTATTATGGTATAGCACCACACCTAGAAGAGCAACATGTACATCGAATCTGTTGTTATTGTTATTACTGCAAAACAAATCATAATAATTATGATATATCTTAATAGTAATAATTTATTGGTATAAGTATGAAGTAGATACTATTAGACAGTAGGAAACAATTCAAACATTTCATATTTTTGTGTGCCTATGTATGCATGTATGTATTTGTACATATCTGTATTTCAGTGCCATGAAAACTGTTTGCCCTCCTTCTGATTTATATTTGTCACAATTAAATGTTCTAGATCTTGTAAGTCACTATTAAATGTGTTAATGTTAACAGTGTAAATAGTTTAACATAACGTAAAACCATTCATGTGGGTTGGCCAACGTATGCAGTGTTTCCCACGATGTACTAAAGATCAGCTCTTATACCAACTGAAGATTGGGTGCACTGAATGCAAGCCTTTGTTAACGGCTGCTGAGGAAGGTGGAAGGTGTTTTTACTCTCAGTGTCCACACATATTAAATGCACGGAAGATATTCTCTGCTGGTGTGGATCAATTAGCATTCTCAGATACACAATAGGGGACACCATTAGAGTCGGTGTAATCCAATAAAGGCAGTCAACAAAGGGCCTCCAGGGGAGAGCAGAAATGAAAATGGGTCTGATTTGCCATTACGTTCCCAGCTGATAGCAACACATAAATACACATGTACCACACACAGAGGCTCATTTAATTCATTACTAGAGCCTCAACATAGACCAGAGTCTCAGGCTGCATTTGCAGTAGTGTTGTGCTGTTTAATGGTGTTGAACTGAGCCTTGGTACAATGTACAAACAGCTAATGGGTAAATCAGCATGCAGTCCTCTAAATTGTGATCACATAAAAGATTGAATTTCTACTTGTGTTGCATTCTAATTTCAGGATACTTTGGTAGAATATCTGGTACATACCTGCTAGACATGTACTGGTAATGTGTTCTAGTATTGTTCAGATTTTACTAAGAAACAGATATTCATTCATTCAGAAAAGTATCTAAACTGTGATTAGAAGTAAGGTTACAAACATTGCATTGTGAAGGTGCAATCATCTCTCAGCTTGTATCCCAGTATACTCTTTCTGAACAGCTGGTACTCCTACAGAGGCTTTGCTCCCGTCGAATGCTGCCTCTCGCTACATTGCATTAGGCCTGTGACAGAGTAATGTATGTGGTTTTATTTGTTAGACATGGTGATCTAAGTTTTTATTTAAACCTTGCTGCTCTCACAGATCATATTTTATATTCTGCTAAATAGACAAGGCTTGTGGTTAAACACTGTTCTGTGATTGGTAAGTGGGAAAGGATGTTTTTCAGGGAGAGAGGATGTCTCACATGGTAAAGTTATACTCAACACAGGTGGTCCACAGTTTTTTGTTTGTTTGTTTTTTTGCTTTTTCATTTAAAACCTGATGTATTATAAACAAAAAACTTAATAACCACTGTTCTCAACATAAGCTGACTCCAAAAAACCCCAACCAGTTCAACAAAGTTTGATGAAAGGGGTCTAATTATTTTTTATTTAATTAATTGATTTGTTTGTTTGGAAGTATGGATAGTCAAAATACTATTGGGCCTAACACAGAACCCTTTGGAACTCCAATGCTAACTTTTTTGTATTAAGAAGACTCATTGCTCATATTAACCAAGTGCAATCTATCACAAAGTACAACTTAGGTCAGCACTGCTCAGTTCCTTTGCTTACAGTTATGTATTCTATTAAAACGTTCCAGTATTGAACACTGAGGTCTTGCAGGAGAAACACAGAAGCCAATTGTAGGGTAATTTCCAATAAACCAAGTTCAAAAAAGAAGAGTCTATGGCTGACGCGTGTTCCTGGTTTCCAAAAGAAATGCTTCCAGTTGCATTATGATTTGAAGACTGTTTATTTATTACAAACTGAAGATGTAACAATGAACTCCTTCCTAAAAGGCATGAAAGTTCCAAAAAATAGCAGTTATCCAGAACTAGCTGTGCACACGGTCAGAAAACCGTGAGACTCCTAACCCCCCTGTCCATGCTCCTCCCCTTCCCTCTCACACAGGGTTTCATGCTACTATTACACTTACATACTTAAAGTGAAAGGTACCCCCTTTTAGGTTCCAATCCCAAAACAGTGACTTAAAATTACTTTATGTAAACACATATATTTTCACATTTATTAATCCTGAAAAGATGACTTATGTAATGAATCTATGAATTATAAAACAAACATGAACTCAATCGTAAATAAAAAATATAAGGCAGACGTTTGGCGCTTACATTACCGGCCCCTAATTGTTCTAATAATGTATTGCCTTAGAACAATTACCACATTTTTAACTTTACAAACTTAATATGAACCATGTTAGACATATCCAATGTTTAAACACATGACAAAATATTATTTATAGACAAATGAATTGTCCAATACTTTGCCAATCAGCTTTGCAAAGTATATTAAGGCTGGATTCTGTCCATTTCCAAAAGAACAGATGAAAAAGAATAAGAAAGAAAAGAAGGAAAGAGAGAAAGAAGGAAAGAGCCAGAGGTTGCTAGCACATGGCTCATCGTAGGGGCTTAGTCTTTACCACTAGCCCATTCAGATTCCACAAGCAGACAAATCTTGGTGATGGGTCTGTCCAAAACATTAGTCTTTGTCTTTATCCGTACTCGGCGAACGAGACCCTTCTTGTCTGGAACAGTTTTGATGATCTTTCCCATAATCCATGAGTTTCGTGGTGCACAGTCGTCCACAAGAAGAACGACATCTCCTTCTGCAAAGTTTCTTGATGCTGTGGCCCACCGCTGACGTTCCTGAAGTTGAGGTAGGTATTCTTTAGTCCATCTCTTCCAAAATAGATTGGACATATATTGCACCTGTTTCCATCTACGTCGTGAGTAGAGGTCATTCTGGTCAAACAATCCTGGAGGCAATGAAGGTTTTGTTTTCAACAACAAAAGATGATTAGGTGTCAGAGCCTCCAAATCATTTGGGTCGCTTGATGCCCTGGTGATTGGTCGGCTGTTGATGATCGACTCTGCCTCACATAAGACTGTATGAAGGCATTCTTCTTCCAGAACTTGTTCTCTCACAGTAGAATTCAGCACTTTTCGTATTGATCTTATCAACCTCTCCCATGCTCCGCCATGATGTGAAGCAGTGGGAGGGTTAAATGTCCACTTAATTCCATGCTGTTGAAATAGATGCTGAAACGGTGAAGTGTTCCAGTCAGTGACTGCTTCCTTCAGTTCACGATTGGCAGCAACAAAATTCGTCCCATTATCTGAGCGAATCTCCTTCACTTGTCCTCTCCGTGCTATGAAGCGCCGGATTGCATTTATGCATGAATCTGTGTCTAATGATGAGGCCAGCTCTATGTGTACTGCACGAACCGCTAAACAAGTGAATATAACACCGTATCTTTTTAAGATGGTTCTTCCACGTCTTACTTCGAATGGGCCGAAGTAGTCTACACCAACCCTGGTGAAGGGTGGATCATCTGGCAACACTCGCTCTTGTGGAAGATCAGCCATCAGTTGTTTCCCAATTCTCCCATGCAAGCGACGACATGTCACACACTTTGCGATGATCTTTCTAATGGCTGTGTTGGCACTTGGGATCCAAAACTTCTGTCGCAATTCAGAGAGCATGTGATTGCGCCCTCCATGCCCAGTTTCTTCATGTATCTGTTGGAGGACTAAGTCAGAAATGTGAAAGTCTCTAGACAGGATAATAGGCTGCTTAGCGATTTCCGGCATAGCTGCCCAGCTCAATCTTCCACCAACTCTCAACAGATCTTCCTGTAGTACAGGGTTCAGTTTGTATAAGTGGCTATTGCGCTTCACACTTTGTCCCTCGTGAAGAGCTGAAACCTCTTCCGAGAATTTCTCCTTTTGGCAAAATCTGATTATATCGAGCTCTGCTTGATTCAGGTCTTCCACTGAAATTTGTGTAGGCTTAAAGCTTGTCCTGAAACTGTCAATCTGACTTTGCCTCAGCTGTCGATCATTGTCAAAGCTATTCTCCACACTGGTTACGCATAGCTCTTTACGTTTTTGACAGAGACTCCAAAGTAAGGCTTTAAGTTTCAGGAACCACGCCACCGCTCTTTTCAACTTTGTCCATGATGAGAAGTAATTTATCAGTCTCTTGAATGGAGCAACATTTTCTTCCACCTCTATTTTGTTTACTGTGGCTCTCTTGATCTCAGGATCACCAGAAGTGATCTCCGAACAATTCAGTGGAGTGTTAGGCCAAAACTCTACTGGACTGCGAAGAAAATCTGGCCCAGACACCCACGTTCTGTTCTTCATAAATTCATCTACTCTTTGCCCTCTTGAGGCGCAGTCAGCAGGATTCTTGTCTGTGCTGATGTGTTTCCACTGTTCCACATCAGAGCCTTTCAGAATAGCTGCAACTCTGTTTGCCACAAACGTACGAAAACGCGTGGTCTCATTCCGGAGATACTGGAGCACCACCGTACTGTCTGTCCAAAAAACTGATTCTGCAAGGTTCAGTTGTAGTTCTCTTCTCAGGACACTATCCATCCTAATGGCTACTGTAGCAGCAGTCAATTCCAGGCGGGGTATGGTAGGAGGCCTGAGAGGCGCCACTCTGGACTTGCCCATCATAAATGCACATTGTGTCTCATTGCTCGTGTTACGCATGAGTAGGTAGCTGACTGAGCCATATGCATCCTCACTTGCGTCTGCAAAGTGATGTAGTTGTGCAAATACATCATTTCCAAAATCTTTGGGCTTGAAACATCTTGCAACTGAGAAGTGTTCCAAAGCAGGAAGGCTGGTTAACCAGTCAGTCCACCGCCTCTTTATGTGCTCAGGTAAGTCGTCATCCCACCCGATCTTCAATCTGCACAATTCCTGCAGGATAATCTTTGCTGGCAAGACTGCTGGCGCCAAAATGCCTAATGGGTCATACACTGATCCAATGACAGAAAGAAGTCCTCTTCTTGTGAATGGGCGATCCTTGATGTTGATCTTAAATCTGAATGTGTCTGACTCAACACACCAATTGAGACCAAGGGCCCTCTCAAGTGGAAGTTTGCCATGATCCAGGTCCAGGCTTTTCATTTCTGCTGCCAGTTCAGACTTTGGGATGGAGTCAAGCACCTTCCTTCGGTTGCTCACCCATTTGTTGAGACGGAAGCCTCCGTTGGCACAGATTTTCATTAGATCTTGACACATTGATATAGCTGCCTCCTCCGTAGCGACAGACTTGAGACAGTCATCAACGTAAAAGTTCTGCAAGACTGTTTGAACAACTTCAGCTCTGAACTGCCTACTCTGGTCTTCAGCACACTTCCTCAAAGCGAAATTGGCGCAACTGGGTGAGGATGTGGCCCCAAACAAATGCACAGTCATCTTGTGCTCAGTCAAAGCTTGATTGCAGTCGCCACCTGTCCACCAGAGGAACCTAAGTAAGTCAGAGTCACTGTCGGGCACCTTCACCTGGTGAAACATTGCTTCAACGTCTGCCATAATTGCAACAGGTTCCTGTCTAAATCGTATGACAACACCAATGAGACTGCTGGTCAAATCTGGACCCTGAAGAAGTTGATCATTCAGGGATGTGCCCTGATAGGATGCTGCACAGTCGAACACAACTCTTAATTTCTGCTTCACAGGGTGGTACACGGCGTGATGGGGTATATACCACACTTTTCCTTCTTTGTGCGCCAGTTCATCATTTGACAGTTGTACTGCATAGCCCTTTTTAAGAAGGTCTTCCATGAAGTCTGTGTACTCTTGTCGGAAGCAGTCATTCCTGAGAAATTTAAGCCTCAAGTTACGTGCTCGTTGTTCAGCGACTGAGCGATTATTTGGCATGTTGACCAATCTGTTCTTCAGAGGTAGACATATTGTATAGTGGCCATCCATCAGTTTTGCAGATTCCATGGCCATGTCCATAAACTGATGGTCCTCTCTTGACATTTCCACTTCATCATGTTTTCTTCCCTCTGGAAAATCCACCATGAACTGTTGAAGCCACAGGTTCTCTAAACGGCTCACTGATATGCGGTTTGCATTAGCCTTGGCTGGGTTTCTCTTGTCTGCATGACAGCCAGTTTCTCTCAAAGGTCCATTCACAGTCCAACCTAGCTTGGTTCTTACAGCATACGGTCCATTACCTACACTGCTTACAACCTCCCATGGCTCCATTGCTTTAGGTACATTTGCTCCGATAAGCAATCCAATGTCAGTCTCAATTCGAGGCAGTTTTACTTCTTTAAGGTAAGGCCACTTTTCGAGATCCTTCTGTAGGGGTATGTTTTCTTTTCCTACAGGTATTGTCCTTTGTGTGAAGACATCTGGCAGATCAATAAAGTCGTCACCAGATAAACTACTGACCTCCAAGCCTGACACTACATGAGTACAGACAGGTTTCTCTTCATTCATAGTTTTCAGTAGTATGTCAGTTTTCCTTCCAGTGATCTTCAATTTGTCCATTAATGTCTCTGTACAGAATGTGGCAGAGCTTCCTGGGTCCAAGAAGGCGTAAGTCTGCACTACTACACTTCCCTTTTTGGCTTTGACCTGTACAGGAACTATTGCAAGTGTGCAGTCATCTTCCCCGGCCCCAGTTGGCCCACAATCCTCAGACTCTGCACAGACAAAGGCACTTAAGATCGTTTGACTTTCACTGTTCTTAGTTTTCTTCTCTGTGTCAGCGTCTGTGTCCCTTTTCTTGATATGCAACAATGTATGATGAGCAAGAGAACATACCTCACAGCTCACCTTTCTCTTACAAAGTTTGCTCATGTGACCTTGCTTCAAACAGCTAAAACACAGTCCTTTGCCTTTCAAAAATTCCAACTTTTCGTTGTGTGGCTTGCCCTTAAACTTACCACACAGGTCTATGATGTGCCCACCGTTACAGAACAGACATGCCTGTGGAGTGGGTTTCACATAATTTGTGTTTTCCATTGGCTTTGTGTCTTTCTCCTGAATGTCCAGTGGTATGGCACTGGTGGTGAATGACTTCTTCATTACAACCCTTTTCTGATCCTTGTTACTGTTTTGTTTAATGGTGAATGGTTTAGCAGTGGTGCTATCCTTTATGTCACCAAAAACAGGGTGAAGTGCAATTTTGGCTTGTTTATTAATAAACTCCACCAAATCCTTGAACTTGACTCTTCTGTCGCCTCGCTCTTGCATACCACACACAACAGATCTCCACCTTTCACGTAACTTGTATGGAAGTTTTGCTACAATGGCTTTCAGGCTTGCGACGTTATCAAGTTCCTCCATGTAACTCACTTCAGCCATGGTGTTACAGCAAGCTGTCAGAAAGAGTGAAAACGCATTTAAAGCTTCTGCATCTTCTGGCTTGATAGGTGCCCAGTTTGAGACCTTGTTCATGTAGGCTACAGCAACTTTGTAGTCATTTCCAAAATGCTCTTTAAGGAGCTGTTTAGCCTTGTGATAGCCTACATCTGGCTTCATATGAAGGCAGCTCTTTATTAGCTCTTTCGGCTGTCCATTAGTGAACTGCTCTAAGAAGTAGAGGCGATCCTTAGGACTTTCAGTGCGAGACTCTACTCCGTGCTCAAAGGTGCTTACAAATGTATTGTAATCTAGAGGATCACCACTGAAGGTAGGAATGTCTAAAGGTGGCAATGTCATCATTTTTTGTTGTTTCACCATCAGCTCCGTTATATTATTCTGACGTGTCATAACAGTACAGAGTGTTTCAACTGCTTGCTCATCTGCTGCAAAATCCACTCTAGACTGCTGCGTACCAATAGGGTGATTTTGTAAAGGCATGAATTCCCCATATCCATTTTCTGTGTTGGTGACTGGAGTTTGACTTACAGGTAATGGTATGAATCCAGAATCAATAGTCGTTGGGTATGCAGGACTCACATGTGACGAGCGCTCATTTTCAAAATTCTCTAATACCTTTAATTTAGCATCAGAGGCGGCAATAGCAGTTTGCAGATCTAGCTGCTCTCTTTTTGCTTTCAACTCAGTTTCCTGTCGTTCAAGCTCTTGTTTTTGTTTGAGAGCAGTTGCTTGTGCGAGCAATGTGGCCCTCTCCATTTCAGCTTTGAGGCGTACTGAGGAAGCAGTGGACACTTGGCTCCCAACGGCTGACCTGCGCCTCCTGCTTTTACTGCTTAATGCAGCGGACATCACAGAAACACTGTCGGAAGGCTGGATGTCTGCATCACACTGTCTAGCTTGTTCTGTGCGCTCCTCAGCTGCTTTAACCCACGTTTCCACATGTTGCATAAATCCACGAATACGACTAGCATTAGGTTCATACCAAGAACTTTGGTCCTTTTCAAATTCTTCCTCATGCATTAATACTCTCAAACTATCATTTATCTTACACAGTTCTCCAAATGAATCTTGGTAGTCTAAACGCAATTTTTGCTTAACAGCATTCACGTTAGCATCATCTTCCATTAGCCGTTCGAGCTGATTAGCTTGGCTAGTTACGTGGCCTAGCTTAGCCTTTCTAGACTGGGTCAACCTGTGCAGCTTTTCCTCGACAGCCTTTTCTGTCATTTTTGATTCTCTTTTTCCACACACTGGTTCTTCATCACTCTCATGCATTATGACAAATTTCCACAGTAGCAAAGCTTGTTTTCACTGCTTACCGTGATTCTTCCTCCAAGTAGGCTATTACCTTCAATCCACAGTGCACGGCGTTGCTAAACATGATCCTTTTCAGTATTCCTTTTCCCAAAAAAGGAGCAAGAAGGTTTTCTGACTAAATGTAGGGTAATTTCCAATAAACCAAGTTCAAAAAAGAAGAGTCTATGGCTGACGCGTGTTCCTGGTTTCCAAAAGAAATGCTTCCAGTTGCATTATGATTTGAAGACTGTTTATTTATTACAAACTGAAGATGTAACAATGAACTCCTTCCTAAAAGGCATGAAAGTTCCAAAAAATAGCAGTTATCCAGAACTAGCTGTGCACACGGTCAGAAAACCGTGAGACTCCTAACCCCCCTGTCCATGCTCCTCCCCTTCCCTCTCACACAGGGTTTCATGCTACTATTACACTTACATACTTAAAGTGAAAGGTACCCCCTTTTAGGTTCCAATCCCAAAACAGTGACTTAAAATTACTTTATGTAAACACATATATTTTCACATTTATTAATCCTGAAAAGATGACTTATGTAATGAATCTATGAATTATAAAACAAACATGAACTCAATCGTAAATAAAAAATATAAGGCAGACGTTTGGCGCTTACACCAATCCCCTGCCATAGGCCAGTGTTGTCTGTGCTATGTGAACTCTTTAGCTACACATGTCTATTACCGTATTTACTACACAGCTGATTTACAACATTGCTTCTTGACATGGTGGTTAGATTGCAAATTGGTGTACAATTGGCAAAGACAGCTGACTCGAATGAAGGCTTTTTAAATAATACTTTATTAGAACAGCATTAAAAGACCCATTAATAAAGATAAATTGATCACGTTTAATATTGGGGGTTTAATTAATGGTAAGACATCTTTGAACTGTCTTGTAGGAATAAACATGCTGATGATTTGGAGGAAGTAATTATTGAGGTTAGCACTGTGGTTAGCTACTGTGATGATACATCTGTGGGAAGGCTGTGATTATTGTTTTTGCATTCATGGTTAAATAGTTGTCATGAAGTGTACATAGGCTGATTAGTAAAGTCAACTTTGAAATGATTTGTAATCACCCAGGCTCAAAATTTCACTGACCCTTAACTGTTGTCATAAAACACAAAAACCATCAACAATCAGTCTGTTCTTCCACATTACCTGCTTACACTTTTAGTCAGCTAAACTTTAACAACAAATATGATGTGAAGAAGGAAATGGTAAATGGCCTGTATCTGTATAGCGCTTTTCTAGTCCCTAAGGACCCCAAAGTGCACATTCACACACTGGTGATGGCAGCTACATTGTAGCTACAGCCGCCCTGGGGCGCAGTGACAGAGGCAAGGCTGCCGGACACTGGCGCCACCGGGCCCTCTGACCACCACCAGTAGGCAACGGGTGAAGTGTCTTGCCCAAGGACACAACGACTGAGACTGTCCAAGCCGGGGCTCGAACCGGCAACCTTCCGATTACAAGACAAGCTCCCAACTCTTGAGCCACGAAACACAGCTGTGTCAGTTTTTAATTACTGTATCACAACAAATGTGTTGATACTAATTAAAGAAGTTCAGTGACAGGTGATTTTTATAATCTGTCTGTGTATTATTTACAGAATTTTTCACCCGTTTAGGGTTTATGTTACACTGTCAGATCTTCTCTTACTGTAATGGAAAGAATATGGTTCAATTTCACACAGAAAAAGGTCCACAATGACTTGGACACAACATGTGTTACATTTGTTTAGAACCAATATTTTTTCATTGAACCTTATCCAAAATGCTTTTGTGAACTACTGTGGTGAATTACAGGAAACAGGCCTAGTGAAAACTGAGTTTATTAACTTTGACATTAGGGGATTTTCTGAATGAGAGGAACCTGAGAACAAACAATCTAACCAACATTTTATTTTATTTACTTTTTAAGTTTCTCCATATGTCATCTCTCATGCTGAGCCTTGAAGCAGCTGATGATATGTGATGTCCTTTTCTCATTCACCCAATTATTGTTCTTTTTATTGTTATTATTATTATTATTAGTATTATTATTAAAGTTATTATTATTATTAAATTATTAACTTTATCTCTAAAGTTATGCACCACAGGTATAGCCTCAGGCCCGAATATATTCCATCATAAACTGTTAATACAATTAATATGACAAAAAGACAAAGTTATACAACAGTCACAGTCCCATAGACTTTGTATTTCATGTTCAGATGTTTTCTAGTGCACTTTATTCTCATGGGATTGCACTAACACGAAAATATATATTTTTAAATAGCATTTGTTTTTTATCAAGGATACAATTCTATCAAATGGACAATTAATTCAAAAATAGTTTCATAGAAAGATGTGTGCAATTCCTCTTGAAAATTATCGTCGATTAAGCAGGTAAGAATCCGAAGTGCTGCTGTCATCTGACAATATTTGATTGAAAGACAGCTCGCAAGGGAAACACGCTGTCCTTAATGATCGCTGTCCTGAGTGATAGCAGGAACATTAGTGTGGTCCAACAGTTTGTGCATTGTAAGGGGAAAAAATGACACTGTGGACCTCAATAGCATTTACAGGCCTGGGTGTACACTGAAAGAAAAAGTGATGGATGATTGCAGTGGTAAATTTCACTGTCTTATTTACCCTGATGACTTTTTCCTCCAGATGGACACTCGGCCTGAGGTCAATTATCTGTCCGTCAGGATGCAGGGGAAGTCTGTGAAGAGCAAAGGTGATTATGTCTGGGATTATCACGTGTGTGTGTGTGTGTGTGTGTGTGTGTGTGTGTGTGTGTGTGTGTGTGTGTGTGTGTGTGTGTGTAAAAGAAATGCTTTCCTGATAATAGATAAAGAAAGTCAGTGCAAACTTATGAACACAAAATACAGTGGGGCAAAAAAGTATTTAGTCAGCCACCGATTGTGCAAGTTCCCCCACCTAAAATGATGACAGAGGTCAGTAATTTGCACCAGAGGTACACTTCAACTGTGAGAGACAGAATGTGAAAAAAAAATCCATGAATTCACATGGTAGGATTTGTAAAGAATTTATTCGTAAATCAGGGTGGAAAATAAGTATTTGGTCAATAACAAAAATACAACTCAATACTTTGTAACATAACCTTTGTTGGCAATAACAGAGGTCAAACGTTTACTATAGGTCTTTACCAGGTTTGCACACACAGTAGCTGGTATTTTGGCCCATTCCTCCATGCAGATCTTCTCGAGAGCAGTGATGTTTTGGGGCTGTCGTCGAGCAACACGGACTTTCAACTCCCGCCACAGATTTTCTATGGGGTTGAGGTCTGGAGACTGGCTAGGCCACTCCAGGACTTTCAAATGCTTCTTACGGAGCCACTCCTTTGTTGCCTGGGCGGTGTGTTTTGGATCATTGTCATGTTGGAAGACCCAGCCTCGTTTCATCTTCAAAGTTCTCACTGATGGAAGGAGGTTTTGGCTCAAAATCTCACGATACATGGCCCCATTCATTCTGTCCTTAACACGGATCAGTCGTCCTGTCCCCTTGGCAGAAAAACAGCCCCATAGCATGATGTTTCCACCCCCATGCTTCACAGTAGGTATGGTGTTCTTGGGATGCAACTCAGTATTCTTCTTCCTCCAAACACGACGAGTTGAGTTTATACCAAAAAGTTCTACTTTGGTTTCATCTGACCACATGACATTCTCCCAATCCTCTGCTGTATCATCCATGTGCTCTCTGGCAAACTTCAGACGGGCCTGGACATGCACTGGCTTCAGCAGCGGAACACGTCTGGCACTGCGGGATTTGATTCCCTGCCGTTGTAGTGTGTTACTGATGGTGACCTTTGTTACTTTGGTCCCAGCTCTCTGCAGGTCATTCACCAGGTCCCCCCGTGTGGTTCTGGGATCTTTGCTCACCGTTCTCATGATCATTTTGACCCCACGGGATGAGATCTTGCGTGGAGCCCCAGATCGAGGGAGATTATCAGTGGTCTTGTATGTCTTCCATTTTCTGATGATTGCTCCCACAGTTGATTTTTTCACACCAAGCTGCTTGCCTATTGTAGATTCACTCTTCCCAGTCTGGTGCAGGTCTACAATACTTTTCCTGGTGTCCTTCGAAAGCTCTTTGGTCTTGGCCATGGCGGAGTTTGGAGTCTGACTGTTTGAGGCTGTGGACAGGTGTCTTTTATACAGATGATGAGTTCAAACAGGTGCCATTCATACAGGTAACGAGTGGGGGACAGAAAAGCTTCTTACAGAAGACGTTACAGGTCTGTGGGAGCCAGAGATTTTCCTTGTTTGAGGTGACCAAATACTTATTTTCCACCCTAATTTACAAATAAATTCTTTACAAATCCTACCATGTGGATTCATGGATTTTTTTTTCACATTCTGTCTCTCATAGTTGAAGTGTACCTCTGGTGCAAATTACTGACCTCTGTCATCATTTTAGGTGGGGGAACTTGCACAATCGGTGGCTGACTAAATACTTTTTTGCCCCACTGTACATCAATGTGTTTCAGACACAGACCCTACATTGTGAGTGCTTTCGGTCTGGTCGTCATAAAATGTGTATCATTCAAACATAATCATTCATCACATTAGTTTCATACTCATCGTCTTCTCCTTCCTCCTCGTCTGGCACAGTGACATATGCAACGAGAGATTAGGATATCATTCTTGATACCATTCCTCTTACACAGGGAATAATACATGTAGTAAAGATACAAAACATGATAAGTATTAGGCCAATAAACATCAAAACCTTAAACATCAATGTTCTCCATGAGGCGCTCATAAACCAATTCCACCAATTACTTTGTGAATTTGCCCAATTGGTTACCTGTGCCTGTTGAACGTTTCTAAGTAATTGTAGAGCATTTGTCATATTATCAGAATGCACATTGTCTGGGATATATGTACAACAAGTTGTATTGAACAAAACACACAGTCCACCCTTTTCTGCCAAGATCATGTCCAGAGCAACTCGGTGTTGCATAAATTTTTGCTCTTTGTTGATGCTGGTCGATGCATTTAAAAACAGCCCAAAACGATAATCTAGAGTTTCAATACGCAGGGCATGTTTTCCAACTCCAATCCATGGAAATATTGCATGGACAATCTTTTGTCCAGTAGTCCATGTTTTAAATTCTTTCGGTACGTCAGTGCCTCTGTCATCATTTTAGGTGGGGGAACTTGCACAATCGGTGGCTGACTAAATACTTTTTTGCCCCACTGTATATTCTTCCTCCATCATTTGTGTTCCTTTAGTCTTGCAATATTCCACTGACACCTCCTCTACTGTATGTCACAGAAAACCAAGTTAGCCCAACACTTATTCATTGTTCAGTGGACACTTTGTAGTTTATGTTGTTGCTAAAACAATAATTTAGACAATAATGAAATATGATATTTAGGTCTCATTGGTGGTGGTGTAATAGATTGAAATGTGTTTTAAAATTCTGTTTCATTTTTGTAAGTAAAATAACAATAAAAAGACAAAAATGAAGGGAAAAAAAGCAAAACATAAGGCAGGCCAAAAAATAATTGGACTAGACCAGTGAAGTCACCAATGAGCTTGACAGCGTGGGAAAGTGGATGTGATGTAAAGCATAGTTAGAGACCAAACTCCTGGGAAGCAGGCAGGTGTGTGATTGATTCAGTTCAATTCAATTCAATTCAGTTTTATTTATACAGCGCCAAATCACAACAACACTCGCCTCAAGGCGCTTCATATTGTAAGGTAGACTCTACAATAATACATACAGAGAAAAACCCAACAATCAGATGACCCCTATGAGCAAGCACTTTGGCGACATTGGAAAGGAAGAACTCCCTTTTAACAGGAAGAAACCTCCGGCAGAACCAGGCTCAGGGAGGGGCGGGGCCATCTGCTGCGACCGGTTGTGGAAGAGAGCCAGAGATTGATAACAAGTATGATTCAATGCAGAGAGGTCTATTAACACATAGTGAGTGGGAAAGGTGACTGAAGAAGAAACACTCAATGCATCATGGGAATCCCCCAGCAGCCTACACCTACTGAATACAGATCTTCCTTATTGAACTTATGCATAACCTTTGAAATGAAATAAAAAATAAAAACTAACGAGAAACTATAAAAACTCTAGAGTGATTCAACATATTAGAAGAAAGGAAAACAACAGAATGAAGCCAAAGTTTGCATAAGTGTTGAAAAAACTTCCCCAAAGGGAAGTTCAATCAGACACTGCAGATATATTTGATTTGCTATTAATTAAGGTGATGTGAAAAAAACAACAACGGTAATGCGCTCAAATGACACATCAGGTCAATCACATTACGCAGCAATAAATTAAGTCCAATAGCAAATCAATTATTTAACATCCATATGGCACATATTTACCACACACAGAGAGCTTATTTGTATACAGCTTGATCCAAAGTGCTTTGTAAATACGGACTATAATACCCACTAAGATAAAGCACAGGCAGATTAGTCACACAGTATGCCTCTGGCAGTTAATGACATTAAGAAGGGTCATTCAGTTGTCATTAAACTGGGAGAAGAGGCTTTTCACTCCCACTAACTGCAACAAATATAGTGGGCTTTTCTTTGAAACAAATAAATTAGACAAAAGACAATAAAAATAACCCATGCAGATGTACGCGTGAAAGGTCATTATTTTACTCCAACACGTTAGAAGGAGCCTGTAGCAGCAACTGAAATGACAATGTTTAATTTATCCACACTAGGCCAATAAATCAAGTCAGTTTGAGTTATTGGAGAACAAAGTTTACATGCACACATTTGGATGATAGAAGCAAATGCTAAAAAGCCAGCAGGTTTGGTTTATGTGAAAAGAAAAAAGATTAGCTCTTCTGAGTGTCCTTACCTTAAAAATAAAGAATGAAATTGAAATATGTTATTAAAACTAATTCCCAACACTTACCCCAAATTACTCCAAATCTTGAAACACAACAAACAAAAACAGAACAAAAACATTAATTACTAAAACCATTCATGGAAATGGTTCTACTATTGAGCTCTGTAATAGGATTTTTGACACTGACTTTCTAATAATAACGTTCAGAGCCAGAACCACAACCCCAGGCAACATTTACTGACAAAGAAGACATGAATAATAATGGTTAGATGGAAGTGGTAGCCTGATGGTTCTTTGGTGTTCCCAGTTGTGTTTGGTAGCATCACAAGGCCAACCTGGACATGGTTTTAAATGAATGTTTGTTGGCTTTCCTGAAGATGATCTACTAAAGTCCAGCTGAAAAGTTCCTCACTGAATTTCAAACTCACCCAGAGCCTTCGAGTACCAGTCATCTCCATCCATGCTAATGTACCTGAAACTGGATACGCCATGATCAAATACAGCCCTGTGACTGACTGGTGACCTGTCCAGTGTATGAAACTGTATTGAAAGCCAAAATTGACAGGAAAGCCTTGCACACCCAGACACATCTGTGATGTGACACGTGTGATATGTCAGTTATACACGGGTGTGGCACATGAAGCTATGGCTTTTCAGATGTAATACATTATGAATCTTAGCACATCAATGATACTAATGCAATACATCAATGAGGAGTCTAAGGAGCTTGGAAAGAAAAGCATCCGGACTTCTTTAAGTTTCCTTGAAGACTTTTCACCTCTCATCCGAGAAGCTTTCTTGTTGTTAATAGCTCACTTTAATTATGTTACAGTTACATCCACTTGGATTTACAACCCATCGTAATCTGTCAAATCCCCGGTGTGCATTCTGAGGCATATTACCTAAGTTCCTGACTTAATGATACTGAGGTCTTATCCGGGGAGACTGCACACAGAAACGCTGTCATAAATGTACACCAGAGTCTTTAGTGAGTTTCGCTGTGCAGCAATTAAACGAGGAGAGAAGGAGGGGAAACAGTCAATATTCTTACTGAGAAGAGAGCACAGTGAATTAAGCTCCAGCTTCTGGCTTCTCATTAGCATTTTATTATACTGCTCCATCACCATGCATGTAGCAACAAGGCCAAAAACCTCACCAAGACCTTGAGCTGCACTATTTTTCATGGTGGGTTATGTAACACTCATGACACCGTGTGTTCTGCTCAGCTTGGTGAGAGGCAGAGTAAGCACAGAGGACAATCCATCAAAAATCCTTTTCTTAAAACCCCTGCAAGTAGAATTTAAACCCTTAAATGGACCTGCCTCTAAAGCTTGTGCATACTAAAATGTTAATGTTAGAAACTTGTCTCCAAATGTTGTGTGGTGGTCAGACATGCTTTGGCATGCTAGGTCTCAGATTAGACAGCTTTACTGCTTTTAAAGTAGTCAGCAGGACAAAGTCACCTTCAATTATCAAGCTCAAGAAAAGATTCTGGAGAAAATAACACCTCATTTCCCACTGATATCTGTTTCTCCACTTATCACTACCTTTGCCTGCTCTGCTAAAAAGACATGCAATCTACTGTTTACCCTATAAGTAAACTATAAATACATCGCAGAGTATTGCCCAAATATTCTTGACTTTAACTGTAGGGCTAAACTGTAATCTCAAAATCAATACAGCTTTTAAAGCCATGAAATCTAGCTGAGGAAATAATGGTATTGGAAGACAAGCATCAAGAGCACAAAGCATTCTTGGAAGCTCCTTGTGTGAATGTTTGACTTTGATGCTGAAGAAATCTTAAAACCACTTCAAGGTCATCTCCTCCTCCACTTCAGGGCTGTTTCTACTACTCCTACTTTATTTCGATTAACCCTAAAAGTCAATTACATCTGGTGAACAGGTTGGTTGGTGAGCAAATGATGAATGTTGATGATTAAATTCCAGTTGGTCACACAGCACCATGGAGGAAATATTCATTGTGTGAATGTCAACAAAAGTCTTACTTCTGACATCATGTGCGGTTTGTTTGGATAAAAGAGTGATGCCTGTTCTCTTCACATGTCTATAGGCCTGCAGTTTCAGCATTTCAAATTAACTCTACATGAATTGGGACAAAGTGTGACTACTTCAGAAATGTCCCAAAAATCCCATTTTTTTTTTTAGATTTCTTCACCATCACTGGCACATGAGTAAAAGTACTGAGAATGAATATATTGTCGAGCTTTATTGTAAATAATTAGTTTATAAAACAGCAGTGATTACACTGCAAGTGAAATCGATGGTGGCAATGGCTTCCACACTTGGCTGCTTAGTTTTAGATTTATGGAATTCATGAGCAAGGATTTATGATGAGCAAGTGGAAATGAATTTGTTACATAAAAGATCAAATGTTCGTGCGACTGTTTTATGGCACAGAATTCAAATAGCAAACGTTTCTCCCTCTGAAAAACAGAATCAACTTTCTTGGGTTTGTAATATGCTCTGTGTCATGAGCTGTTCGTTCCTTCTCAATATTTTTCTCTTCCTCTCACACTGGTATATATATATATATATATATATATATATATATATATACACACATACACATACATACATAATCTAATCTGACCTTCTTATTCTTCAGTGTAACTGTTTGCACCTAACCCTTTGTATCTATAGCCGTGGAGGCATCTCTGGTGGATCACGCTTCACTTGGACATGAAACTGCCTCTCAGTCAATTGTGCAACTCCCTGTAAATAATTAATGAACTATTTATAAAAATGGTAATTCCTAAACAGTTAGTACAATACTATTGTTAAACTGCTTTAATTAAAGCTGAACATGTGGACTTCAGTCACATTTTCATTGTTTGATCTAAAATCTACTCTGGTTGTGTCATGAAGGAAAGTCACACAAAATGTGCCACATCCTTCAAATGCTTATGGACGTAACTGTGAAAAGGGCAGTGAAGATTAAGCTATGGAGGGGGAGGAGAGAGGAGGGCAGACCAGAAAGACAGAGATAGCAATTGAAAGGCACCCTTGGGCAGGAAGTAGCAGTCTGTGCTAGAACTTGGACAGATGATGTTCAGGGGGAAAAACAAACATAATAATCAAGTAACATTTTAATTAAACACACAAAAAGAAGGCACATGTACTTGAACAAAGACTTGACTCCTCTCAGCATAGCACATTTCCTCACATGCAACGTGCAAATGTTCTTTTTTCTTCTGGATCATTTAAAAAGGAAGCACAGCGTTTGTTGTTGTTTGTCTGGTTATTTTTAAAACTATATTTTCCATGTGATTTATGTGATCCAGTCACATACTGTAGGTATAGAAAGCACACAAAGAAGATCATAGCTATCAGGCATCATACAATAAATCATAAGCAGAGTCTGACATCCTTAAAAACATGTTTAACAAAACTTTGCTCTATCCACACTCCAAAAAGTAGTGCACAGACTTGGTAGGGGGATTATGTTTTTTTCTTTGATATGTACAGTTCAGTGACAGCTATCAGCTACAGGTGCTTGCATCGGCACATTCGTCAAAGCAGTCACACCCCTGACTCTAATCCTTAATAGATGAGCTACAGAGCAAAGCTGTTTTTGTTCCAGGTTGAATATCTTCTTATTTTTTACAGAAAAGTTGAACACTTTAGTATGAAACTCTGCAGGCTGTATTACTTTCAGCTACAGCCTCCAGTGGCCTCCTAAGGAAAACTTTTGACACATGCACATTAGCTTCATTTTTCAGCTCCAGAGGCTATGTTAACTGTTAAACAAGCCCACACTTGCTACACTTGTATTATAGCAAAAGAATAAAAGGGCACACTGAGAAATATAAATTAAAAAAACCCACACATTTTTGATATTTATATGCATGCATACATCATTTTCAAAATGCAATGTGATTCAGATATATAGCTTCATTTCCTCATCCTCATCGCTGTGGTCATTCTGAGTCCCTGTAATGTCTTTATTTGCAATTCCATTCTGTGTCTATGATCCTTCTGCATCTCTCTATGGCCTTGTTGCATCCACCTGTAGTAATTTAAATTACATAACTGTCATTTTGTATTTAGTTTATAGTCAGGATTTCTCTTTTAAATCACTATCTTTGTACTTGTGCTGCATTTGTTTGTGGTCATTGTGCGTCTCTTAGGAATGGAAGACGAGCACAAAGAGACAAGGAATGACCACTCAGGTAGTTGATTTTCATTTCTTTGTGGTAATTCTGTATCTGTGTTTTCTTGCCCATTCTGTCTGTAAATGTATTCCTATTTTGTGGTCATGTCGCTTTGCTTTGTGGTAATTGTATATCGCATTCTGGTCATTTTATATATTTTAATGTTCTTTTTGATGTCAGTCTGTAACGCAAAAGGAACATTAAAGAATGCATCATGACTGCAAAGCATTTACATGAACCACTAGATTTTTTTTTCTTCAGTTAAGTACATTTCATAATTGGTGTTGCCAAGACATGTTGGAACACGGTAAGGCCCTGTGTGACACAGTTAATGTGTCAAATGACACAATAACATGGAAATGTGCAACATTGCAGGCAGAATTTGAAACAAAAGGCAAGCCTTTATTGAGCTCATCAAATCTCCAAAGTTGATACAAAAGCTCAAACAAGACCAAATTCCAAAAAGTTAGCAGACAGCAGGAAATATGCAGGAGAGGAACAACACCATGACAAAGGACAAAAGGAGCAATGGCACCCGTGACATATGAAGGAGGAAGTACATGTATTGCTCTCAAAGTTGATTTGTCAGAAGTAGAAAAAATAGGTAAGCATAAGGTTTTTGGCCAAATTGTGATGTCTAGATGACTGTGTCAGAGAGTGCTGTGGAGTGTTCCTGATCTGCAGTGGTCAGTATGTATTAAAAGTCGTTCAAGGAACCAACAGAAGTAAAGGAAACTACGGGGTTATGGGCGGCCAAGGATCACTCATGCATGTGGGGAGTGAACACCGGCCCTTCTGGTCCAGTCCAACAGGTGAACTACTCTGGCTGAAACTGTGGAAAACTTAATGTTGATTCTGATAGAAAGGTGTCAGAATATCCAGTGCATTGCAGTTCGTTGCATATGGAGCTGTGTATCTGCAGACCAGTCAGGGTATTCATGCTGAATAGTGCCAACAATGTGCATGAGAGCATCAGAACTGGACTACGGAGCAACGGAAGAAGGCGGCCGGGATCATGTGGATTGCCGATGTGTATGCATTGCTTACCTGCAGAACACCTGGCACCTAAATGTGCATTCACCCTTACATGTAAATGGTATTCCCTGATGGTTGTGGCCACTTTTAGCATGATAATGTGTACTGCTAGTTTAACAACAAGTTTGAGGTTGACTTGACCTCCAAATTCCCCAGATCTCAATCCAAATCAGCATCTGTGTTGGACAATCAAGTCTGATTCATGGAGGGCCCGCCTCACATCTTACAGGATTTAAAGGATCAGTTGCTAACATCTTGGTTGCCAGATACCACAGCACACCTTCAGAGGTGTATTGGAATCTGTGATGGGTCAAGGGACCAACACAATAGGCAGATGGTCATACTGTATTGCTATGCATACATTTGATGTGTCACTGACTCTTTTTCTGCACAAAAGTGATCAATTGAGGACTGCCTCCAATCAGAGACATCCTCAGAAAGACAGGTGATAAAGATGTTGAATGATTGTTAAAAAAAAGATAATAATTTGGTAGTAAAGTGCAGAACGGGTGTCGGCTGCTGTGCATAAAAAAAAAAAAAAAAATCAGGCATCATTCTGTCATCATGCACTCAATTTCAAAGTGCCCAAAAAATTTAGCCGACAATGTTTTCAATTTTTTTTAAGAGGAATATCTCAAGAAAAAAGCGACAACTCATACTCTGGCACGGGGGCCCAATCTCGGGCCAAATGCTTCATTTGAGGTTTTGGGCAGTGCTCTTTTAGTGGCCCTCCAACTTTTATAGCAGCATCATACATGGTCAAAGTCTTCTTCAAGGGGTGCCGGGTGAATTTTGTTGTGTGAGCTCTTGTGATATCCTTTGAATGGGCTGATATAGGAACAAACTATTGAATAGTTGGCTAGTTAATCTCCTGGTTCAGGCTCATCTATCTGGGCATAACGGAAGTAAGGGCACCCATAATAAATGAGGGAGGGTGATGGGCTCAGGTTGTTCAGGAGAGTCTGTTAGAGACAACCAGGTCTTGTGATCCTGCTGATTGAGTGGATCTGTCCATAAAATATATGAATATATATGGACATCATTAACACACACACACACACACACACACACACACACACACACACACACACACACACACACACACACACACACACAAATAGTATTACGCAGAGAGGTGTGGTGAGGTAGAGTTCCACCAAACCGTCCGTTTCTGGATGGTAGGGAGTAGTTCGAATACCTTTTACACCAAGTTGGTCATAAAGAGACTTTATCAAATGTGACATAAAACTGGTACCCTGACCTGTCAGGATCTCCTTTGGAATGCCAACTCTGGAAAAAAGGTCTACTAAGCATCGAACAATGTGTTTGACCTGCAGAGAACGCAGTGGATAAACATCCGGATATCTTGTGGCATAATCACAAATGACTAATGCATATTTATGACCACTACTGCTCTTAGGTAAAGGACCTATGATATCCATAGCTATTCTCTCATAAGGTATATCCATTATTGGTAATGTTTGCACCTGGGCTCGGTCTGAAATTTTGGTGGGAGCCACTTTCTGACATTCATGACATGTTTTGCAGTAGTCAACCACATCTTTGTACAATCCTGGCCAGTAAAAACGTTGAGCAACACAATTATAAGTCTTTGTCTGTCCCAAATAAGTCATCATCTACATCTGGCAGTGGTTCTAAACCCCTTTTCATTGAACGAGTGACAACAGCACAAGAATAGGCTTCAGAGTTATTGTGAACCAAACTGTCTAAGATTGGCAAGTCTTCTCCCAGAATGACATCATATGCTAACTGATCCAACACTCCTACAGTTAACATAAATGCTTGACCCTCAACTTCAATAGTGACATCTGCTGTTGGATAATCTTTTTGACACCCATGAACACAAGTAATATTTACAGCTTTGTTAAAGTTAGGTAATACATTGCTCAACATAGAAGATTTAACCAAGGTTTGTGAGCTACCAGTGTCAGCAAGAGCCTTTACTGTTTGGCCATTTATTGAAACATCTACCACATGTTTATGTGGCACTAAACCATCATTAGTTCACCCTCAAGACCTGTGGAGGGAACTACACACAACTCTACTGACTTTGGTTTCTTAGGGGACATAAAGAAGCTTTATGACCAGGCTGCTGACAGTAATAGCAAATGAGGTTGTACCTTTGACTGCAATGTATAGCCTTCTTACCACCCCTAGTGTCCAAACTTTCAACACTAGTCACCCCTGGAGGTTTTACCTCCACAAACCTTGGTCTCCCCACAGTCATCTTTGACTTAAAGGTTCACGATGAGCAGCTAGGTAATGTTCAGCCAGATCTGCAGCTTCCTCTCCTGTCTTTGGGTTGTTCTCCTTCACCCATGTGCAGACGTCTGGCTGCAGCGCGCGAAGAAACTGTTCCAAAATAATGGTTTCGCCAATCTCTTCTTTGCTCCGACTGTCAGGACGCATCCATGCTTATAGAGTCCCTTTATCCGATTGTAGGTTTCACGCACACTCTCTCCCACTGGTACACTGGTGCTCCGGAACCGGTATCTGTAGGTCTCCTCTGTTACATTAAACTTGGATAACACTGCAGCTTTAATGGCATCATAAGAGTCAGACTGTTCTTCATCCATGCCAGCATAAGCTTCAAGGGCTTTTCCAGTCAATAACATGACCACTCTAGCCGCCCATTCCACTTGTGGCCATCCCCACGTTTTAGCTATGCGTTTGAATCGTACAAAGAAACTTTCAGGATCCTCACCTTCCCTGAAGTCAGGTATTCTTGGCTCACCTCCACGGTGTTTGTCTGCTCTCTGCACTGGAGCAGGTTGAACAACATGCATTTGAGGCTGTGCATGCAGTGGTTGAGATGGAGGAGGCAGCTCAGCTTGGTGCTCAGTGGCTCCGTGAGGTGGCTGCACAGCTGATAGTGGAGCCAGTTGCCCAGCCTCTTGCTTTGAACAAACAGCTGCTGTAGAAATGTCACTCCGGACAGAAGGCTGAAGTTCAGAATGTACATCATGTTGCAGCCTTGGTATATTGTCACACAGTTGTTTAATCTGTTCAAACAGTATTGCTTCTGTTTTTTTGGAATGCTGCATAAATTCTCTAATTTCATCAAAGATATCCGGTTCAGAAAGTTCTTTACTCACGACACCAACTGCAGTCTGCTTAGGTCGTACTACTGGTTCAAAATCATCCTCATCAGCCATTGCTCCTTCAGGTGGTGGACCTGGCTCAATTGTTAGTCCTCCTTCTCTTTCTTCCATGTCCCACGGTTTCTTCCACATCCTACACCCCTCATTCAGCGTGTTCTCTCCCTCATTCACAGGCGTAACCAAATCCCACTCCTGACACCACTGTTACGCAGAGAGGTGTGGTGAGGGAAACATCAGTCTTCACTCTATCTTAACTGAAGTAATTGCTTTATTGTCTCTTGCCAATATCATGCACATACAGACAGCATCTTCTCAAAATTGCCCCCAATCCATTTCCTGCCCACTTTAAATACTCTAAAGACCACGCCTTCTCAATTCAGACTGGCCTATAAAAGAGCTGCAATTGAGGCAGGCCTCCTCTTTACAGGGAAAACAAGATGGCCGCCACAGAGGTAACCTGCAGAACACTTTGTTACATTAGTGCTTCCCAACAAATAGATAACCTGGTCCCTCCAGCCAATGCCTCTACTAGGCTAACATTAGTCTTCGAGAGGCAACAAACTTGTTTACAGAGAACTGGTGACCAACTAAAGGTGATTACAACTGAAATTGAAAGAGCAGGATTACTTTGGTTTGTAGGCTGAAAAGTTTCAATTTTTTTAAACTTGTGTCTCAGAGCAGCTCCAACTGTACCACTGATTCTGTGTGCAGCATGCATAGAGTGCACATGACATTCGTCCACTGAACGGTGCACACACATTTCACTTCATCAGTCACACAGCAGGCACAAAGTATAAACACAATCAATCACAACACAGGCCCAGCCCAAATGGTTAGTGACTGATGAATGAAAGAGAAGGCTGTTAGCTGGAAGCTATGCCACATTATGGATTAGTTTGAATGAACACGAACAGCTCGCACCCATCGGAAGGTTCCTCCACGGTGATTATCGTTAGCGTGATTGATTTTCCTTGTGAAATACGAATCAGGTCTATGACACACTGAAGTCCCATGGCTTCGTAGATTCTCAAAACATAGGATTGCAACACAAACTCTCACTGATCCCGTTCAGCTCACACAGAGAGAAAAATCACACACACGCACACACATGAACACACTCAATGTATATTTTCATTAGCACTTCCCACTGTGCTAAGACCAGGCCTGACTGCATGACTCACAGATCACAAAATGACCATTTGGCACATTTTTCATATAATCATTATTCTATTTAGCTTCGTGTTCAAGCCTTTCACACCAAATTTAAAAAAGTAATTAAATGCCAAGAACTGAAGCACTTCAGTGTAAGTGTGTAATGAGAAATCATTTACATTAAGAGAGAACAATTTTTATTATTGTTTTATTATCAAATTGCTTGTGTAGTCACTCAATAATTGAATCACCCAGCGCTGTTATCTATTTTGAATAAAGTAAAATATCTTTATTGTTTTGCAGGAGAGATAACTAAATTCAGTTTCCAGCAGAGTCCATTAACCACTTTTGGCTGGAGCACTGTACTGTCTTTATTAGGCCACATTAAATTTAGTGGCATCTCTTCCTTTTTATGAGTCAGTGGAACAAGTCATTTGTCACACTTTCCTGTTTCAGATTTAAAAAAAATAAACTGTAATATTAGACAAAGGTAACTCAACTAAACACAAAATACAGTTTTCAAATGATGATATTTTTTATTTAAGGAAAAAAGACCTGTCCAAAGCTAGCTGACCCTATGTGAAAAACCAATTGCCCATTAAACGTAATAAGTGGTTGTGCCACCTTTGGCAACAAGAGCTGCAAACAAATGTTTGTGATAACTGGCTATGAGTGTTTCCCATCACTGTGGTGGAATCTTGGTCTGCAGGCAGGATAAAGTAGCAAAATAAAGAATAAAGCTAGTGTAGGCTACATTGTTAAAACCACAGGCCACGGTGAAAGCCTTATAATGTGAGGTATTCCAACAGATTTTTTAATATAAACTAAGTTAAAGTAAAATAGAAAATAAAACTTACTGTCCATAATGGAGAGCAGTTTATTCAGTGACCTTCGACCCCTTGTTCACTCAAATGCCTCCAAATTCTGGCCAATGAAGATCCTGCACACTTCGATGGGGAATTTTTTGGCAAACTGGATTTGCAAAGAGTAAAGCCTCCAGATAACGGCAAGATTTGGGGCACTTTTTATGGTATTCTGTTGCAGTCATTAAAAAGCATCATATCAAAAACACAGGCTTCTTACTGACAGGCTGGCCTGACCTGCCAAATAAAACCAAATGCTTTTCGTTAATCAGTGACATTTCTTTCCAATGACAATAGACTGATTGGATGTACAAAGCAAACATACTGAGGAGCTGTATTTTTCTCATCTCATCTCAGTCTGTTATACTGTATTGGTATATCTTTACACTAAATAAAAGGAAAACAGTCGTTTTGTGTAATTCTTACTATACGATGGTTTGACTGGTCAGGTCTGATTGGGCTGAGCTAATTTAAATGAAGTAAAATCAGTCGGACAACCATACACTGGAAAAAATACAACCAGGTCACCAACATTTAGTTTAATTCTCTTTTTTCAGTCTTTTTCCACGTCATTACTGTGTCCTCACTGCTCACCATTCATCAAAATTTCAGTTTAAGCTAAAGAAAACCCCCAAAGCTTAATGCTGCCACCACCATGCTTCACCATTGGCAGGTTGCTCTTTTGGTGATGTGTAGAAATGTTTTTGCTCCGTTGCTCCTAGTATACCATTTGGAATTATAGCCCCCAAAATTAACCTGAACATATTTGCTGCTTTTAAAAGACTTGATGTGTAGCTTTGTGTGGTTTAGTTGTGTATGGATGTTTTGCTTCCATCTTGAAACCCTAAAATACTGAGGCTGCTGTCACATGTAGGCCTTTGGGTACCTTCCCTGAACAGGTTTAGTCTTTTCTTTTCATCAGTTTTGGAGGGATGTCTAGTTCTTCACTTGTGGATTACTGTAAAACCATGTTCCATGGTATATCTATAACACATTGAAAAATCTTCATTACCCTTCTCCTCACCTCCTTGAGTGGACTTTTTTAGATCCACTGTATGTGTATCTGCCTTATTATGCTTCGCTGGCTCCATGTAGCATCAAATTTATTCTGACACCTTTTGTGAGAATAGTTTTTCTTGCTATTGCAGTACCAGTCAACATGCCTTGTCCTTTGGCATCCTGTTTTTGTCTGCGTTTGGTTTTTCCCATTGAACATGAACTCCAGCGTGAAAATAAAAAATAAAAAATAGTTCTAACCAAGATTCATGGTGTTTAGTACATCAAGATTTGGGGACTGAAGAGCTGAATGCCCACTAGTGTCATTAACAGAGAACGCGTTACTGTAATCTGATTACTTTTTTCAAGTAACGAGTAAAGTAAGGGATTACTATTGCAAAAACGGTAATTAGATTACCGTTACTTTCCCGTAGTAACGCTGCGTTACTGCGTTACTAAAACCGTGATTTTTTGCGAGAATGCCTCATGACAGTGACGTAAGCGAGTGCGCCGTTAGTGACGACAGCTGTGTGCAGATCAACAATGGATCACATATCAAATTCAAATTCAAATTTTATTTGTCACGTACACAGTCATACACAGTACAATATGTAGTGAAATGCTTGGACAACTGCTCGTGACCTAAAGAAAACAAAAAAAAAAAGGAAAAGGCTATGAATAAGATAGGAAATAAATATGAAAAATTAAAAAGGGTAAATTTAACTAGGAAGGAATAAAATATAAATTAAGGTTAAAAATGAAATAACTGTACAACACAAATTAGAATGAAGGGTAAATTTAACTGGGAGAATAAGATAAAATATATAAATTAAAGTTGAAAATAAAATAACTGTACAACAAAATACACAATATGGAACTATATAAGAATGTATGAAGAAATATAAATAAATATATACACAATAACAGCAGCGTGATTTAAGTAATGAAGTGAAATATCGATTGTAGGAGAGAGTATGAGCGTGCAGCGTTTAAAGCGTGGAAGTACTGACCTTACTTTGAGTTTGATTCCATAAAAAGTGACAAAAACATTAGCGTCCATCGTGCGTGGGAAGAAAACTTCTTTTTACAGCGAAAAAAACCCCTAAACTTCCGAACAAGCACCGAGTGCGCAACGCCGTAATGAGAAATTCACAGAGAAACTCGCGGATTCTTCAACTGACCATGGCACACCTGCACCAGGGTAAACCTCCGCCTACCACAGTCCTGCTTTACAGGTGAAAATGGAGCAACAGGACCGCTAGTCTTTGATTTTATTTATTTTCTGCTGTGTTTTACTTGCATCTATTTGAAAGAGTGAGTGTAAACACAAAAAATATTTTATTTTATGTGCTGGAATGTGTAGAAAATAGGTTTAAATGTTAAACAAATTTCTTCCAGTCAGAGAATGTTGCATATAATTACATTTTTGCTTGATGCATAAAGTTAAAAGATTAAAACTGATAAAACACATTTTAAAAAGGGACTTTTCCATTTGATTACATTTTGTATGATGGATTATGCAGAAAAAGTAGAATTGGGCTGAAAGATCTATCGCTTTATCACCTCTTCAGGTTGTAAATCGTGTTTTTAAAAAGTAACTAAGTAATTAATTACTTTTGAAAATAAGTAATCAGTAAAGTAACAGGATTACTTTTTTGGGGAAGTAATCAGTAATTAGTTACTGATTACTTTTTTCAAGTAACTTGACCAACACTGGTCATTAATAATTGGTAATCCATCTTTCCAGTTTAATGGCCATCACAGATAATTGGCTACACTAGCTGGTTCCCATGTTTGATTACAACTCAAGGCTCAACATCATGCATCACTGTGTAAAGCAAAAGAAAACATCCTTAAAACAGCAGTGACACATGCACAGTCAACGTGAAAAGCAAACTGTTATGTCTCAAGACCTATTTTAATCAAAACTGAGTGCTCTCTGAAATATCTGGAACTACTGGAAACAACAGAAATGAAGTTAACCATGAAGTAAGACGGCAAGTTTGTATGTTTCATTTGTTTTTTCAGTTCCCGCAACGCATCAAGACCTGTTATAAGCAACCAGCAGTTTTTCCCTCCCTGTGCATCAGTTCACTATTAAAAAGCAGTTTATACCATGTACACCGTTACAGTAATGTCAAAGCTGTAAATGTTTTTTCTTCCCCCACACCAGAAGGAATGTTTTAAATGTTACAGTGCAAATGTCACAATTACATCAAAATAATATAATGATTAATGGCTGAAATCCACACGGCTATTTTAGTTTCAGGGGCTATAGCTCACGTCTCGCTGTCATGCTGTAATGGATTACAGGGACATTTGAACAGAACAGAGCCATTGTTAATGTTATTAGTAACAGCTGTGCTTTTCATAATGACAGGTTTTGCTTTTGGAATGGAGTATTTCATCTAAATTCAACTCCAAGTACAAGAAGAATAGCATCTATTCCAGTATTTATTATATGATACAACAAAATGTCTCTTCCATTTTTACAAAGCCCAATTTAAATAATAAATGAACATCTTTAGGTCAGCCATCCAAAGGACTAATGAGCTCCTCCCAAGGTGAAGTGTCCACTGTCCACCAGATCATTTGTCGACAGTTCACAAGAGTCACTGATTCTTCTGCATCACTGGTCAGAAATTAATCAAACGTACACACAAAGATCACTAATGGGTCTTCATCCCACTCGTGATCAAGGTCAAGATCATATTTGTTGTTTTACAGGTGCTTTTCCCTTTTACATGAATCTGTATTCCTGAGAGTATTGATTTGAATTGAACATCTACATGAAATGACTACATGTGCCCACCTGCCACCTATTCATTAATACCATCATTAGGTTTATTTATAGCTGCTAAACTTATTGGTGTGATAGCTTCAAACATTATGACCTTATCCGCAACCATGGAGGGAATAGTCTATTAAATAATAATTGTTTGACTCCTACAATAGGACGGTATGGTTGGGCTCTTCATATCAACTTCGTGCTAAAATGCCTAATATGGTCAATGCAGTGACATGCTGATGCTTTTACATATGCTCATGTTTGCATATTTGTGCATTTAGAACCATCGTGTTCTAAATGTGTTCATTTATTGAAATTATAAACTGCACATAAAGTGTTCAGTGATTCAGTGAAGTTTGCATCCTGTTACAGTCTTTGAATATTTCTTGGTTTATGTTTTCAGTTCCATCTTTCCCTCCTGACTTGTACTCGCTTGTCTGTTTGTCAGTGATACTTTTCTTTCAGTTATACAGAGTTGAAAAGCTTCTCCTCTGTTTGATTGCAGTTTATACTCGCTTGCCTTTGTTCTGCTTCCACATTTCCTGATTGTTTCTTCACACCATATGTCTGTTTTCCCAGTAAGCTCACTGTGCATATCCAGCCATGTTCGCTCACTCATTAACTGTCTGTGTTTATAACTTGAGTTACATTTAGTCTACATTAAGTCTTCAGCCTTTGTGTGCAGTACAGGTTTTTTATTTATCTCGTAGCTTGATTTCTGTCCATGTTTAGTTTTTTAGATGGTGGTGTAATTAGGTACTCGAACCTCAATACATAAGCAGTAAATTAGCTGTAATGTAAATGCAATGTAAAGCGCCCTGACCAGAGTACTCAAGTTCTGATCTGGCGTTTTATAAATAATTATAATAATAATTAATTAAATAAAAGTATAATATAACCTGGTAGATAAGGTTAGGGTTAGGGTAGGCTGGTGATTCTCAGCTTGTCTGGGTGGAGTCTTTCTTTCCTGGGTTTTGTTTCTCTGTAACCTGTTCTACATTGTTTATTGACACATGGTGTTTAGGAACAAGGCTCACTCTGACACATATCGTACTGTGCTAAAGTCTCATTTCTAAAAAAGTATTTAACTAGTTAAATGAGAAACAGGTGTAGCAATTTATTCAAACATCTGCAGATATACACAGAATATAGTATATAGGGTAAAAATAGACAAAACAAGCTTGAAAGTTGATATTTGGCATAACTACCTTCAACACCCAGAACCATGTTTTAGCTATGTACTGCTACCAGGAGTCAGCATCAAATATTTGGAAGAACATGTAAAATGGGCTCCTCTTGTTTGAACTCTGTGACCACTTTCCTGAGGACTCACTGGACATTACAGGCGCAGTTGTCCATTTTGTGAATGTTGGTTATTCTAAATGTCCGCTGACAAACACAATCCAGAGTATGCTCTTGCCAATCAGTGTGCAGTTTGTGGTCACCCTTTTTTCATCCAGGACTACATGCAAACGTTTGTGTGGAGGCAATCGTGCACTATAAGTTCTGCTAAGAAAAGCATGTCCCAGAAACATCCATTATTGTAATTCTTCTATTCGTGTTGGCATTTTTTTTGTACTATTTACTACTCTAGGTAGTAAATAGTTTAATACACAACCTTCAGCTGTTTATTATATTTAGCAAAAAACCCCAAAGAAAATTTCCTTTAAGCTTCTTTACTTTTTTATTGCACACTTTTATTAAATCACAATTCATATTTGTTTGTTTTTGTTGTTGTTTTGTTTGGGCCAGAGGATCACTGCCTTACACATCTTTAATTCTGTTTGATGAAGAAAGATAATTCTGCCGCGGGTCAAAACATGATCCATGCTGCAGCTATGATGAAACACACTGCCTGAACTCTTGTCTGAAGAAAACCCTACAGAGTGGCGTCTCTTTGTGTTGCGCTCCTCTCCTGTCAGGAATGAGAGTGTTGTGGTGACGTGGGAGCAGCTGTCAGATGTGTGGCTGGATAAGAGGAAATTGGGTGCACGCTGTGACAGCGCATTGATGTCCGTGCTGTGGGGGTCTACCACTCCCTCCCGTGGCTCCACAGCATATTCTCTGTCAGGACCATTGTGCTGTGAGTGGCAGTGGTCAAGGCTCCTGTGGGAGGCATGGGTACATGCTAGGGCACACAATTTAAATCCTAGGACAGTGACAGTGCGCCGCCATGAACAGAATGCTGTGAGCTGGTTTAAAACTAAATGATATTCAAAGTCAGTTTTTTCTCACAGCTGCACAAGAACAACCAACTGTTAGAGATCATTGCCACAAAACATCTCAAAAAGCTTGGTGGTGACTTAATCTAATTCAAGTTAGGTTGATTAAAATATAGACTAATTAATTTAATGCTAAAATAATTTGACCTGAGTTAGCCAAGTAATATGGTATCTAAGACTGATGTTACCATGGTAATCATCATTAAAATTGTCTTTAACAAGGATAAATGAACAAAAAAAAACAAAAAGAGGGAAACATTGTTCATCATTTGTGGCTTCTGCTAACACCATCATGTTTATTATAATGAGAAGGGAAAGAGCCTCAGTTCTTCACTAGGAAATATACAGCGAGTGAGGACAGTGAGGACATCAGCCACTGTTGTTAGCTCAGGAAACGTTCCACAGTCTGACTGAAGAATTCATCTCTTAACACCAACTACGTTCTTACAGCTAAACCACACTGAGTTACACTTAAGCTCCATTTTATTCACAAGCTAAACAAGCATAGTTTAATCATTGATGACTTTGTCATCTGGAGTGAACTCAACTACCTCCACATCAGCACCAGTAAGAAGACCAATGAGAAGGAGATGGTGATTGACTTCTTGAGGAAACAACCACCCAGGAATTTCATATCATCGGTAGTCAGACTGGACAACATCCACACATAAACAATACTGTTTAAAAATACTTGCATATTAGTATCACACTACTGCACTTTATGTACATATAAAAAAGAAAAATCTTGGTCCATTTTGTGCTGCAATAACACGTGTTCTCTATGACATCAAGACTACCTCTCCACTCCGTTACATATTCCATATGTACGGGGTATGACCCCCCTTGGTCGTGGCATCATACCCCGTACATATATGTAACGGAGTGGAGAGGTAGTCTCTCACTCAGAGAACCAAGGTGACAATGTAACCATATGATTTTTCCCAGCATGGGATCAAATTAAGTATGTCTATGTCTAGCTGACTATTTGATATGCAGAAACAGTCATTCACAGGAAACAGGGTGCTAGCCTTTGCTTGTCCTTACCGTGCTCAGATTTATTACTTATTGTGCAAAATATCTCCAAACTGTCCATGGTATTAGTGTGGTCTTTAGAAAATCAATATACCAAACAGTATACCAGTATCTTGAGCCAAAGACGTGTGTTGGAGCAATTCCTTACACAGGGATTCTTGCTCCAAGAAAGACTTTTGTAAATAGCCCATATCTTTATAGATTTGAGTAAGTTCAACTCTCTTTAGCCCAGTGAAATGTCATTAGTCCACTGTATTTGCATATATTATTTTCTGATGTGCAGCAGCAACACTAATGGGAACAAGAAGTGCTCCGAGAGCACAAACTGAAGTGGCTCAGGCTCTGGGCAGTACTTACTTCAAAGGGAATTTTTAAGGGTATTGTATTTTATATCTATTAATTTAGTTTTCTTTGTTCTTCTGAAATGCACTTTAGGGAAGTTTGTAGTGCAGTAAAATAAGCGTAGCATGACAGATGTTTGCTTTGATTAAACAAATATTATGTAGATGTAGATAATGGATGAGATGTACTGATTTGTAAATGACTGGGAATGAATAACTTGAGCTTAGTATATAATATTACACTACAGAAAATTTCTACCTCTTTCTTTCTTTTGACAACAGTTTTTTTAGAGATATAAAACATTTTGAAGGCAACTTGACTGAAAACAGATGTGAAATATAACAAAATGAGCTTAGAGGTCAAATGTCAATGACATTATTGGATGCAAACCATAATGTGATATTTAGAATCCCCATATATCAGTATCATTTCCTAAATGTTGGCAACACAAACAAAGGCAGAGTTTTAAACATAGTGTTAAAGGTAAAAGACATTTTATGAAAGCTTGACTTTATTTGACCTTGAAGAAGTGGAATATTTGGATGTTACACTTCAACATTACACTCCTACAAAGTTTGATCAGAATTCATTAAAAACGTTTTGAGCCTTGATGCTTACAAACAGAAAGAATGACATGCATGCAAACACTGACAAAAACATGACCTCTTTGGCAGAGGTAATAACGTCTGCTCTATGAGGCACACAGACAAATCAAGTCAAGCTGAGTGAAAACTCTGAGACCACTTCAAAAATGTGTTATATTATCAAGCAAATATAGAAATAACTTACAAATCTGAAGAGTTAGAAACATTCCAGAGAAAACTGTGAGATGTTAAAAGGAAAAGACATATTTTGCATTTCTCATAGTGTAGATCTAACGATGCTGATTGTGTAAACACATGTGTAGCAAAGGTCAGATTTCAATGAAGCGCTTCTTCCCATTGAAGCGATGTTTGCTCAACAAAATAAACCTGAGGGGTAAGTTCGACATAGCTGTTAGGAGTTGGGTTCTGGTTATGTGGTGTTTTTGTCTGAATGTGTTTTTGGCGCCTCCCTTTTTGTATAGGTAGGCGGGGCAGTGAGTCACTGAACCTGGCACACCTGTTACTCATCATTCTTCAGAAGTGCTCTTCAGGAGCTACCTGACAGAAGACTAGTGTTGGAGTATTGACGTTTTTGGAGAGTCTGTAATTCTGCCCCTGCCTGCTGGAGCCGTTGGATTATTTCTGGTGATTGTAAGGAGTTTTGTTTCCTCCCCAGGATTTCGCCCCGTCTGGTTTGTTTCCGTCTGGAGGTTTTGGCAATAAACAGCACCAAATCAAGTGCACTACCTGTGTGTGTTTCCGTCACCTGCACGTCCTGGCTCCGCGTCCCCATTCATGTGCTATTGTACATACTTTGTCCTTGTAAAACCTCCCCATCACTGTAAATAAACTGTCTTCACCGCAACTCTGCCTCTGTGCATTCTGCTCCCTGGGTCCATCTGCATTTGCCATAACAATAGCAAGGCTTTTTTGCATGAGCTGGCTTAACAAAACCTAAAGCCACAATCAGATAATGGCTGTCATCGCAGCAGTTATCAGGTTTCTTTGTTAACCCTCCCTCTGTGCACGCTGATATAAAGGGTGTAATTGACACGTCATTTGAGCCTTCTCTGAGCACTTCGCCTGCTTCAGTAAAGTGGTTTAAATGAACAGCTATTAACAATATTTTAAAACAAAATAGCAAATGCAACAATGTTGGTGTAAATAGTGCAGAACAGAGATGTTGGGAAATGAATGGAAACTGTGTAAATGTATAAGGACATCTGTGTCTGCAGCTGAAGTAGATACTATGGTTTTACCTGAGCTTGTCCCCCATACAGACATAAGAGTCCTGTGCACTTATCAGTGTTTGTTCATGTGCTTCACCCGCCAATGCATATCTCCAATCATTCTTCAGACAGAGATCAGTGCAGAGAAGTCATTCTCTGTCATGACTTAATTGTGTTCACGGTGACCAAAAATGGTAAAGAAAATGTGCAGCTTTCTACTGAGCGTTTTAAGGTGATTATCACTGATTCAGACCAGACCAGATGGTGTAAGCATCTTCTGCAAGAGGGTCGTAGAGCTGCAAAACATAAAGCGAGATCTAGAGAGTAAAAGAGTGAAATCAGATCCAGAGCATGAAAATATGGCATTACTATATCACTATATGCACTATTAATGAAAGGGGCATCCTTAGTCCCCCAGCAGGCAGGGGGATTTGTGTTAGAATTTAATCAAATAAAATTCCTTCTGTTTTTCACACCTCGTTGAAACCACTGACCCAGGCACGACCCAAGACAGGCCATCTGACATAGCTCCTTGTGACTATTAATTGGTGATCGCAGGTTAATTTCATAAGTAAAACACTGATGCAAAAATATGAGTGAGGGAAACGTAACTCCCTGAGCTTATTACCAGTGTCAAAGTACTGCAACAAAGATGGTGAGGAATTTCAACATATCTGAGAAATGTGTGATTTGGCAAAGTCTATGCAGCAGTTTGTGTGCATGCAGGTGATGTGCAACTGATCACCTGACCAAAACTACTAGAAATTGTTTTACCTGAATCACAGAATTATATCCTAACACTATGTATATGTCTCTGAAACTGGATTCATCAAATAAGTGTTTAAACTGAATGATTTTAGAGCATGTTTAAAGCCACCTTGTGCCAGTACAGAACGTGACCTCACTGGATTGACATCCCACACATGGGAAATCTTTTGGTTACAGCAGAAAGTACAAAGTTAAGAGCAGCAAAAATCAAGAAAAATAATGGAATAGAATAAGATAAAGTAGAATAACACATATATATATATATATTAGGGGTGCAACGATACACAAAATTCACGGTTCGGTTCGGTTCGATACTTTGGTGTCACGGTTCGATATTTTTTTCGATACAAAAAAAAATGTTCATGCCTTTTTAATTTGTCATTTATTAAAATTATAAATATATATTTTAACTCAAAAGTACAGTTTTTAAATTTAACCCTAACCCTTGTGCGTGTTTTTTATTTTGACAGCGAATGCGCACCTGCGGACCACTTATGTGCAGCCCTGGTTATTTAGCTCGTCATATTGCAGCCACAGAAATTCTTTTGTCCATGAAACCATCAAATCAAATCAAATCAAATCACTTTTATTGTCACATCACATGTGCAGGTACATTGGCACAGCACATGTGAGTGAAATTCTTGTGTGCGAGCTTCACAAGCAACAGAGTTGTGCAAAATACAATAATGTAAACAAGCAAAATACAAGAATGGCTACATCTGAAACTAATAAATATATGTACAATATATAATAGTATATGCATTTCTGGATGTGTATACTGAATATTTTTCTACGTGTGTGTGTGTGTGTGTGTGTGTGTGTGTGTGTGTGTGTGTGTGTGTGTACATATTTTACAAATTAAATAGAGTAAACAATAAATAAAATATATAAAATAAAATATACAGAGTGAGACATGTGCAAAACAGTGGCGTTACTGTACAGTATGGAGTGCATAATGTTAAAGTTCCAGTAGTGAAGCTGAGGTGTCTATGAAGTGTTCAGCAGCCTGATGGCCTGGTGGAAGAAGCTGTCTCTCAGTTTGCTGGTACGGGACCGGATGCTGCAGAACCTCCTTCCTGATGGAAGTAGTCTGAACAGTTTATGGCTGGGGTGACTGGAGTCCTTGATGATCCTCCCCGCTTTCCTCAGGCAGCGCTTCCTGTAGATGTCTTGGAGGGAGGGAAGCTCACCTCCAATTATCCGTTCAGAGCACCGCACTACTCGCTGGAGAGCTTTGCAGTTGTAGGCGGTGCTGTTGCCATACCAGGTGGTGATCCATAAAGCTGCACTTTCTTTTTGCCTTATAGTCTGATTTGTCATAACTTTTCCGTTTTGTGGTAAGCTTTTCTTTGGCTGTCACTTCTTCACTATGACCTGTCTTATTTGGCTCAGCAGAACTAAAATATATATCCTGCTGGTTTTACACGCTCACTCACATAAGCTCAGCGATTCTCTGCGCGATCAACCTCTCACATGTTTAAGCTTGCTGCGGGAGATTTCACTTGTCATGTTTGCATAGTAAGCTAACGATTAATAAGACGATGTCAGAGGAATTGGTGCACAAATTATCATCACTCACAGATCAGTGCTGTCGCTCTCTATACACAGTTCGCACGATTGCAAAGTGAAAGCAAAAAAACAAGCGCAAATTCAAACGCGATTTCAATATGTCACATATTGACAGTGGCTCACCGATGCCAATGACATAATTACCCAGCTACATTTCTGAAAGAATGCAAAAGCATTGACATATATTTTTCCTTCCTACAATAGCCCGACGGGCAGGGAAGAGAGATTTTGGTAGCCCGACTGAAAAAATCGAAGCCACTGACATAAAGACAAGAAAGCTCCTTACCATGCATGGAGGGTTTCACCCCAAGTCCAGCACCCTGAGGCTGTACGCTAAGCGGAAGGAAGGGGGCCGGGGACTGGTGAGTGTCAGCACCACAGTCCAGGATGAGACAATGAACATCCAAGAATACATTGGGAAGATGGCCCCAACTGACCGAGTGCTCAGTGAATACCTCAGGCAGCAGAAACCCAAGAAAGAGGAGGGAGACGAGGAACCATCATGGAAGGAAAGGCCCCTGCACGGTATGTACCACCGGCAGATAGAGGAGGTGGCTGATATCCAGAAATCCTACCAGTGGCTGGACAAAGCTGGACTGAAAGACAGCACAGAGCCACTAATCATGGCAGCACAAGAACAAGCTCTGAGTACAAGATCCATAGAGGCTGGGGTCTATCACACCAGGCAAGACCCCAGGTGCAGGCTGTGTAAAGATGCCCCAGAGACAATCCAGCACATAACAGCAGGGTGCAAGATGCTAGCAGGCAAGGCATACATGGAACGCCATAACCAGGTGGCCGGCATAGTGTACAGGAACATCTGTGCCGAGTATAACCTGGAAGTCCCGAGGTCAAAATGGGAGATGCCCCCAAGGGTGGTGGAGAATGACCGAGCTAAGATCCTGTGGGACTTCCAGATACAGACGGACAAGATGGTGGTGGCTAACCAACCGGACATAGTGGTGGTAGACAAACAGAAGAAGACGGCCGTAGTGATCGATGTAGCGGTTCCGAATGACAGCAATATCAGGAAGAAGGAACACGAGAAGCTGGAGAAATACCAAGGGCTCAGAGAAGAGCTCGAGAGGATGTGGAGGATGAAGGTAATGGTGGTCCCCGTGGTAATCGGAGCAATAGGTGCGGTGACTCCCAAGCTAGGCGAGTGGCTCCAGCAGATCCCGGAAATAACATCGGAGATCTCTGTCCAGAAGAGCGCAGTCCTGGGAACAGCTAAGATACTGCGCAGGACCCTCAAGCTCCCAGGCCTCTGGTAGAGGACCCGAGCTTGAAGGATAAACCGCCCGCAGGGGCGTGCTGGGTGTTTTGTTTTATGTATATATATGTATGTATGTATATGTATGTATGTATACATACCGTGTATTCGTAGCACGGAGGGAGGTTAGCCAACTAACGGAGTTGCAGAAAGGTGCGACAAAGAAGGTGCATAAGAAATACAGCAAGCTGTCCATACCTGAGGCCTTGGAAACTGCCAAGCAAAGACTCACAGCCTTGGCCAGCCGCTTGAGGAGGTACACCAGAGAGATAGAAGGCAGGAGAATAAACCAGCTGTTCTCCACAGAACCAGCAAAGGTGTACTCTCAGTGGCAAGGGAACAATAATAATAAGAGAACAGCACCACCAAGGCTGGAGACGGAGCAATACTGGAAGAGCATATGGGAGAAGGACGCAACCCATAATGGCAATGCTCAGTGGCTAGTGGATCTGAGGGCAGACCACAGCGACCTCCCTGAACAGGGTCCAGTAACCATCACAGTGGCAGATATCCAAGAAAGGGTCTCCAGTATGAAGAGCTGGACAGCACCAGGGCCCGACATGGTTCACGCCTACTGGCTAAAGAAGCTGACTGCACTCCACGAGCGTCTGGCAGCACAAATGAACCAGCTGCTAGTTAACGAGAGACACCCGGAATGGCTAACCGAAGGTCGGACGGTCCTGATCCCCAAGGACCCCAAGAAGGGACCGGTCCCCTCCAACTACCGACCAATAACCTGCCTCAGTACTACATGGAAGCTCCTGTCAGGCATCATATCGGCTAAGATGAACAGGCACATGGGTCAATACATCAGCGGGACACAGAAAGGAATTGGCAAGAATACCAGAGGCGCAAAACACCAGCTACTGGTAGACAGAACAGTCAGCCGAGACTGCAAGACCAGACTGACCAACCCTTGCACTGCCTGGATTGATTACAAGAAGGCCTATGACTCAATGCCCCACAGCTGGATACTGGAATGCCTAGAATTGTACAAGATCAATGGGACCCTAAGAGCCTTCATCAGGAACTCAATGGGGATGTGGCGTACAACACTAGAGGCCAACTCCAAGCCCATAGCACAAGTCACCATCAAGTGCGGGATCTACCAAGGAGATGCTCTGTCCCCACTGCTGTTCTGCATAGGCCTGAACCCCCTCAGTGAGATCATTAACAAGACTGGCTACGGATACCGACTACGGAACGGAGCAGTTGTCAGCCACCTCCTGTACATGGATGACATCAAGCTGTATGCCAAGAGTGAACGAGACATCGATTCACTGATCCACACTACCAGGATATACAGCAATGACATTGGAATGTCGTTCGGACTGGAGAAGTGTAGTCGGATGGTAACAAAGAGAGGGAAGGTAGTCAGAACTGAGGGGATTGAACTACCAGAAGGCAACATTGCAGACATAGAAGACAGTTACAAGTACCTGTGGATCCCGCAGGCAAATGGGAACCATGAAGAGGCCACTAGAAAGGCTGCAACCACCAAGTACCTGCAGAGGGTCAGGCAAGTCCTGAGGAGTCAGCTGAATGGTAAGAACAAGATCCGGGCCATCAACACGTACGCCCTGCCCGTGATCAGGTACCCTGCTGGGGTAATAGGCTGGCCAAAGGAGGAGATAGAAGCCACTGACATAAAGACAAGAAAGCTCCTTACCATGCATGGAGGGTTTCACCCCAAGTCCAGCACCCTGAGGCTGTACGCTAAGCGGAAGGAAGGGGGCCGGGGACTGGTGAGTGTCAGCACCACAGTCCAGGATGAGACAACGAACATCCAAGAATACATTGGGAAGATGGCCCCAACTGACCGAGTGCTCAGTGAATACCTCAGGCAGCAGAAACCCAAGAAAGAGGAGGGAGACGAGGAACCATCATGGAAGGAAAGGCCCCTGCACGGTATGTACCACCGGCAGATAGAGGAGGTGGCTGATATCCAGAAATCCTACCAGTGGCTGGACAAAGCTGGACTGAAAGATAGCACAGAGGCACTAATCATGGCAGCACAAGAACAAGCTCTGAGTACAAGATCCATAGAGGCTGGGGTCTATCACACCAGGCAAGACCCCAGGTGCAGGCTGTGTAAAGATGCCCCAGAGACAATCCAGCACATAACAGCAGGGTGCAAGATGCTAGCAGGCAAGGCATACATGGAACGCCATAACCAGGTGGCCGGCATAGTGTACAGGAACATCTGTGCCGAGTATAACCTGGAAGTCCCAAGGTCAAAATGGGAGATGCCCCCAAGGGTGGTGGAGAATGACCGAGCTAAGATCCTGTGGGACTTCCAGATACAGACGGACAAAATGGTGGTGGCTAACCAACCGGACATAGTGGTGGTAGACAAACAGAAGAAGACGGCCGTAGTGATCGATGTAGCGGTTCCGAATGACAGCAATATCAGGAAGAAGGAACACGAGAAGCTGGAGAAATACCAAGGGCTCAGAGAAGAGCTCGAGAGGATGTGGAGGGTGAAGGTAACGGTGGTCCCCGTGGTAATCGGAGCACTAGGTGCGGTGACTCCCAAGCTAGGCGAGTGGCTCCAGCAGATCCCGGGAATAACATCGGAGATCTCTGTCCAGAAGAGCGCAGTCCTGGGAACAGCTAAGATACTGCGCAGGACCCTCAAGCTCCCAGGCCTCTGGTAGAGGACCCGAGCTTGAAGGATAAACCGCCCGCAGGGGCGTGCTGGGTGTTTTTATATATATATATATATATATATAAACAGTATAAGGAAGTCACTTTTGTGCTGCCCCTAGCTGCAGCACTGAATTTTAAGTTAGAAACCGAGGGCATACTGTTCACTTTCACTCTGTCTCTTTAGCCGTAGGTGGTTCTTCGTAGTTGGCTAGTTGAATTGAAAAGGGAAGATCCACCTATTAGCTATAATGTTCTGGTTTTTAGAGCACTTTATGAATGAGGAGTGTGAAGCTGCAAACTGACACTGATGATTTTTCCTTGCTGGTTGGGTGTACTGAGTGCCACAATCAGCTACTCTCCGCAAGATACAATCAGCGGTATTTTATGCAATAAATGATCTTGTTTCCCAATTACATCCAAACAATTTGCAACATAACAAGTTACTACATGCGTGTCACACCTCAAACACAATTATGTTTCTTACCAAAGCAACATCCACATTACAGTCTCCTTCACTTACACTTGGGCTTCACTTTTCTTCACTCAGTGAGTCAGTGTGAGATCAGATTTTCTAAACCAAAATAAGGAAAGCAGGTTTCCAAAAGTAAAGCATCTCTTCCTCAGAGGCTCCTGTGTTTATTTTGTTTTGTTTGTCAGCATATGATGATACATAGATGTTAGGATGCTAGCTGGATTTATGTTTTCTGTTAAAAGTTTTGCTTTATGTCCTGTTTTATAGCCAGACTCCATTTGTGATCTACAATTTATCCACTGATGATTTGCATATTGCATGAGGTTTGGTTTGGCGAGTGAAAGAACCACAACAGAGGGCTGGCAGGATAGCAAGGCAAACACCCATAAAGGCAGTGTTTCATGATTCACCACTGCCTGGCTTTGAGAATCAGATGATGTTTACAGCAGCCTGGATGGACAGAAAGGCATTGTTTGACTGAATATAAATTGTGCTCTGTCTCTGCTCTCTCAACTAAAAGTACAAGAAAAAAATCTCAAGCTGCATTATAGCACAGTACTGTCCCACTGTCAATTAAAATAGTTTGAGATATAAAACATTACATCTCCTTTACAATATGAGCAAAGTTATATGGTGTACTTTTATCACAACAACAGAAGTGATCTGAATTTCACTGTCCTTTTCCCTGCAGTCAAATTATTGTTTAAGTGAAGGCAGTAAGCAAAACGAATGATGTGTGATGCTTCTCGAAACCAAATGATAAAGTATTCCTTGTGGAGAAATTGACTCACAAAACAAGAGATTTTCCTAATGAAATTCAAGAGCAGTAATAATGTTCACTCATATATTCAGAGCAGGCTGAAAGCATCGGTCTACAAAGAGTGCTGGTGTCATCATGTTTTCGCATGATGTCACCCACTGGTTTGAGGACTTTAGTTAATATGAATGGCAGCTTTCATGGCTTACATATTACCAGTAACAATGAGCAAAAAATGTGCAGACAAAACAACAAAATTTAAATATTAAGGCTACAACGTTTCTCCTGAGATTAGTTTCAAGCCTTCACTCTAATCCAAACCATTTCCTGCATGTCATTCCCCTTTCTCTGTAGAAAACGGGGAGACCTCTTCACACACCGAGGTTAATTTTAGAGTTCCATAGGGCAGTGTTTCGGAAAACCTTTGGAGCCACAGCACATATTTCACACTAGAAAAATCACACGACACATCACCAAACAAAAATGTCACACAAAGCATATGGATAATTTTTCCCTGTGCACCAGGCATAGTGGAATAGGCTCAGTTTGTCCCCTGTACACCTTTCTTCTGATCACCACTCATGCTAGGGCCTTCATCTGGGTCCGAATCTTCTCCAGGACCCAGGTCAGACTGACTACTTTTTCTTTTCAAATATTTATCTATTGCTGCATCGTTTCACAGCATGACTATTATGTAATTTCTTCTTCGTCTTCTGTTTTACTGGCAGTTGGCAACCCATTAAATTAGATCAGGTACTGCCCTCTAGTGGAAGAGAATGTAATTGTTCTGCCCGTTACTCACGCCAATCGCTTAGAGTACTAATCAGGTGGAACCAGATGATCTTCCATGGCACACCTGATCATTTCTCACAGCACACCTATGTGCCGCAGCACAGTGGTTGGGAAACACTGGCATAGGTTTCCAAGCTTGGACCATCTGATTGTTGGGTTTTCTCTGTTTTCTTTGTATTATCGCTGGGTCTTTACCTTACAATATGAAGCACCTTGAGGCAACTGTCCTTGTGATTATATAACTGAATTTAAAGCATGTAGAGTCCAAAATTAAGAAGTTAAATATATCATTAGTAACATGTGAAACGTTGCTGTGTAAGTAACACAAGAACTAAAACAAATATCAAACAACCTGGAGAAGAACCCAGCATGATTGTTGGGGTTCATATATACCTTCAGATGACCAAAAAACCCCGGTGACACACATTTCTCTGAATAAGCCACTCCCCTAATCAAAGCAGCCACAAAAACGTGGAAGTTGAATTAAAGGCCAAGAAACTATTGGAATAGTATTTCATTTTGACTCAAGTAAACAAACAATGGACCAAATTGGAAGGATGAAAGCAATGTTCATTTTGACGGCAAATTTTAATCTAGTTTTATTTCTAGTCTTTTCTTAATCTTTTGACTAAAACTTTTTAGTTTAGTTTTTGTTAAAAGGCTAAATTCGTCATAATCTAGGCATTTACATTCTTTTTAGTAAAGTAAAAAGTATAAAAAGTACTGACCAAAACATTCTGTGAGCTAGCAGACAAAAGCTGAGCTTTCTTAAAGCTTTGAATCTCGTGACATGTGGCATCAAACTAAAACATTCAATTCAATTCAGTTTTATTTATATAGCGCCAAATAAAAACAGTCGCCTCAAGGTGCTTTATATTGTAAGGTAGACCCTACAATAATACATACAGAGAAAAACCCAACAATCATATGAGCAAGCACTTTGGCGACAGCAGGAAGGAAAACCTCCCTTTAACAGGAAGTAACCTCCAGCAGGACCAGGCTCAGGGAGGGGCGGGGCCATCTTCTGCAACCAGCTGGGGCGAGAGAAGGAAGACAGGATGAAGACACACTTTGGAAGAGAGACAGAGATTAATAACACGTATGATTCAGTGCAGAGAGGTCTATTAACACATAGTGAATGAGAAAGGTGACTGAAGAAGAAACACTCAATGCATCATGGGAATCACCCAGCAGCCTACACCTATTGCAGCATAACTAACGGAGGGCTCAGGGTCACCTGATCCAGCCCTAACTATATGCTGAAGAAGGTGTCAGTACATTTCATTACAGAGTTTGTCCTTGTGCACTAGTTTTATTTAGTTATCATCTTGTTTTCGTCAGAAGTATAACAAGTATGATGAAAATTATTGGTCATGGAAATCGACACTGGACAAAAGGTACAAATTTTATAGAGTTCACATCTAGAAGATATAGATGAATGGAGCAACAAAACATCTCCCTTTAACACAAGAATCCGCTGTTTGTTTTTTGAAGAATGACCAGTCTCAACCTTTACTGTACTTTACTTTGCTGTGTTTCCCAGCGTTTTGGCCACAAGGGTACTGCAGGTGGACGGCAGTGTTCAGGTTGACATTAAGTATGTACAATTAGATATTTTGTGAATTAAAGTGAATTAAAATGGTAATAGGAAGGGGTTTGTTAGTGATGTTATTCATTACTCTGACCTTTATCGCTCTGTATTAAGTCCCAGTGGACAGTGGGTCCAGCATTGGTCTTAAAACTTTGCATATGACTGGGTAGCATCAGCAATATATAGCCAAGAGACTATGTGTATGTTTGTTTGTTTTTTGTTGTTGTTTTCTTTTCTTTTCCTTTTTTTTAAAATAAAGTTTTCTCTTGTATTTTGTTTAGAGTGAAGATTGGGTGGGCCCTGTGGGAGCTTCTGGTTTTTAAACCGGCTGCTGCAGTCATGACTTTGGGAATGACTGCTTTACTGTATGTATTCTCTAAATAACTTTAAACCTTAATAACATTTTTCTTTCTAATCAGACAACAAGACTAACAAGTTCAGGAGGGAAGGTCCCATGCCGAAAACCTGTTAATGAACTAAAAGTGTTGTCCCTTGAAACATTGGCTGAACATTACACAAATTTGCTCTAACTTGACTATTTATTTTGGATATAAATGAGACCAAACAAATGTTGACAAGATTCATTTATCTCTGCTATTTGTTAACTGCCTGCCTGCCTGCATTTTTTAAAACCAAAAACTAGTCTAATAAGCAAAACAGATGATGTGTGATTCCTCTCAAAGAATAGGATTTGTTGAGTACACGCTATAAAGAAATTCACCAAGCCAAGTAATACTGAGGGTGTGACTTTCTCATATCATGTGAAAGGAAGCTACTCATCCATTTTTCTTCTCTAAAAATAGAATAATGATCATAATAACAAATGTGAAGAATGTCAAAAGTGACATTTTTTTACTCTTTAAATTTTACTCTTTAAATTAATAAATAAAGGATGAGTGACCAATCTGTGATGAACGCAAAACCTTAGATGGTTTGATGATCTTGACCATCAGAATTGATAATTGAAGCGAGTCCCAACCTTCTACGAATTATAATATGCTTTCTGCTTCCACTTCCTGGTCCTCCTTGCCTTCCTCTTTCATTCCAGTTTCCTCAGTAGGTTCCTTGGAGGAGTCGATGCAGGATAACCAAGCAAAACCGATCACAGGTAGAGGGAGAGGATCAAACAAGGCTTTTCATTTGTCTTAGCAACCCTAGACGTTTTGTCTCAACTTGTTCAGTCCAGCCAAAAACCAGAGCCTACCAGTAAAAATGCCACTGCCAGCTAGTAATAAATAGGTAGATAACTATAGTAGTAATAAAATTTTAAAATTCTACAGCCAGAAGGTAGCAAAGAGAAGCAAAGGTATCCAGGAAAGGTGCAGCAAGACGCTGTCAGAATGGTATGTTTTAAACTGGTCTAAAGACTTAAGGAAGCTTTATTTTTATATTGCTTAATTATTGAAGGGGGCAGGAGGGGTATACTGTGCACTACTGCTTTTTACAGTCACATTGTAACTTCAGAATTTACTACATTTCTATGGTGGAAGTGACCTATGGAGCAACAACAGCCATACTGAGTGGAAATATACTGTGGTAAGGATTTAGTGCCTCTAAAGTGACCGCGACTATTTGCAAAATCTCTGCCTCTACACTGTTTAGCTTTGGGTAACTTTTAATCAAAATGTAACATTTCTCCCAATAGTGGGCACTTTTGTTATTAAGGTAAGGCTAATCTGAACAATCCAAAAAAGAATAGTTTATTTTTGGTTGATTGTTGTTATTATACTGCATTTAACTGAATGGGGAGATGTGTTAAACGTTTAACCAGGTGCATGTACAATAACCTTTTGAAGAAAGCCTACTTGGTATAGTAACTTATAAAGAGATATATTAAAATTAATGTAATGACAAACTATTGTAAGGTTGTAAAACTCTAGCCCCGTATCTCTGTGTGTGTGTCTTTTTTAAGACGTGTGTGCAAATTAATGACTGTCTTATCTGAAATAGGACACACTTTAATGTACATACGATTTTGAATGAACAGATTCCTGTTTTCAGCAACATTAATGTTCTTTTGAGTCACTTTGTAAGTTTGTTTTTGCTGCCTCAGTAGAAGTGATTGACAGTCTGAATCCCAGATCTGACATGAATTAGACAGCCTGTTTTGGGCAATAAACACCTCGCCAACAATACTGAGCACTATGGGTTACCATGGCAACTGTCAAAGCTGATATTACAGCCACCCCTTCTAGCCAAAATGAAAAAATAAATGTGACGCAGAGATGCTGATGGTACATACAAAGCAATAATGTAACAGTAGCATCTATACGATGACGTCATAGATCTTCCTGTATGTGTGAGCTTGCAGTCGCTCCATATGGTTGCACGTGTCACTCAGGGCTGTTTTGGAGATGAATGAGAAAGGAGCTTCTCAAAGTCTGCAGGGAGGTATTCTTGGATCAAAACACACCGTTACCATCTGCACAACCAAAGCCAGAAGGAGCAATTATCTCACACATGGACAGGATATTTTCACCCATTCTCATATAATTTTTTACCAAGCTCGTAATGATTATGTAAAGCAGTCAAGTGTGCTGGAAATGCCTTTAGACATTCTACTTCATTAGAGGAGACAGGCAGGTAAGATTATAGCAAGCTGTAACTGTTTTTAAAACCTGATTTCTGATGTCAAACAGATTCAGGTGGTCATCCACTTGAATGGCTTCCAAGTAACAGATGGACTTTTGTCCATCTTAACTGGATGGATATTCTGCCTTAATGTGTTGGAGGTAGTTGTGTTTTGTCAAAGACTATTTGTTTAGAGCCCTTTTCTACTGATCTAATTTATATTATGAAGAAAAAAAGGGGGCATTTAAGCCATGAAGGTCAGTTGGGTAAAAAGAATACCAAAACTTATCTCTGATGCAGATTAGGTAATCCAAGGATTACCAGTCATGTAAATGAGCTGTAAACTTTACCTCAGAATAGATCTTATGTCATGTAGGAGATGCATTTTCAACATCAACTGAAGGCACTTTTCTGAATTAGGCTGGCATGGTTGAAATACAGCAAAGGAAGTGCACATGAATTCAAAGATTCAGGGTTTTGGTTCAGTATTTTGTCAGTGTGTGTGTGTAGACTTTTGACTATTGTTGTATATAAAAGGGATGCAAAACTCTAACCTGCGAACTCCACATTCAGTACTTCCAGTATAATGACATAGTATATTATGTTTATTTCACAAAAATGTGTTTATTTTATATGAATTAAAATGAAGGAATACATGAAGGAAAGGAAAACTGTAGCTGAGGTGGGAAGGAGAGGTGTGGTGGTAGAAGAAGGACGAGAATAGGTTCGGGGTAAGCAGCGTATACTTGAATTTAAGTCAGGGAAACATCAGACAAATTGCCGTGCTGATGTTTATGTGTTCAGAGTCCAGCTCTGCTCACAAAAAACAAAATGCATTTTCATATCACAGAATAGGAAATGACAAGGAAAGGTCATTCACAGATGTTAATGTGTAAACCATACTGAATGTGAAAAATACCTTTAAATTAGGTCCACATACACATTTAATGGTCTGAAATGTATATTTATCTTATCGTGAAACTGCATGCATATATTAAGTTGCATTTTCAAAAATATAAACAAACATGAGAAGATCCAGTGTCTCCTGGATTTAATCCCTGCTGACCTTGCTCTTCTTCTCTCACTCCTTGAAATTGTGGTAGCTGATATATAAAAAAAGGTTTAAAGAGATTGCTGTATATCTGTCAATTCAGATATTCAGCATAACTATTTCTGGGTTTAACCAGTGACTCTGTATGCAAACAGCAGGCTCTTGTAATAACACTCTGAACAGCTCCTACTCCACCATCACACATCAACAACTACAAAAAAACATGCACTTAATTCCTTCTTTGCAATAATGTGATGAATATTTCTCATTTTCTGGGACGGTCTGAAGAGATATCTTTTCTGCTTAAAACAGTTTCAATGTTTGTTCACATTTTGCCGTCAGGTTCGACATAGAAGATAAAATCTCTGTTCTAGCCATGTTTGCAGAGAGATAACTGAAACATGTCTCTAGAGATTGTGTATAAACGTCACTATATCCACTAAAGGGAATAAACATGAACTAAAAATACACCACAGGCCACAATAAGGTAATTGTACTCGAGTATCACAAGCGTGTGTGACTGAACATTTTCAGACTGCTGACCCAGGAGAGGGACCACAGCTTCATCAGAAGCAAAAAATCTCTATCTCTAAATCTCTGTATTGTTCACAGGTATTCACATACAATTTGACCCATTCCTGATTTCTTAGGTTTTTGCACATTTGTCACACGTTTCACATCATCAAAGATGTTTTAATATCAGATGAAGGTGAATTTTTAAATGTTTTTTTTAAAGTTTATAAATGACGATTTCATGTATTAAGGGGGGACAGCGATCCAGAACTACCTTTTTTCACTACCTATGTGAAAAAGTAAAATCATGAATTAACTGCGATCAGCCACATTTTTTGGAAAGCTGATTTCAACTGTACTACATTCAGACCTGATTACTGGCAGAGCTGCTGAATTAGAAATCACTAAAATAAAAGATGTCTGACAAACTGAAGTAGGCTGAAAGATCTCATAAAGCAACACACTGTGTCTCAATCTAATGAAGCTAAAGAACAGAACAGAAACAAAGCCACTGACATTCATCAAACTGGAAAGGGTTACAAAGCTATTTCTAAGGCTTTGACACTGCAGTGAACCACAGTGTGAGTTAGCATTGACAACTCATCCACGTGTTAACAAAACAACCCAGAACAACATGTGAAGAACTGCAGGCTCAGTGTTTATGATTCAACAACAAGAAAGAGAGTTTGCAAAACTTGTATTCATGCGAAAGTTCCCACGCGAAAACCACCACTGACCAAAACATTCCGTGAGCTAGCAGACAAAAGCTGAGCTTTCTTAAAGGTTTGAATCCCGTTACATGTGGCATCAAACTAAAAACATCATTTCATAAAAAGAACATCATACCAGCAATCAGTCATGGTAGTGTTAGTGTGATGGTCTGGGTCTGCTTTGCTGCTTCAGGACCTGAACGACTTGCTGTAAATGATGGAACCATGAATTCTGCCCCACACCAGAAAATCCTGAAGGAGAATGCTCATCAGTTCATCAATTCATGCACAAACTCACTTGAGTTACGCAGCAGGACAAAGATATGAAACACAGCAGCAAGTTCAGCTATGGATGGGTCACAAACAAAACACATGAAACTACATGAAGGTTTTGGAGTGACCTAATCAAAGTGGAAGATGTGAAAGGGTCATTACCAGTTACTGCAACAGCTTGTCTGCAGTTCTTGTGCACAACCAGCAATTAAGTTTAAGAGCGATTACTTTTTCACAAAGGCCAGGTGGGCTACGATTACTTTGTAAATGATCATTGGATTTGCATCATGAAATGCAAACGTGACAAATATGCAACAAACAAGACATCAGGAAGAGGCCAAATACTTTTTGATTGCACTGCCTCTTCAGCTGCCAAATGGCAGAATCACAGTTCACTGCAACTGCAGGTAACACTGCCAGCCACCGCCTCCATTGCAGTGGTGAAAGCTGTGAGTATGTGAACTCATGATTGCTCTGTGGCAACACAGACATACCAGCAACATTTCAGGGGAATTATTACGAGGAACTGCACATTATCACACACACCGAGCTCAGATAAGATAAAAATGTCATTGATCCCTATGGTTGCAATGCACACCCCGTGGTGCGGTTGTGAAATGAAAGGATTTGGTTTTTCTTCTTCCCTTGTTGCACAGTTTGACGAGGTAAAACTTTGTAAATGCAGCTGGGAAAGATACTCATTAGAGTGGCCTGTGAAAGTACAATAATTGTGGATGGCAAAAGAAATTAGTATAAAGGTTAGTTAATTAGGAAGCTGGCTGTTACAGCATATGCTCTATGACTTAATGCATATTAGTCACCTATATGCAAATATGTCCTGCACTGTTCATAGCTGGAAGGCATGTGTGAAAAGGGCTCTGTGTATACATCATTCAACATACAAAGAAAATTAACTGGATCAAATGAGCTTGATACAGCTAATACCTGAATTGAATCCTATGCTGCTTTTCTTCTATTATATGTGTACTTTTCTTCCTAGCAAAACTTAAAATAGCTCCAGTTCACTGAAGATTCAAATTCAAATTCATTCTGTGGCACACAGCCTAAAAAATACAAATAAAAAAAAATCAGTAGCCCTGTTGTGTAGAATCAAAGTCTCTGTTATCTTCTAGTCATAAAGCCACTGTGCCTGGCATTCACTACACTCATCATCATGCTGTCTCATCAATGCTCCAGTGGTTAAACCCTTTATATAACGATGCAGTATTGTCTCAAAAGGTTGGATGGACTTGTATTATACAGTGATGATGAAATAGGAGCCACCTGATTTATTTTCAAAGCTTTCCTGCCAAGGCTTTAAGAGTACTTCACATCTCATCTCCATTTATATTATCAACAGGAACGTACAAGTCTTGGGAAAAAACACCAAGTGCACTATTCACTGCTGTTAGGATCAAACTGCTGTTAGAGGCCTACAGTTAGTATTTAGACTTGTTCTGCCTCAGTATGCTATTTGAAGAGTTTTCACATTCATTCGGGAATTTAACAAAAATATAAAGAACACTAATTCCAAAACAGATTACACAGTAGGGCAATAAAGTGTCCCTGCTCACTGTAGATCTCAGTGGACCTGCTAAAGGTTTTACATCTTTCTTTGATACTTTTTTAAAATTTTCAACACATTATCCATGTTTATGTGATATTGTTGAGACATTGCAAAATATATCAAAATTAAATGAAACAAATAAAAAAAAATAACATAATTACAAAAATAAGCGCAGCAGGGAAACAAGTTTGTTTCCCTTTCATTGAGTTCAAAAACGGGCCTTTAAAGACGGACCTCAACCACAACATAAGGTTACCTTTCAAAATAAAAGCAAAACAAAATCATCCGCACTGAAAAATGCACAACAAAGTTTACGGCGCCACTTTGTGAAAACGTTAAGTTGAGCTGACAATTAGGCAGATAATACTCCGAGAAGCTCCCTCACATTACGAACACGTTTCTTCTTTAAATCTCCGCTAACAGCGTAACTGTACGTCAGTTACGCGGGTTTGGAGCTCGCGCGTAGTCGACGCACGTACGTGGAGCTGGAACAGAAATTAAGCGAACTGTCCAAGAAATACTGAAGAAAAACGTTTTCTTTCGTTTCGTTCACTCAATTCTGACAACAGCCCCGCTTAAACACCGTCATCAGGGACAGAGAGTCTCCGTCTCTTTACATCCAGCTGCTGTTTGGTGGCCTGCGTTATTCCACAGAACAGCAGCAGGTGAGTCACATCGGGTTGTTGCTAGTTTCTGTTCTCTGAAACGGTTCCAGGCTGCTATGCCATATACAGCGTCTCTGGTGCTGTTTTTGTCCTCCACGATGAAAACAAACAAACATAAAAATGATTCGTGTTTATCGTTGAAAACGGCCAGCACTCAAACAGGTTTGGCGGCTGTGTTTACTGCAGGAACATTTCCTTGTCCCGTTGCGTCTTTGTAATATGTATACAAATCACTGCGCATGCGCGAGACACGAGCCCTTTTTTTGACGAGCTAAAGCTTAGGTCCTCGTGTACCGTTTGTGTACTAATGACGACAGTTGGTTGTGACACAAAGACATTTTGAAGACATTTCAAGCTCTTAGTCTTCTTTTAAAATAGATAAATTGTGTCCTGAGACTTCCTGTGCATATTTACGGCAGTCACAAGTTTATGAATTTTTTTTTTATCTCATTCCTTTTTTTTCAATTAGATGAAAGAAGCAATGCCTGAAAAACATGTCTCACAAAGAAGATAACGAGGAGAAGAGGCGGTAAGGAGTACAAACAAACAGCATGACACTTTCAATAGCCCTTATTAACGCACTGGGGAAATCACTGCATGTAAATGAACTACACATTTTTGACTTTCCTCTTTCAGCTGCCACCGCACTGATTTGTATGCCAGCATCCCTCGAACATGTCTGCCTATTGTGTACCACCCAGACTACAACATCACTTTTATGGGCCTTGAAAAGCTTCATCCGTTTGATGCGGGAAAGTGGGGAAAAGTCATCCGCTTCTTGAAAGGTAAGCGAGTGAAGAACAGAGTGGCAGATGGGGAGGATATCTCCCTGAGCTGATGAACACTGAATCACTCAGACTGAGGTCATAAAGGCGAAAAGAGCCGGAGAACAAAGCAGAAACAGTGGAAGAGGTAGTTGTAGTTGAAGAAGAGGGAGTAGGGGAGGCAGAGCAATAGAGCACAGATAATTAGAGAAAAGTCCCTGTGGGAGTTTGTGCAGGTATAGTAGATGAAGGCCAGTGTGGTTTTGGAGGCTGAGGGAAAACAGTTGCTGGATAACTGGCATGACTTCACACAGAGCTGTTGTCAGGCTTCACGGTGGATCATCTGTGCTGTTAAACGTGTCGCACGCAGCTTAATGAATTCACAAAACTTTCAGAAGTTAAGAGTGCAAATAAAGAGCTGAGCTTGTGCTGACAGAGGAAAACCTTGGTTTTTCTAAATTTAGCCATGCAGTAATTGGAAGAAAACTGGATGATATTGCAGAATTACTCAGCATATTTAGAGAGTGATACAAAGGAACTGGTTGTGCACTGGGTTTTTAATGAGCCCTCTGTGTTACGTCCAGAGTTGGAAGCCAATTTTGGACCACCGCGTTTCAGCAGTCTAAGGGAATAACATGTAAAATGGCCCACAATTGACCGGCTGGTGCTCATCAAAAATAACCTACGCTTCTTGATATAGTGACATTAATTTATAATGAAACTAAAAATTTAAACTCCATGCTTTTAAGCAGCTACTTTGGGACTGTTTCTGCCTGATTTTACAAACCTCTCTTTAATGCTTTATCACTTCTTATGCAAACACTACAGCTCCATGGCTTCATGGTTAACGGTTTAAATTTTAGCATTAAATAAAAAGCACAAGTTGCCTAAAATATTTATCTCTAAGAATTAAATGAATCCAAAAAACATTTTTGTGGCGCACTTTCTTTGAAGCTACAGTACTTGACAAGTATTGTACTTATCAGTTCAAAATTGATTCAGAGAGGTTAGCTGGCCTGTCTGTTCAGGTCTGTGTTTTCACCAATCGCAGCTATGAATTCATAGTCACACACACAACCATACACAGTATGACATGAGGTGAAATGCTTGTAGCTGTGCAATGCAATGCCTGACCATTAAATGACAGTGGTTTTACAGTACAATTTACCGGTTATACAAAATTTACAGATTTAACTTAGAAATTTACAGTAAAAAATGTGCAAATAGCAGAAAGAGATTATAAATTATAGGAAGTGTGCATGAAGAAAAACCAGTGTATGTGGAGATGTGATGTGTGTGGGAGAGTCCAGTCCTACACCTGGTTCAGGGCCCGAATAGCCTGGGGGAAGAAGCTCCTCCTCATTCTCTCTGTTTTGGCCTTAAGGGAGCGGAAGCGCTTCCCAGACCTCAACAATGAGAAGAGTCCATTGTTGGGATGGGAGAGGTCCATCATAATCTTCCTAGCTTTGGTCTTGCACCGCTTGGTGTAGATGGACAGCAGGTCAGGGAGCTCTGATTGAATGATGCGTTCGGCCGAGCTCACCACTCTTTGCAGATCTCGTCTGTCCTGCTTGGTGCTGTTCCCAAACCAGGTGCAGATGTTTCCCGTCAGGATGCTCTCGATGGTGCAGGAGTAAAAGTTCTTGAGCACCTTCAGTGGCAGATGGAAGTCTCTAATTCTTCTGAGGAAGAAGAGACGCTGACGGGCTTTCTTAACCAGGGTGTTGATGTGACAGGACCTGTCATGGTCCTGTCACGAGTGATGTGGACACCCAGGTATCGGAAACTGTCCACTCTCTCCACTGGCGTGCCACTGATGATGAGGGGCTTGTAATTCCTTACCTGCTTTGTAGTGAAGTTCACGATCAGCTCCTTAGTCTTGCTGACTTTAAGGAGGAGGTTATTCTTCTGGCACCAGGTCTCCAGGTTCCTAATGTCCTCTAGGTAGGACGTCTTGATGTTGTCGGAGATCAGTCCCACAACAACAGTGTTGTCAGCAAACTTGACAATGGAGGTACTGGACGGTAGTCATTGTGGCAAGCGGGCTGTTGTTTCTTCGGGACAGGGACAATGATGGACTGTTTGAAGCACGTGGGAACCACAGCTTGGGCCAGGGAGAGGTTGAAGATCTCTGTGAACACTGGTGCTAGCTGGTCAGCGCAGGCTCTCAGGACCCGGCCAGGGATTGCATCTGGTCCTGCTGCCTTCCTGGTGTTCACCCTCCTGAAGGTGTTCCTCACGGCACGCTCTGTGATGATGAATGCATTGTCTTCACTGGTGCACTCCGAGCGCACGCAGCCGTTTGTTGTTTTAATTGCTGCGGCGTCGAAGCGAGCGTAAAACGTGTTCAGCTTATCAGCCAGCGAAGCGTCAGCATTCATCATTGAAGAAGATGGTCGTTTATAGTCCGTTATTGTCCGCTGTCTGCCTTTCTGACCGCACTGTGCACGTTGTAAGACACAGCCTTGTATAGGTCCATATTACTGGAGACGAGCCCTTCATTGTAGGCAGCGGTGCGTGATCTCAAAGCGTCGCGGATGTTTTTATCCACCCACAGCTTCTGGTTGGGAAACGTTCGGATGATAGGTCTTTCTGCTGTGTCGTCCGCTAGTTTCCCGATAAATCCCACAACCGCTTCCGTAAACATGCTGATGTCATCAGAACTGTTGAGTTTTCAACAGTTCTTTTTTTATTGCAATTATTGAAATAAAAATTGTGGCGAACAAACCATAGACCATGTGCTTTCTCATGTAATCTCTTAAAAGAATATACATGCATTTGTATGTATAAACAATGTATATAGTGCAACACTGAGGTTCTGGATGCAAAAGTCCCATTCATATTCTCCATAGAAATTTTGATTATGAGCCATAATGTAACCATATAATGTAAACTCAACATGAAAGATTGTGAAATGATGGTATGTGCTCCTGTAGAGAAAACACACATCTGTATTATTTCAACCTTGCTTTACCAAAAAAGCATTTTACTTGCAATACCAAGGAAAAAACCTACTCTGCCCATAATCCTGTATTGAAACGGCAATGCCTCTGCTTGGTGGATTTTACTGTTACCATGGAGATGTTTAAACCTATGAAGATCAGGTCAGTTAGTGAGAGCAAAATTTCAGAAATGGCGAGACTGGTGACTCCACTCAGGAATGAACGACTGCACCATACAATAATGTCCAATGTCCTCATACATGGGTCTCATTTGTCTAAGAAACAAAAATTAGGTAAAAAAAAATCTGGTAAATCTTTGTTTTTATATTCTTCAGGTCCAATCAACCCAAATAGCAAAGAAAAATTTAAAATGCATGCTATGAAAGAGTTCGGGTCTTAGGAGGTTAAGGCATTATGGGATAAGTAGTTCCTTCACTTTTAAAGATAATTATGCACACACTTTAACTGTTTACACATTTGCCTAACAAGCAAACATTCATGAGTCAATGAGCCCTTCTGAATAAAAGAGCAACCAACTACAGCATCTATGTACACGGTCCTGTACCTTCAACTTTTTCTTTTTTCAGTTTTTATTTTATTTTTTTGATCCACATCAAATCTTTTTTTGCTCATGATTCACCCTGTAGCTTGTAGGTTTGGTTCAAGGCTTAACATTTTTTTTTATGTAATGATATTCTGAATGTCACATGAATGGGGAATTCACTTCTGAAACCAGAGCCCTTAAAGTGGGTGGTCACCGTTGCCGTCTACAATTCAGCCCACGCGGCCTGTGTTTATCTCAGTATTGAACTGATAACCCAACAGCAGTTAAGATGATGCTGTTGAGTTGTAATTAACAAGTCAGTGAGAGGGCACCCTATCATGGTACCATACTGGAATTCACTGATATACTGAGAACAACCTATTGCTTCACAAATGTTTGTAGAAGAAATCCACATGCCTACGCGCTTGATTTTATACAGATGTAGCTCAGGTGGTAGAGCGGGTCACTTACTAACTGGAAGGTTGGAGGTTTGATCCCAGTCTGCTCCAGTCTGCATTCCAACCCCATGTTGCCCCATTGCATTGGTGAATGCATCCATCTCCAATGGATTGTATGAATGCTAGTAGTAAGCACTTGGAAACAGCATAGAGTAAGAAATAAAATGGCTTGTAAAGCGCGTAGAGTGCTCAGAGTAGAAAAACACTATATAAGAACCAGTCCATTTACCATTTGCCATCTGGCTATGAAAGGGATTGGATGAATACCTGATTGAGTGAATATCTTTGGCAATATAGTGTCATAAACATAGACTTACATTTGTTTATGTAACAGAACTGATAACTCACTGGAAAACAAGGGGGTTAAACCTAAGAAAGCTGTCTAAGGTGCTTCTAAGGCCACTTTTGTACCCCTGGCTGCAGCAATGATGTTAAGAAACCAAGGATGTACTATCCACTTTCACACTGTCTGTCTTTAAGCAGTCATTGTTTCCGGGAAAATCCACCTGTTAGCTATACTGTTTGGGTTTGTAAAGCACCTTATAAATGAGGACTATCAGGGGTGGCCCAAAGGGTCTGGGGGAAGATGCATATTTTTGAACTTTTAACTGTATATTTATAAGTTTTACTAACTACTTTTGTGTTTTAGCCACACAAAAGTAGTTAGAAAAATAAACAATTAAATTATAGAAAAGTTCCTGTTTTTCATTGTCTGCTATAGAAATTTCAGTTTAAAAAAAAAAAGAAAAAAGAATTTTAAACAAGTAACTGATACTCGTTTTTATAAATATGGGGCAGTCTGGGCAATGAGCCACCAGGACTTTTTCTGTAATTTTACACATTTGTTATGTAGAAAAACTGAGGTGGACTGTTGAAATTATGCTTTTTAAAAAATGTTATATTAATATATCTCTGGGATTAAATGTGTAGTTAAATGTCTTTATACGGACAGAAAGGGGAGTTTCACTTGTCCAGCTCACTTTGATGTAAAGTGGGCTGGGCAAGTGAAACTCCCCTTTCTGTGGCCCTCATTGTAAAATGATATTCTGAACTCTAGATGCTCAGAAAATCTTTTTCATACCAAGTGTCTTAGAATTGTGGTCCTCAACATGGTCCTCTCATACTGCATTGTATTTTCAAGAGAACTGTTTCTGTTATATAGTCCACTCTCTTTAGAATAGGAACTCCTGTTGCTATAATGCAATAAGCACCACATACTGCAGCCTCATAATTCCTGTGCAGTTTAATGACAATCGGCTTTGAAAAACTAAATATTACAGCTTTTCATAAATGTAGGATTTGTTACATTCTTCTGTTTCTGCATGCAAATTAGTCTGGTTACTGATAAGAGTTTCAATGAATGCTGACATCTTGGTTCAGATATTGTATTTTAGTAAAACATACTAAATACCAAACTAATTCCTACAAATTGTGGAGCACAAAAGTTGTAGAAGCTCCTCCTCTAACATCCAGCGTTTTGTAACTGTGCTCCCTCCCTCTGTATGTGTTGCAGAGGAGCAGTTTATCAATGATGGGAACCTTGTGGAAGCTCGTGAAGCTGCTGAGGAGGATCTGCTGATCGTTCACACCAAACGCTACCTCAACAGATTAAAGGTAGCCTTGCTTGCTTTATCTCACCCATAGTGCAGCATCCTATCACTTTGACTGGCATCATCTTTCTTCCATCTTTCCTGCCGTAACACATGAATTTAATCAAATTCATTTGACATGGAGTGTCACCTCACTGGAGAGGATGAAGTCTGAACCTGTATGCGAGGTCAAGACATAGTGACTATGATGTAATCGGGCTCACCTCAACTCATAGCTTGGATTCTGAGACGAATCTCCTGAACATGTTTTAAACTTTATACAAAACTGGAGTTACCTGCAGTGAGAGGTTGCAGACAGGTACTGTGCTCCGTGCTGACTGTCATCTGTGGCAGTTCAGACGGCTATTCTCAAGTGCACATGGCACCAGGATGCTCTAGGTTGTAGGTTGATGGATTTTGTAATCAAATTGTCACATTTGCAGGTGAAGGTGGGAGCAGAGCTGTCAGCTGATCACCACCTGGTGATGAGTTGGATCAGGTGGAAGTGAAGGCGTTGGGAACATTGTGATGTTCCTGGGGTTTATGGGATTTGCCCAGAGTTCCTTAAGGCTCTGGATGCTGTAGCTCCGTCTTAGATGATGTACCTCTGCAACACGTGGAAGCTGGGGACAGTGCCTCTGAATTGGCAGACTTGGGTGACGATTCCCCTCTTCAAGACAGGGAATCAGAGGGTGTGCACAAACTTTAAGGGGGATCAGTCTCCCCTTTGAGATGGTTCAAGCGTCTTACTAGGATGTCTCCTGGAGGTCTGTGTTTCAGGTGTGTCCTACTGGGAAGAGGGCCTGCTTGGATAAACTGTAGAGATTACGTCTTTCAGCTGGCTTGGGGATGTCTAGCTTTCCACTGCATGAGAACTAGAGGAGGTTGCCCAGGAGATGGAGGTCTAGCCTCTACTTTGACTGCTGCCCCTATAATCTTTTCACCCTAACCTGCTGCACATTAGAGCAGGGCGATATGACCAAAAATATTTATTACGATATACATTTGAAAATTTGCGATAACGATATAACTGACGATATAATTGACACTAGACAAAATACTTTACAACTCCACAACTTTATTAGTGCAAAAGAAAATAAATCAATGTATTTTCACTTAAACAAGCAGCTGTTTTTATGTGCATTAAAGTTATATAAAAATTTAAAGTGAAAATGTAAATTCCTCGCTGACAGTTTAACCAAAAGGCATTTCCAGTGGAAACTGGCCGACATATCCTCAGCATAACCATGTTTAATATCCACAAAACTTAAAAAGAGGTTATACACACACAATACGGTAATATTATGTTGAAGCACAGTACGTATCACTCCGCGAGGCTCCTGCCTACGATAGCCGTAATGCTCCGACAATCCATCAAGCGGTGCGGCTTTGTAGCTTAGCAAAGTCGTACTGAAACATTTGACAGATTTTCGAGCGCCGTGCACATAAAATCGTTTCGAGGTCAGTAAACACAACCAGGATTCATACATAAGGCACACGGGATTATAAGGGGCTCTGTCGATTTTCAGAAAAATCAAAGGATTGATTTTAAGTGCGCCGTATTTTCCAAACAACACTGTAATAACGACGGCCCGCTAGCATGCTCTACCAAAAATAGAGCTTTGTTGTGTATCTGACGGGCGAAAGCTAAACCAGTTCCACACCACTGAAGTTGCAGCATTTTTACAAACCAGTTCTGGTTCATCTGTTTCATTCAACGATCCGCTTTCGCCCTTCTCATTCGCCGCCATGCTTTTTCCGCCATGTGCGTATGAAAACAAAGGCACTGCGCATGTGCGTTTTTACCCATATTCTGTCGCAATGTTTCATTTTCTTATCGTTGCCCAACATTATACCATGAACGGTATGATATGGCCCAGCCCTACTGCACATCTTTTCCAGCTCTGTCTCTCTGCCTAACTAATCAATGCAAGCCCTTTTCCGCTTCTTTGGCAACTCTTCTGTAACACCTATTGCCTGTCTTAACTCTTTCCTGAACTCTATGCAACATTCTTTCTTCAACTTCCACCATTTAATCCTTGGCTTCACTTGCTTCTTCCCTGCCAATACCTAGCATCTGCTCTCTCTTTCACCTTCTGCATAAGATGTAGTCTCCTCCACTCTTATACATTACTCCTGTTTTATCCTTTTCACAAAATCAATCACTATTTTTCTATTATACCTTTTTTTTTAACACCATACCTTCCCAGCACCTCCTCATTACTTCTGTTCATGTCCACTGAAATCTGCTCAATTCACAACTCACTTCATCTTATTTCAGAATTTTTCTTTCTCTTTCTCTCCAGTCAGTTGTCAGTCACCAATCAGTCCTCATCTGATTAATCCTTAGTCCTCAGGGAATATCATGTCACGCATATTAACAACATGGCAAATCTCCTTTTGAGCTTTTGTCATTTTAATTTATCATCTAGAGGGACTGATTAGTGTCTACATTTATTTACCTTTCCCTGAGTGGATTTGGGAATTTTAAGCTGTCTGTGGATGTCAGGAATGCTGACGTTTCATTGTAAAGCTCTTCTAGTAGAGTGCCTGCTACAGAGGAAGCAAAGCTGATAACAGTATTTCTGTCACATTCACAGGCTTTGTATTTATTCTGTTTTCCCTCAGCTGCCCAAGTGAGGTGCAATAGCTTTATTCTTTACTGTCGTTTTTTCATGAGAATTCAAGCTTCAGCCTGAACCCCCTGGCAACATTATTCCGTTTTTCTCCACCTTTATATCCACATCCTTTTTCACCTTTCTTTTTTTGCTTTGCTTTCAGTGCTGTTCATTCAGTTGAGGGCAACTTAGTTTTGTTTGTCTTGTGACAGATGGCAAAGAAAAAAACATCTCTATACCGCTCTAATTATGTTCTGCTTCCATTTAGTGGTCTCTGGTGGTGGCAACCATCACAGAAATTCCACCTCTCCTGTTTCTGCCTAATTTCCTGGTGCAGCGGAAGGTGCTAAGGCCTTTGCGGACTCAGACAGGGGGAACAATAATGGTAGGTATCTGACACCCTCATTTCCTCTTCATGCTTGTGGCTGATAATGACATGTTATCTAGCCTCATTTGTCAGAAGTAGAAATGGAGATAATGTCCTGTAGTGTACCACCATCACATAATGATGAGATCCACTCTTGGCTCCGTTTACTTTTATCAACTAATACGAGTGCAGCAGAAACGTTACAGTTCACACCCACTGCACTCAGCATCCAGCCAGCACAATGAGGTTCTTCCACAACAAGGCCTTGAATTTTCAATGACCTTAAGTTGAACTCAAGTTGCCCACCTTAGTAGATAATCTGCATATGGTTTTAGTGTGTGTTTTACAAAAAAACATCTAGATGCATGAAATAACTGTACAGTACTCAGCAGAAAATTCCAGGAGCAGGACAACACTGCCACATTCCAGCACACAGATCACTGTTCTGCAGTAAAGTGCAACGCTCTTTAAGTTTTTAGGTGTTTTTTCTTTTGGAAGGTTCTGGCCTGTTGCCGACCATATACTGCTTTATCTGGCATGGAAGACTGTGCTTACACAGGGCTATTTTTTTATGTAGCTGCAGAATCTACAGAGGACATTTAGTACTAACTACAGAACCTGAGATGTTCACATTGTTTTATTACCTTTAGAAACTTTACATTACCTTCATGTTCAAGCTCTGTGACAATTTTGTATTAACAAAAGGGTTTCTTGAAAAGACTTGTGCAGACTTTGCTTTAAATTGATGCTTTCTGTAAAAGTTGTGAATTCAAAGGAAATAAAGGTTCTTGTTTTGTCTTGTGAGGGTGGAGACTTCCAAGGGAAAGCAGCCTAATAGAAAACCTGTGTTAAATATATATATTTCATATATAAAAGCTAATCTCTGTGGCGACAGAGTTTTAGGGGGAAGATGGGGTTTTCTTTGTTGAACATGTCTGTGTGTTTGCACTTTTAAATGGAAATACTCTTTCATGTGTTTTGGGGAATGGTTACTCAAGTTGTTTTAAGTAGGATGAACAGTCTATGTGACTTTATTTGAAACGTTTGTTGTGATTTACTTCTTTAAATCTGTAATGGTTATGTAGAAGGTTTCTTCTTTAAAATCCTGTTAGCTGTCTGTGTGTGTGTGAGGCAAATTGGTTTGAAAACATTAATATTTATATCCAAGTTTATCTGGAACGCATTCTTTCTGTCTGACAGGTGCATAAAAGCTAAAACTCATGTTGACACATTATTTCTCTTGGATTTATATCTTAATATTTTTGGCTGATCTGATTGTTAAGAAAATATTAAATTGAAAGGTGGGAGTCCAGTGGAAATCATAAATCCTATAAATTGATAGATCTTTCTCAGGTAGTTTTTAGTGGAGCATAGGGAGAATCTGGGATCTGCCTTTTGGAGCGTTCTTATTGAAAATGGAGAAATAGAGAATAAGAAATAAATGGAGTACAAGAAGAAGACCTAAATGAACCTGAACTATATTCAATTCAATTTTATTTATATAGCGCCAAATCACAACAAAAGTCGCCTCAAGGCGCTTCATAGATACAGAGAAAAACCCAACAATCATATGACCCCCTATGAGCAAGCACTTTGGCGACAGTGGGAAGGAAAAACACCCCTTTAACAGGAAGAAACCTCCAACAGAACCAGCCTCAGGGAGGGGCGGCCATCTGCTGCGACCGGTTGGGGTGAGAGAAGGGGTGAGAGAAAACAGGATGAAAGACATGCTGTGGAAGAGAGACAGAGGTTAATAACAGATATGATTCAATGCAGAGAGGTCTATCAACACATAGTGAGTGAGAAAGGTGACTGGAAAGGAAAAACTCAATGCATCATGGGAATCCCCCGGCAGCCTACATCTATTGCAGCATAACTAAGGGAGGATTCAGGGTCACCTGGTCCAGCCCTAACTATATGCTTTAGCAAAAAGGAAAGTTTTAAGCCTAATCTTGAAAGTAGAGATAGTGTCTGTCTCCTGAATCCAAACTGGAAGCTGGTTCCACAGAAGAGGGGCCTGAAAACTGAAGGCTCTGCCTCCCATTCTACTTTTAAATACTCTAGGAACAACAAGTAGGCCTGCAGAGCGAGAGCGAAGTGCAGTAATAGGGTGATATGGTACTATAAGGTCATTAAGATAAGATGGGGCCTGATTATTTAAGACCTTGTATGTGAGGAGCAGGATTTTGAATTCAATTCTGGATTTAACAGGAAGCCAATGAAGGGAAGCCAAAACAGGAGAAACCTGCTCTCTCTTTCTAGTCCCTGTCAGGACTCTTGCTGCAGCATTTTGGATTAGCTGAAGGCTTTTCAGTGAGTTTTTTGGACATCCTGATAATAATGAATTGCAGTAGTCCAGCCTGGAAGTAATAAATGCATGAACTAGTTTTTCAGCGTCACTCTGAGACAGGATATTTCTAACTTTAGAGATGTTGCGCAAATGGAAGAAAGCAGTCTTACATATTTGTTTAATATGTGCGTTGAAGGACATGTCCTGGTCAAAAATGACTCCAAGGTTCCTCACAGCGTTACTGGAGGCCAAGGTAATGCCATCCAGAGTAAGAATCTGGTTAGATACCATATTGCTAAGCTTTTCAGGGCCGAGTACAATAACCTCAGTTTGATCTGAATTAAGAAGCAGAAAGTTAGCGGCCATCCAGGTGTTTATGTCTTTAAGACATTCCTGCAGTTTAACTAACTGGTGTGTGTTATCTGGCTTCATGGACAGATAGAGCTGGGTGTCATCAGCATAGCAGTGAAAATGTATGCTATGTCTTCTAATGATGCTGCCTAAGGGAAGCATGTATAATGTAAACAGAATTGGTCCTAGCACTGAACCCTGTGGAACTCCATAATTAACCTCAGTGTGTGAAGAGGACTCTCCATTTACATGCACAAACTGGAGTCTATTAGATAGATATGATACAAACCACTGCAGTGCAGTACCTGTAATACCTACAGCATGTTCTAATCGCTCTAATAGGATATTATGGTCGACAGTATCGAACGCTGCACTGAGGTCTAGCAGGACAAGCACAGATGAGTCCACTGTCAGAGGCCATAAGAAGATCATTTGTAACCTTCACTAAAGCTGTTTCTGTGCTGTGCTGAGCTCTGAAACCTGACTGAAACTCTTCAAATAAACCATTCCTCTGCAGATGATCTGTTAGCTGTTTGACAACTACTCTTTCAAGGATTTTTGATATGAAAGGAAGGTTGGAGATTGGCCTATAATTAGCTAAGACTGCTGGGTCTAGAGATGCTTTTTGAGTAAAGGTTTAACTACAGCCAGCTTGAAGGCCTGTGGTACATAGCCGATTATTAGAGATAGGTTGATCATATTTAAGATCGAAGAATTAATTAATGGCAGGACTTCTTTGAGCAGTTTTGTAGGAATGGGGTCTAAAAGACACGTTGATGGTTTGGAGGAAGTAATTATTGAAGTTAACTCAGAAAGATCAATTAGAGAAAAAGAGTCTAACTTAACATCAATGGTACTAAGAGTAGCTGTAGATAATATTACATCTGTGGGATGATTATTGGTAATTTTTTCTCTAATGATAAAAATTTTATTTGTGAAGAAGTTCATGAAGTCATTACTAGTTAACTTTAAAGGGATGGTTGGCTCAACAGAGCTCTGACTTTTTGTCAGCCTGGCTACGGCTAAGGGCAGGGATAGCTCAGTAGGTAGAGTGGTGGCCCCATGATCGGAAGGTCGGGGGTTCGATTCCCCTGAACAGCTACCCTGAGGTACCCCTGAGCAAGGTACCGTCCCTACACACTGCTCCCCGGGCGCCCAATGGCTGCACACTGCTTCACTGAATGAATGGGTTAAATGCAGAGAGGGATTTTCCCCACGGGGACCAATAAAGTACACTTTCTTTCTTTCTTTTCTACAGAGCTGAAGAGAAACCTGGGGTTGTTCTTATTTTCTTCAGTCAGTGATGAATAGTAAGATGTTCTGGCTTTGTGGAGGGCTTTCTTATAAAGCAGCAAACTATTTCTCCAGGCTAAATGATGATCCTCTAAATCTGTGACACGCCATTTCCTCTCCAGATTACGAGTCATCTGCTTTAGGCTACGTGTTTGAGAATTATACCACGGAGTCAGGTACTTCTGATTAGAGACCTTAGTTTTCACAGGAGCTACAGTATCCAGAGTCGTACGTAGTGAGGAGGTGAAATTATTAACAAGATAATCGACCTCTGTTGGGGTAGCGTTCAGATAGCTGCTCTGCTCTGTGTTGGTACAGGTCATTGAAGATGATAACAGTGGGTGGATTATATTCTTAAACTTAGTTACAGCACTTTCAGAAAGACATCTACTGTGATAAAGTCTACTCTCCACCGCTGTGTAATCAATTATTGTAAATGTAAATGTTATCAGGAAATGATCAGACAGGAGAGGGTTTTCAGGAAACACTGTTAAATGTTCAGTTTCTATGCCATATGTTAAAACAAGATCTAGAGTGTGATTAAAGTGGTGGGTGGGTTCTTTTACATTTTGAGAGAAACCAATTGAGTCTAATAACAGATTAAATGCCATGTTGAGGCTGTCATTTTTAGCATCTACATGGATGTTAAAATCACCCACAGTAATTATTTTATCTGAGCTCAGAACTAAATTAGATAAAAAGTCTGAGAAATCAGACAGAAACTCTGTGTAAGGCCCAGGTGGACGATAGATGATAACAAGTAAGACTGGTTTCTGAGTTTTACAGCTGGGGTGGACAATGCTAAGCATCAGGCTTTCAAATGAATTAAAAGTCTGTCTTGGTCTTTCATTAATTAACAGGCTGGTGTGAAAAATTGCTGCCACACTGCCCCCGCGGCCTGTGCTTCGAAGTTTCTGGTAGTTAGAATGACTCGGGGGTGTTGATTCATTTAAACTAACATAATCATCCTGCTGCAACCAGGTTTCTGTAAGGCAGAGTAAATCAATTTGTTGATCAATTATTAAGTCATGTACTAACAGAGACTTGGAGGAGAGAGACCTAATATTTAATAATCCACATTTCACTGTTTTACTCTTTGGTTCAGATGTGGATACTGTATTGTTCTTTCTTTGTAATTGTTTATGTTTAAGTTGTTTGTTGCTGGTTTTTAGTTTGTTTTTTGTCTTTTTGGAAGCTGACACAGTCTCTATGGAGATGGGTTTTTGGGGGGGTAGCAGGAGGAGAGAAGCTGCAGAGAGGCGTGTAAGACTGCAACTCTGCTTCCTGGTCCCAACTCTGGATAGTCATATTTTGGGGGGTTTAAAAAATTTGTCCATATAAATTTGTTTGCACTATATGCCCACTATAATGCAAACAACGCATATCATATGGTTTTCTCAGCATACGCTTGATAACAAATGTATTTTCTCTCAAAGACTGCATTCTGGGCCTGGTGGTCGATGGTGCACATGAGATTCGAGGGCTGTTGTAAAATATGCCTGCTACGCTCTGAAACAGAGTGTTCTTGTTTTCCCCAGACAGAGTGGAGTGTTACCCACACACTCTGTTCATGGCCAGACTGTGTGCATACATGCAAATTTGTATTATTACTCATCCATCAGAGAACCATACTGGCATTTACACACAATCTCCCCAGGTCACATCTCCTCTCATCAGCTCTCACACATGCTGGTCTGTAGAAGAACATGGCAGAGCAGCCACTCTTGTCTTTACCAAGAGAGAAATCGTGACCTACCACGGCCTTATCGTTGTTTAAAAAAAAAAAAAAAAAAAAGGTCTGACTGACGACATACTTGAGAACATTTTGAGTTTGAAGATTGAAACTACTTTCCTAAGAATGCCCTTTATTTGTGAAGCGGCTTAGATAAATAAGCCTTTAGTATGTTTTTTTACTAAAGGCTAAACCAGGAGTGCAACCAGGCCCAATTAATGTCTTCCTGAGGTGTAAGCAGGCACATCAGGAAGAAACTAATGAACTTGAAACGCTGCCCGTCTCACGTTTCTTAAGAAAGCTGCTCCCAGGAGTAGATTTGGATCAGTGAGGCTCTGCAATGAAATCTCCAAAAGGAATTGTAAATATTCCTTTTACGTTGGTATTCTGCTGAATAATTCTTGGCTTCAGATATATTAACTTTTAAAGATTTTAGGTTTTTGGAGGGTAGTGCTCTTTAGTCCCACTTTCTTTATTTCTTTTTGTTTGACTTTTATAATATCCTGCTGTACACCACAAGCTGGTCTGTGTGGCTTCGGGTTTTTGTTCCATGACACAGTGACAGGGCTCCCATGGACAAGTTGTTTGGAAACCTGTCACCTTTTAATTACACGTCACTGTTGAAGTCTCAGCAGAGCAGAGCGCTTTGCATGGGACAAAGAAAAGGAAAGAAAAGAGCACGAGTCCACTTTATTTTTCCGGTTAACCCATTAACTTTGGCAGTAATTAAGTCTGTTGTTGTCCATATGCATATTTAGAAATGGTACATGTTTTACATAGTTAGAAGTCAGATTCACTAGTGGTACTTTCTCGTTTTTAAATCCGTGCCATGCACAGAAAACCAGCATTAGAATGCATCACTTTGCACCTTTTATTTGTTGTTGTTTTTCAGTCAACATGAATCAGTTCATGGTGACTGCAGGAGCCACTTGAAGATTCCTGTTGCATTCTGTAGTTTATTTTTTAAAAGGTCATTTTCCTTTCAGGGGATTTTCTGTCTCTGTCAACCAGAAAGGATCATTTATACATTTTTATGGTCACATAAAGGCAACTGAACTGAAATATTGTCTCTTTCACAGGCAGGAAAACTTGCTGTTGAGCGAGGGTGGGCCATAAACGTAGGTGAGTTTGCAATATATGCACTGATCCATGCATCAGTAATACGTCTATCTGCAATCAGCTGATATATGTTTAGCTTTGATATGGGAAACTGTTTACCCCACACTCTTCACCTCCCTATAGAGCCTAGCTATGGAGGTTTCCATAAGATAGCGGTGTCACATGCCAGGTTTCCAGTGTCTTCAGCATGCAACAAAAGCCTTCATTTCCCACAGTGGTATTTGTATGCAGTCTTTGCATATAGCTTAAATTAGGTGGTGAATTATTATTATTTTTTATTTATTTATTTATTTTAGTAAAAAAAGAAAACTAACAGCACCAGCTGCTAGAATGGGGAAAAACTAAACAAAACAAAAAAAAATGTTTGTTTTTCTTTCCCCACTTAGCACAAATATGTTTTTGAATCATTTGCAAAGGGAATGCTCCATGTTAACGAGATGCTATAAACTCTTCAACATCAGCGTCTGTTTCTCGTAGCTGTGAGTGAAACAGTGTTCAACGTAAAGTAGAACATGCTGATCAGTTTCCTTAGCTGCTTATCGCCTAGAGGAGGAGTGGCGCAAACATAACACTCGCCAGACATGGACTGTATTTTTCGCATCATAAGGCGCGTTAAGCAAAACAAAACAGTCAGACAAGTCAAATTTTATTCATCTCATTCTTCTTGCTTCCTCCACTTCCATACCTTTGATTCATTAATGCTGAAATCTCTGGCAGCTGCTCTATTCCCATGTTGTTGCAGTATATTAATGACTAACCTCGTATTGTGGATGGATTATCTCAGTTGTTCTCCTGACTGAAGTTTGGTCCGTTTACAGCATCCTGCCATGCGATTGCATTTGTCCCTGACCATCAGGAACTCTCACGTTAACTTTTATCGAGTGGAAAAAAAGTTAGCGTTCATCCTCCAGCTTCACTGTGTTTATGTAATGCTAACATAGCTGTGTGCTAGCAATCATGTACCACAACATTATATACCAGCTAGTCAAACTTCAGTAACCCTGCAAAAGTCACTGCTGTTTAGTTTTCTGTCTTCTTTTATGTTGGAAGTGATAGCAGAGCTGTACGTTTAATTTTTTCAAAAATCTCTCAGTCAGAACTAGAGATGGACCGATTCAATATTACGTATCAGTATCTGTCCGATACTGACCTAAATTACTGTATCAGATATCGGAGAGAAATAAAAAACGTAATCCGATCCATTAAATATCACAAAAGCACCTCACAAAACTTGCGACATAACGTATCCCAGCTCATAACCTTAGCACGTCGGAGCAGTATGCGTCTCGTGATAGAGCGGCTGTAGCGTGTGAGACCTGTCGGCAGTCTGGTTGAGCATTTGGAGCCTCGCTTCCAAACCGGCATTTCATCTCTGAGAAAGCTATCCCAGAGAAGTAAAGCAAGTGTGTAAGTTCATCTCTGTATGTTAAAGTAGTAAAGCTTAACAACCGATATATGGAGCGACTGCCTCTTCTCTCTCCCTCCCTCTCCTGCTGCTACTTCAATCATGAAACTGATCAATGATCAGCTGATCGGCTTTTCTGTCGCGACTCCCGTCTCTCTTATTTGTTTATCGCCCACTTCGCGCCAGAAAGAGGAAACCAGCGGATAAACAACAGCCGCACGTTTAAGCTTGATAAACTGTTGTTACACCAGGATCCTTTTCTACGCAGCTGACGGCTGGTAACTGTGCAGGGGCGGGTCTAGCAAAGTTTTGCCAGGGGGTTCGATAGGGCATTAACAGGGAAAGGGGGGCACAAAAACATACTTTTTTTTTTCTTCTAATTGTCATGTCTAGCTTTTAATAAATAATTATCTGAATCTTACAACCAAAGTTTTCATCTGATGTAAAATGTATAGAAGTCCATTATTGTATATAGTAACAATTAAGTCAAATTTATAACCTAGAAAGCTACAGTACTTTTACCTTTGCAATTCTGTTGAAGAAAGATGTTGAATCTATTTAATTATTGTAAAAAAAATATTTGACTTCTGTGCATTTTTTTGTTGTAAACTTTGCTGCAGGCTCACAGCAGAAACATGCCGAGTGTATGTATATAAAAGTCATTCATAAAGACAATGACATTAAAGTGGACATGAAATACTACATGGAGCCCTGGTTTTAAAAAACTTAAACTTAACCTCCTAGGACCTGGCGTCCACAAATGTGGACATCACATTTTGGGTTGTCTAGACCAAAATACTACATTTTGCTCTACAAGGGCCTGATGAGGACATTACACTGCCACTGTTCTATTGAAATTTGAAACAAATATGCTCATATGTGGATCTCATTTTTCTCAGAAACAAAATTTGGTTTTAAAAACAAATCTGGTAATGCTTTGGCACCTGATGACTGTAAAAACAATCAGCCCAAATATAAGTAAGAGAAATAAGAGAAATAAAAAATGCATGCCGTGGAAGATTCCGGGTCTTAGGACGTTAACATTCTCAGTGAAGCTGGATTTAAGAAATAAGTGCTTAAAATTTTTAGAGCATGTTTTTTGCCAGTACAGAGCGTGACGTCACTTTTATACTGCATGTTGAAAAACCAAAGAAACCAGCAGGTTCGAGCCTGTTTTGAGTGAGGTGACAGGTGGTTCACTGAAACAAGCTAGAGTCAGAAAAACTGGGATTTTTTTTTTTTTTCCCCTCTTCTGGCCGTGTGTACCGTGCAGCTCTATTTTATGCAATAAAACGGCATTTCTTTTCCCAAGCAAACCTGAACAGTTCACAAAACAATAGGTCACCACATGTGCATCACACCACAACTTTAACTAATACATAGAAGACCTGACTAAACTAGAAGTGATCATTTTAAAATCTGTTTTAAAATGTATCTAATCAGAGCTGATTGTTAATTAAACCTACAAATCTGTAATATAAGCTTAAAAAATACATGTATGCAATTCTTAAATGAAATCAACTACTCTGATTTAAGCAGAAATCGTGAGACTCATCTGTATGAAGGAGCAATTTGAAAAGATAGGTTTGGAAGCATTTAGTATTGACTGTAGGACCTCTTAATAAATTTGAAAAGAAATAAAACTCGTAGGACTCTATATTAGCATTTTATTCAAGATCTTGTTATTCAAGATCTAATCTCATTTTTCGGTGGACCCTGGGGCCTTCTTTTTCTGTTTTAGGCCCACAGCCATGAGGAGTCTTTTCCACGATGTATTCTTCTTTGTTTTTCCTGGGAGATTTTCTAATGGAGCAGCAGCTTCCCCCTGGACGGCCTGTGATTCGGGGACAAGGTGTTCCTCCTGCTCTGAAACCTTCTCAGCAGTGTTGAGGCTGGTTGCAATCAGCTCTTTGATTTGTGATCTTAATCTCTCCACCTCTCGGATAAGTGACCGCTCCTTCTCCGAGGTATCATTTTGCTGGGCTCGGAGCTCACATATTTGCTGTTCTAGGTGTTCCCTCGTGGCCCTCGGGTCTCTGATGAGGAACCGATCTGTTAATGCGCTTTCTACGTGCAGTCTGTTCTCCTGGTTTAGATGATGTTGAATTTGCCCGAGTTCTTGTTGAAGAGCTGCGCTAGCTAGTAGCTCCCTGTTGTTATTCTTTTGCTGCTTGAATTTGTCACAGATCTTTTGCAACCTTCGTGCCTCTTTCTTTGCTTTCTTCTCTGCATTCATGTACTTGTTCTTCAGACGTTTCTCCTGTTTTAGTTTATTTGTCACATTGTCCAGCTGTTGATGTAGCTGATCCGTCTTTTCAGTTGACTGTTTCATTGATGTATTCTGTGCCATCATGACGTTGATCTGACTGAGAAGTCTGTTACCGTGTCTCATAGCACTCTGCAAATTCGTATCCTTTTCCTTCATCTGCCTGTGGAGGTGCTCTGTTTCAGTTTTCTGTTCTTCCAGCTTGGCGGCCCCTTGAGCAGCCTTTTTTTCTAGGCAAGCACACAGAGTCTCAGCACTTTGGAGTTGATTCTTCAGCTTTTCCACTTGTGAAGCGAGCTTCCTCTTCTGATTATCAGAGTCCTGTAGCAACTTGGCTAATTTATAGCCTGACAAAGAACTCCAGTGAGGTTTTAGTGACTTGTTCATTTTTGTTGTTGGATTAAATGTTGTCCTCTCTGATGAACTGTGCTGTTTCAGACAGGGCTGCAACTGACGATAGTTTATTTATAAGTTGGCATCAGGGAAACCGTAAAGAATGGAACCGCGTCAGTTTGAAGACATAAACAAGCTCCACATTGCTGTATACACTTTTGCACCAACAGTTTTACAAAGCATGTTATGAAAAAATGTGCACTGTATTTTCTTCTAAGATTAGAAAAGACTGCCTTATTCACCCAACCATATTGTCATATTACAATGACAACACTGAGAATATAGCATAAAACACACTTTTCCCTTTTTTCCTCATTGGACACACATCATTGCTGTTTCTGAAATTATTGCATGGTCATATTTTTATTACTTTGTTATAGGGCTGCCACAAACGATTATTTTGATAGTCGACTAGTCACAGATTATTTTTCTGATTAGTCGACTAATCAGATCATCATCCATTGGATGTACAACGTACAGCTTATTGCACCAGCAGCATCTGCTCTTATATAACTATCATTAGCTTACAGCTTTAAGTGTTTAAGGTATGTGCTAACTAAAAATAAAGACAAGATGATAGTTTATTAAATTTTAATGAAATTTGCAGATTGTTTCGGTGAAGTTTAATAAACTCCTTGCTATCTAAAATATAACAGGACACCGGAGTACATTCTCGAGCATCTCACACTTCTGATAATCAGCTGTCTGCTTGACGTTTATTCAGCTGTGTAAAAACTATAACTTTAATCTCAGCCTAACCGATTTACTCAGGAACAAATAAAATACTGAAAAAAGCCAAACAATAACATTTTTAAGTTATCTAAGTGACTTATATATGTTTAACCTGAGTAGCGAAAGATGGCGGTGGGTTTGAAAACGATCTGCCGGGAGTCCGGTGTTCTCACCGGCTCTAGTGAGCCTTGCCCCCGGCTCGCTATCGAGCTGGTGGGTAACAGACGTCTCTGAAAACGTCGGAGCGCTTTTGAAAATATGTGGTGTCTTGATAAACTGAGCACATATTTGAAGTTTCCACAGCTACATTCTCGCCTGAAAATATGTTAAATGTTTATTTTGTGACCCAGAAATAGTAATAAGAGTAATATTAAAACTAACTAGCTGCCGCCATTGTTGGAAACAGCAGCATCCTGCACAACGATGGCGACAGGTCGGCGAGACGTGATTGTGGATGCCGCTCAGGTGCGTCCGCCTCCCCAGCAGCCGCGCCGCAGACCACGCCCTGCCACAGTACTTTTCTCTTGTCCCCTTAGCTCCTAGCCTACTCGCTAGCAGCAATCAAATCAGGAGTGACATGTTTAGCCGCATGTTCTCCTTAAATTGCTGTCTGTCTGAATAGTATCCAAAAAAATGATGGGCAGCTTTACTGACCGAGAAGATAAAGAGTGTCATTTAGCTGTTACTGATGTTAAAGGGGCCGTACACTGTATTAGGAACTGGGGTATGTAAACCTCAGATCAGGGTCATTGGGGTAGTTTGTGTTGAGATTATGATTTAAAAAGAGTAAATAAATGTGTTTAGCCTTCCAGAAACCATGAATGAAAGTAAAGTTTTTGTGCTATCATTCATATTCTCTGAAAAATGGTTAAGAAATCATAAATTCTTCCAGGGTAAATCGACTTATGAGAGCAATTGTATGTTAATATAGCACAACCTTCAGTTAGCTTTACACAAATATAGAAACATCTTTTCTCAACACCATGAGGATGAAGAACCCTTATAAAGGACTGTTTTTGAAAGCTAGGCAATAATGATCGTCATATTTCACCAGCCACCACATATTTCTCTGGTTTTTAATACTCTGTATTTTAATGAACGTGACCAAATCAGGTCAGAGGAGACTATATTTCTTAACCTGAACGAAGGCTTCTCATCCCAGTTGTTAAAAAGGTCTCTTCACACAGTGCTTTTCCCTGTAGACTGCTGCTGTCCTAGCATTACAGCAGCATTAGAACAGTCCCATTTGGTGTCAGTAATCCCACTGTTATACCACATGGAAAAAGCAGCCATTTTTATAAGGTGCAATAAACTCAATAACAGCCCATTTTAAATCGGCATTTATAGCCATTTTGAATAATGGACTTCTTAGAAACCTGCTCGGTTAGTCTAATGGCCCTGAGACAGAGCCTGTGAATTTTCTGTTTCCCAGGAGGAGGCTTCCACCACTGCTCCAGCGACAGAGGAGGTGGATTTTGTGCCTATGCTGACATCACTTTGGCCATCAAGGTAAAACTGAATCAGACACTTTTTTTTTTTTTTTTAGATTCCCCATTATTTAACACATTGACTTGACACTCATTGTTAAAACTGCCATTATTAAAAATCAAGGCATGAACCCAAATGCACAGTTGGAAAAAGGAAAGTTTTCACTAGAACAGCCATAAAGTACAAACAGGAATCGCATGAAGCTCATTGTTCTTTATGGATGAGTTAAAAGATTAATTTGGTCATTGTGAACATTGTTCTGCTTGAGTTTTTCATGTAAATCCATGTGAGATGTAAAAGTTTTTCTCATGCTGGGGATGTGTGTTCAGAAAGCAAATATTTTCTGATTTATCTCTCAGTTTCTGTTTGAGAGAGTCGAAGGCATCTCCAGGGTGACCATCATCGATCTGGATGCTCATCAGGTGAGCCGATGCATCACTTCTCTCCATGTCAATTCACACCGCTGCTTAGCAGCCATCATTGATGACAAAATAGCCCCACTTTTACCGCCAGAGGCTCCCTGCAGGAAAATTTGGCCCTTACCATCAGATTCAGCAGAATGTATCTTAAAACGTCTCCGCTGACAAACAGCCGAATGAATACAAGCCTATGCAAACAGTAGGATGTCTTCAGCAATGTTAGGTACCTTGTTTGTTTGGGCTTTTTTCATATTGTGAAAAATGTGTCCTAACCATGATAAAGAATCACTTTTGATATTTTTTTAATTAAAACAATGGCTATTCTTACAACTACAGCTTAAAAATGTTTAAGGCCAATATTGATTAATTTCATTCTGATGTTTTTTCAATAATGTTGGAAAAAAACAGAATGAATGCTGTTCTTGGTCATTTCACCTTTGTTGTGGAGATTTGAGGAAAATGAGTGAAAAACCAGCATCCAGACATCATATTTCTGTATTCTTGCATGTTTCCAAAAACTGTTTGATATACTTTGTGAGAATTTTGATAAATGCAGGGATCTCCATCCATCATGGGATACTTCCCCACTGACCTAATCCCCGTCTCACTCACTTGTTTGTTCGTGTGTCCTTCTGGGGCACAGCGGGTGCCTCTTGCTATGTTAAGAGGTGGAGGGGTGTATTTGTTTATGAATGCAAGTAGCTGTAATTTGGCATCTTAATCAAAAATAATAATGTTCTTTATTATTTTTCTTTGTTTTTGTAAAACAGTACATTTGTAAAAAAAAAAAAATCATAAGTAACAACAATAGTTTTATTTTAGAAATTAAAAATAAATTATGACTAAAGAGGTTGTGCATACAGGTGGATTAACAATTAATTTGGTAATTACCAGTGCTGTTAGTTTAAGGCAGCTTTGACATAAACTTGCATTAGGTGGTGGTGTAATACATTTAACACTGTATAATAATGCTGTGCATCATTTGTGGGCTAAACTCACTTAAGCTGTAGAAAACAATGACTCAACCTTTTTAAGACCCTGATTAACATATATTTGCCTTAAGATGTATTTTCAGCATAATGACTTGTATCCACCACCAATTAGGCTTAAGAATTATGCAAACACTGATGATGTCTTAACAACCCGGGTTCAAGGCTGCATTGTATTAATAGCCTGGCATTCATTTTTGAGACCAGTTTGCACGTAATAACCTACATCTATTGACAAATGGTAGGGATCAATATAGATGCTGAGTGAATTATTCATTAAGACCAAAGAATAAACCTACACTGTCCTCTTAGCAGATAATTGGGCTGAGAGAAAAGCAGTAACCTGTGGCTCAGGTGGTAGAGCAGGTCGGTGGATTGATCCCCGGTTTCTCCTGTCCATGTGTCGGAGTTGCCCCCAGTGCAACCATCCAGTGTTAGCATGTGTGTGAATATTGGATAGAAGTGCTGAGGTACAGAGAAAAAGCATTGTACAAATGTGTGTGTGACTTGTAGTTGAAAGCACTCTGTGTGCTCAAATTGAGTAGAAAGGCACTATATAAGTATCGGTCCATTTACTATGACATATAACGTTTTCTTGTGAGCAGTGTAATAGATTCTACAACGCTGTGATGCTTTTTCACAGCGAAGCAGTAATGATTTTAGGTTGAGTTTATAAGACGCTTGCTTGGAGTCCAGCTCTGAGAGCATATTCTTATCTGTCTATTACGTTTATAAAGCATCACCTGTGTTTGATGCGAAACTGAAAATATGGATTTTGTGATCTCAGATACAGATATCTGTTGATCATTATATAGTCTATAATACTTAATGCAGCACTATGTCTGGAAGGAGAGAATCTGTTCAAACCTGACTTGCCTGTACCAGGACAATCACTGATGTTTTCTAGTTTTCTAAAATCGTTTGCTATGATGACATGTCTGCATAGCTCAGTATTGCATCACAGGTTTCGTCACTTTGAATAAATGCTTGGGTGGGCCAGCTATATTAATGAAATATTTATGTATATTTTTTACCCAACCATCGATTTGGCCGAGGTCAGCTATAAAAGGCAAAAAGTGAGGTACACCCTGGAAAGGTGGCACAGGGCTAAGGCAGAGAGACAGACAATTACTCGTACTCGCATTCACAGTTAATCTAACATGCATGTCTTTGGACTGTGAGAAGTAGCTCAGGTAACCAGAGAAAGTCCACGCAGGAAGGCCCAAGCAGCGACACAAGGTCGCAGCCGCAGCATTTTACTGCATTGTATTTTGTACCAAATCATCATCGGTGGCTGACAAGTGGTGCTCGCTTTCAGACATGTCTGGGTTTGTGTTTTTGTTGTGTACACTAGTTCACAGCCCTTGTATTTAAGTAAGCATGGATGCGCCTTCTTTTTTCATGTACACATCTTTGCCTGCTGGCGATGTACCACTACAATACTTCAAACTGTTGAAATAAGTTGAAACTTTTTCACAAAGACCCTTGGGACTGTCAACCAGCTTTTAAGTTATTACCTTCATTCTCCTAGGAGTTCATTCCAAATCATCTCAACCAGGCTTAGACTGAATGATTACTGCTTTCTCGCTCTCACAGACACACACTCACACAAACAAACAAACATACACTATAAGCCAGTGTCAAGATTTCGCTGGCACAAAGTCCATTGCTTACATTTCTTGCCCTAAGAAGTTACCCAATTTTTATTGGCCTCTCTCAGTACTGGTTTCTTTGCAGCAGTTTAGTCATGAAGTCTTTATCCACACAATTTCCTGTAACAGTTGATGTTGAGAAAGGTCTACTACTTAAACTCTTAAGGATTGATGCAGGCTCTAATGTGAGGTGAAGTTAGCTGGTAATTTAGGTGGCTAACACTAATGGACTCATTCTCTGCAGCAGAGGGAACTCTTGGTCTTCTGTTTTTTCAGGCAGTCCTCATTCTAGCATTTGAAGGTTTTGAAGATTGTATTTGAAACTTTTAATGTTTTAACTATACATTGGTAAAACACAACTGATGCTGACAAATACATTAGTACAGTTAGAAATTCCAGGGACCGTTCACCATCACTGACATGCAACAATTTTATGATGATGGTGGGTAAAATAATCCCATTCTAGGAGATTAGGGGGTTAAGATGTTGCTCGTCAATATCTTGATAGTTTTTGTTTGCTCACTAATTTGTGTTTTTCTTTTCTTTTTTTTCCTGTGTTGTTTTTATAAAATTTATAAAAGTTTTTTTCTGGAACGTAGATAATAGTTAGAATATTTTAATATAGAATACAAAGAAAGGGACAAATACTCATCTTATGCTTTATGAGTAGGGATGGGAAACAAGAACCAGTACTTCCATTACTTGGAATTTTTAGTCTGCTTATCGACTCAGCTTATTGGTTCCACTTGCACTTGCACCAGGACAGAAACGGCTGCATTATGTTGCTTACACAACTTTGGCATTAGCAAGCAGCTGCACAGACAGCATGCTAATGCTAAACTAGCCAAGAACCCAGAGTGATGGTAAAGCTGAGTGAACTTTGAACCCAGGCCAGCAGCCAGACTCTGAACTGTTAACAAACTGATGAGGAGTCAGTCTGCATCTTCATTTTGTACCTGTTAATGTTTCTACAGTTGAATCACCGCAGGGATCTCTTTAAAGTCTCTCTGTGCCGGTTTCCATCTTTGCTTTGTGCTGTCGCTTTGTGTTCATACCTTTCGTATGAATACCTTTTCGAGAAAAATCGTACGTGTGTCCTCATTAGATCAGAAATTTGTCTTTGTGTCTGTAGCCTGAGGATTATATTAATTTTTATAAATCTCTATTTGTGAGTGTGAAATGAAATGATGGGATATGCTATCACTACGTGGGTGAGCATGTATGAGAAGTGGTTTTCTAAACAGCTTCTCATTTTGAAATCAGTCTTTCTTTTCCGCACTGAAACCTTGTTATTCTGTGTTCCAATTTTGACTTTAACTCTGTTTTGAATTAAAACAGACATTAATTATAAATCATCAAAACTACAGTGTATGTGTATAAACAGTCAGCAGCCTAAAAAAATATTCTCTGCATCTCTGAGATGGAAAAAATTGATTTTTCTTTAATACTCTTTGATTATGATTTGTTAAGCATTAATGGATGGTTCTTATATTTAATACAGATGTTCAAGCTAAGTTAGGGAGGATATATGTTCCAAAGAACTGAGGGAAAAATCCTGTTTGAAGGCTTTCAGCTGACACTAACAAATGACAGTGAAACAGCAGTCTTTTATTGTACAGTACAGGATGTGAGGAAGAAGATAAGATGAATAAGACTGGAGGCAGCAGGAGCTCAGGCAGCATATGAGATGATTTATAGTCTCCGCATATCTTTTGGATTTAGAGGACAGGGCATTCACTTATGTAGTCATTTTCTAAAAGAAGTCAGTGTGACCCCCTCAGTTCAGTATGTTGGTTTATTCATACAGTATAAAATACAACTACATGCAAAAGTTACAGTTGTCTATAACCTTCAGATGCATCCGTGTCTTGATTGTTATTATGTGATGTCTACAATGCATCTCTAAAATAACCTAAGAGCAAATAAATATGTCTTGGCTGTTCTGGAGAAGCTTCAGGTGGGTCTTTCAAATTCTTTAACCTATGTGCTACATGCTGTCCCATTTCATCTCAAGTTCTCCAAACTATTAAAAAAGAGAGGAGAAAGAAAACAATCTGTGTGTATATCATTACATGTCCATCCAAAGTTACCAATTAAAATAGGATGTATTCTGCTTTTCTGTATTTCCTGTCATATATATACTGTTATACAGAGTTTATTCAGTGAAACCTCTGGTCAGTTAGGCAGCAGAGGGTCTTGTTAATCGGTTTCAGCTGCTTTTCTGTTACTGAAATTAACAACTGATGCACTAAATGGTCAACAATGAGACAATCCCCAAACTGGAATGGGTTTACAGTTGGACAGTTTTTCCCTCATCATTGTTTCTGACTGGATATGCAAAGAGGAACAGGATGGGCATTGTAGTGCCTACAAAATGCCCTCCAACACACCACTGGTGTGAATGTCTCTAACCAAACAATCAGAGACTGACTTCATTAGGGTGGGCTGAGGACCCAGTCTCCTCTAGTATAGGTCCTGTATATTTGGTATTTGCACCCTGTGATTTTCAGGGTCTGGAAAAGCTGTGGGGAACATTATCCTGCCTGTAACATTGGCCACCATGAGCAGTCTGGTGGTAAGTCCTTGATGGCCTGTGAAGGCTTAACCATGCATGGACACAGAGACCTCCACAGACTAGGCAATGGCACCCTGGCTGCCATTAGGTATCAGTATGAAGTCCCTGGACTCATTGTTGGACCCCGCAGTGGTACAATTGTTCAATTTAACTGACATCCCGTGATCTCTGCTTGCCACGTCACTACTACTGTCTTCCTGTTTTGATGCCTCTTTAATGTGGTTGTCTAAGGAACAGAGCTCGGTGGCTGTAAGGGGGCAACGTGACTTACCTTTCTCCAAACCGCATGTCGAAGTGTCCTTTGTGAATATGGCTTTTAGTATAGAAGCACTTTAAGTGCTCAGTAAGAGCAGAAAATTGCTGCATAAATACCTGTGATTTGCTATTTGCCACACCAGTCTGGCTGAGCACTGTAGCCCCACCCACATGCTCTTCAAAACCTTTTGTTTTAGAGGGACAACCATGCATGATATTTTTGATTTCACTGTAAGAATAAAAACACCCCAAAAGTTTATGATTATGAATATATAGATTACTGGAGTCAACCATTTTTATTTGGTTTGATGAATCAATTCCACTAACGGAGTGAAGTTTTTTATAACTGTATCTGTTGATTATTATGATACTCTTCTGTCCTCTCTGACCAGAGTAATAGGATCATAAAAAATGTCCCAGCACATCTCTAATATAGACTTTTTCCCCCCTTATTCAGTTGTTTTCACACACACCTAAAGTTATCTGGGTTATATGTCTATATGGGCTGCTGATGGATGATGGGAGAGCTGATTACAAATGGTTTAAGAAAAATAAAAATAAATGCAAAGGTTTTCTTTTCTTTTTTTTCTTCTTCTTGGATTACCCGACAGCAAACCGGCTGTAATATATCTGCACGGCCTTGATAAAGTTGTTCATCAAAATTGACTTGGCTGCTTGGCTTGGTTTCTTCGATGAGAGGAAATTTATTATAAATCAAATTGTAATATTCATTGAAATGCATTTTTTGCAAATTGAGACCATAAAAAATCTAAAGGCTTAGTCCAAATTGACATTCAATGCTATAGCTGATAATCAAGTAAAAGAAAATGTTCCCCTCTTTTAATTGGAGGTTTTATGCATCATCATCATATAATAAAAAGATCATCTGGTCCTTTGCAGGTCTTAAGATTTGGTAAATACAACTTCAACAACATGTAACATGTTAAACTGTCCCATTATTTATTCATGAAAAACTAAGCCTAAACATATTCTCAAACCCTCTTGTTGAATAATAATTGCTGTAATATTCAGTTTCACTCTCACTAAATAACTAGTACATCTAGTTTCTTCAGGATTTATAAGAATGTTTGTTAATATCGTTCATCTAAAAAAGTCATGTTTTCTACTTAGTTTAGCCTTCACATAAAGTGAAGTCAGAGTTTGGTATCAGGGAGTTTCATAATATAATAATAATTAAATTAAAAGTAATTAATAATGAACAATCCAGCAGGAATACAGTTCGGGTTACAGACTCACAGTGTAGTTTTTTGCTGCTCTTTTAGAAATTGTATGTTTGCCACTGCATGTCCGTCATGCATGTCACTCCATGACATGCATGACGGACATCATGGCATCAACCCACTGAAAGCGTTCCTTTTTTGACTGCAGCTGGGAGAGATTTACTTCTCACAAGCAAACCCACAGCGTCAAACTGAGCTGTTCACACAGTGAAGCTGTTGTTACATCGTGGAGTCGGCGTTCTGGAGACTGGTGATTCTTTATTTAATTGTCTGCTCTTGATGCAGCATCTGCCTTCTCTGCTTTCACAGCATTTGAGCTAATGTTGGCTCCTCGGTGACACTGTGCCCACCACTTTGTTCATTTGTCATTGTTTTAGATCCATGCTATTTTTTATATAAACATTATTATATTTAGTTCTGCATTTATCTGTGACATTTGTCATAAATGTAATATTTAAGTTTAGTGATGAATTTCTATAGATGTTGCAGTCCTAAGCCCTGCTTTGCTCCACTCACTCACTTGATCTTTACTTTGGATTTGTCGTTGAACCAGACATGAGAGCCTATCAAGCAGCCATCTTTACCATTCATCATATAAAAATGCATTACACAGTCATTGAGCATGATGCTCAGCTGGTACAGAACAGTCCTTCACGTCCCATACATCCATTATTCCATCCAGTACTACTAAACTTGGCACAAAGCCTAATCTCCTGACAGCAGCCAGACACTTTGAGTGACAAATGGAGGGGAGGGAATGAAAAGTGATGGAACAGCTGTGAGTTTTTTGAAAGCATTTTTAACATTTAATGCCTTCAGATGACAAGACTATTTATTCCTCATCTGCTGCTGTCAGTCAGCGGCAGCATGTCTCGGGTAAACAAATGGGTCTGAGGGACACCTGTGTGGACCTCGGCACTTTCAAATGATGTACTGTAGCTGACTGTCAAAGACATCTTCAAGGGTGAAAAAGGCTTACTTGATTCAGTTTGTCAGTGCTTAATGATGTTTGGAGAAACAGCGACAGCATCAAAATGTTTTCATGTTTTTTTTTAATGGCACGTGGTCCTGCTGTTTTACAGGGAAATGGACACGAGCGTGACTTTCTGGACGACAGGCGAGTGTTCATCATGGATATGTACAATCGCTACATTTACCCTGGAGACGAATATGCCAAAAGTGAGTGAAAAGCACCGTCGATTTTCCTCTCAAACTGCCTCTTTTGACCTTTCAATTCATAACAATTTTGAAATAATTCGTACCTTCAAACAGGTTTTTGCCGCTCACATGTTCTATAGGACTTAAATGCATGAGAAAAACAAACCCAACACTTCTCCAAATACCCCATCAAGGTTGAGGTAGTAGCAGTGGTTAGTTGCCTTCCCCCACTCCCATCCCTTAGATGTCACTGTGTTTTAATTATGCTGTGATTTCCCCGAGCACTACAACTCACTCTGTTAGCACTCAGTGGGAAATCTAGCACGCAGCAGTCCCTGCAACACCATAATCATGGCTTCTGCACAAATTAATCTGTCAATACATTGAAGCTCCTCTGACAGGGACCACATTCCACTGTGTAGCCCCGATTCTAACAATACTCTGCAGAGCAAATGTCGCGGTCTGCCTTTAAAAAAATTCTCTCCGTCCTCCATCCAGTTATCTTGCTTTGCACAATTAATTGAATTTAAGACATTTTATAATTGTCGGTCCCCTTAAGAGAGTAAAATAAATGTATATTCTGGCTTGTTTAAGATAAAAAAAACTGCCGTCGTATTCTTTTTCATATTTTTTTCTCTGAGACACATTATTTCTCTGTACCTTTAGAGCCCAAGCTTCTGTTTTTTTTTTTTTTTTTTCTTGAAAGTCTTGTAAAAACTACCAAGAACTTTTTGTTTGACTTTAATGTGCCGTTGCACTGGCTCGTCCTGCTTTTACAGCCTTATTCTGTTCAAAAACATTAAGGTTTTCTAATTAACCTTTTTCATAATTTTCAAGTTTAATTAGTATCAATGGAGTTAAAGCACTTCTGCAGAATTGTAAAATTTTAGAATGAAGAAATCCAGTTACCTACATTGATATTCTATTAAAAAAAATCAATGTTGTTTTAGTTTGTTAATCATGTTAGAAACAGAGTATTACTAAAGAAAGTCAATAAAATCTACTGTAAAATATACATGAAAAGGTCTCATAAACAAAAGTCGGAAGAGCTTAATCACACATTGGTCCGGCATCCTTACTTGATACTTGTTATAAATAATTAGCCATCTTCTCCAGTGTCCGTCATACACAAATACAGGTAAAGGGAGCAATGTTGACCTTATTGTTACAGTTTAATGTATTGCTGGTTAAACATGTAATTGATGTGGGTGCTGCTTTTACATGTCACATCCACTGTGTTGAAGATCAGACACGTAACATCCAGCATCCTTGTTATAGAAGTTTGGTTAGTTTATTTTTTTTAAACTAGGGATGCTGAAGATGTAATTTAAGTTGTTTTTACAGCTAAAGCCACTTTCACCTACTGACACAGCGCTTTATTCAATCAGGGATAATTTTGTCAACTTATAATTTTCATTAGTTTTCGTTGGCGACAAGAACGAATGCTTGAGGAAAAACACTATGATAAAATGTAATGACACTTTCGTCGATGAATTAAATGCTCCCATTAAAACACAACGTGATGTGAATTCTTGGGAGGAAGAGAAAAGCAGACACATTTCGTGTTTGATGTTAAGGAAAATAAGATTTTTGCAAATGGTGTGGAGAAACTCTCACCGGTAAAACATTTTAGTCAAAGGAATCTACTTCAGATTTTATCTGTGATAATCTTTTATTTTATCAACTGAAACTAAACTAAAATAAATCTGATGGCTAAATTATGACTAAAACTAAATCAACATTTGCTGTAAAAATTAACACTGTATTCAGTACACTTTAAAGGTGCAATATGTAAGATTAATGTTCACAAGTTACAAGTGTAACTTTAGGTGTCTAACTCTGAAATAAGAAACAAAGAATTACAAGGAATTAGAAGCTTTTCCCATTAATGAAACGTGGTCATATGCAGTGGTACAGACCAGGCATGCAACATGAATACACAGGTGTCTAAACTGACAGCTGTTATTTTAGATTCTGCTAATAGTCTTAGCTAGCTCATAGTTTTCCAATGAACAGCAGCTCGCTGACTGAAAATGGCAACAGTAACTCAAATAAACACATTATAACCATGGGAACAAAGAGGGCATCCTTACTGAACTTTGAAGCACCAAGAACAAGAAACACAGACTCACTAAAATAGGACGGCATAAGGCTGCAAAAATGTTGCCTGATCAGTGTTGATTTCAACATTTGAAAGGTAGGGTCAGGATTTGGTGTAAAATATATTAAGATATTTTCTTGGCACATATTGGATCACTTAGTACCCGGTGAGCATGATTTAAACACAACGTATATGTAGTAATGTATGACCAGAGTGTAGCCATCTTTTTATGGATGCTTCCACAGGACGCAGCATGATTTCACAAAGCTGGCCTCAGTAGCAGATCTCAATCCAACAGAGCACTCTTGGGATTTGGTGAAATTCAAAGCTGAAAATTCTCTATGTGATGCTATGGAACAAAATCTCTAAGGATTGTTTCCAGCGCTGCGTTGAGTCTGTTTTATGAAGAATTAAAGGAGTTCTGAGAGCAGAAAGGGCTCCGACCTGGGACCAGTAAGGTATCTATAAAGTATCCATATACAAACACAAAGACTCCAAAGTAGATATGCATTGTTATTGAATATCTTTTTCAATATCTCATTCATTGTCTTTTTACACCACCGTTTTTCAGGTGCAAGTGCTCTTTAGAATGAAAACTACGATTAGCATCCATGAGTAAATCGAATTAAAGTATCATTAATGCTTTATTTGCTCTGTCTGTAGCCCCACTCCTGTGTGACTTCTGTTAACCAAAAATATGGCATGGGCCGTGTTTAAGCTTTACCCTTCCATTTCACTGATTTATACCTGGTGGTTAATGGTCTCACTCAGTGTCATACTATGTCAAACTGCTTGTACTTTTCAATAAAACTGTCTAACCTATTAATAAAAAGTTTTTCTAATATGTATTAAAACAGGGGAAGTATAGACACAAATCTGAGGTTGGAAAGATGATGGATACTTCCTGCTTTATCTAACAGTAGAAAGATTTTCAATTTACTTGGAAAAGTATCCATTTGGAAGCACATATTACAGATACGAGTCAGAAGTTTTACAATACCATCAATGGCTTCCTTCACTATTGCCATACCAGTTTTATTACAGTCAGTCGACGATTTATTCTTACACTTTCTCATAATATTCATTTCTTTTATTGCTCTCAGAACTCTGCCAGTTCTAAAAGAAATCCTGTTGAAATACTGCAGCAATTCCTAGACCATGTATAAGTGATGTCTTTGGAATCAACTCCCCATAAATGCTTCTACTTTGTATCAGTTGGATTATTGAGTTGCTATGTCCGGTAGCTTCACTGTGTCTTATATGCACCAGTCTTGTATTAATTTTTTGTTCAACAACAGGAGCAATAAAAAGGAAGGTGGAGCTGGACTGGGGCACTGAAGACTCAGAGTACCTTCAGAAGGTTGAGCTCCACATGGAGGGAACACTGAATGAGGTCTTGCCTGATATCATCGTTTATAATGCAGGGACAGACATCTTGGATGGGGACCCACTTGGGGGACTCTCAATATCACCACAGGTACTGTCACTACTGATTATTTTATACAAGGGTTTCAGAGTAGCATTCATTTGCCATTTTTGAGCTGGCAAATGACCTCTGCTAATGACGGTCCAGATGTCTGGATCATCATCAGTGGGGTTTCCACTCATGCAATAAAAGTTTAGCAGCCCAGCAAACCTATAGTCAGGTAAAAAGAACGTGCTTCTTAATTTGCTTTATGGGTCACCACAGGAGATGAACTTTCTCCATCTCACCCTATCCATATCCATAGTGGTCCATCACATCCATCCATGCATGTCCTCCTGCACTACATCCATGTATTTTTTTGTGGTCTTTCTCTTTTCCTCCTGCCTCGACGCTCCATCTTTAAAATCCTTTATCCACTGTATCCTCCGTCCCTCCTCCACACGTGTTCGAACTGCTCATCCTGAGCTTTCACTCTGATGTACTTATTTCTAATCTTGCCCATCCTGGTCACTCTCAATGAAAATCTTAACATCTTCAACTCTGTCACCTCGAGCTCAGGCTCCTGTTTTGTTTTGTCTGCCAGCTCCTTGCATGATAACCTTTCCAGCTGTCTCCATCTCATTCATCCACATGTATTCTGTCCTGCTTCTACTAACTTCAGTTCGTCTTTTCTCCAGGGCATACCTGCACCCGTCCAGGCTCTTTATCACCTGCTCTCTACTACAGATCAGTGTCATCTGTCAACATAATTGTCCACTGAGACTCCTGCTTGACCTCATTAGTCAACCTGTACATCACCATCGCAAACAACATGGGGTGCAGAGCTGATCCCTGAACCCATATGTGACTCCTACCATATACCTCATCACTGTCTTGCTGTCCTCATACATGTCCTGTAACACCCTTACATGCTTCTCTGCCACTAGACTTCCTCGTGCCGTACCACAGTTCCTCTCTTGTGCCTGTCACATGCTTTCTCTAGATCAGCAAAGAAGCAATGAAGCTCCTTCCGACCTCTATACTTCTCCATCAACACTCTGAAAGTATACATCGCATCTGCAGTGCTCTTCTGCACACTGATTGTCATTTCTCTTCTAAACCTAACTTCAACTACTCTTTCCAATAGCTTCACGGTATAGCTCATCAGCTTTATCCCTCTGTACCTTCTGCACATAACCCTTGTTCATGAAAATAGCTGCCAGTACAGTTCTTCTACTCCTCGGGCATCCTGTCAGTCTCCACAGTCATGTTAAAAAGTCTGATAAAAATGTCCAGTGCCCTCTGTCCTCGACATCTGGATCCACTCTTCATATCTGCCCTCACTTCCTCCTTACTAATACTCTACACTTTGTGATTCACTAACTGTCCTCCATCTGTCTTCCTCTCTCTCATATTTTCTATTTTAATGAGTTTCACAAAGTGCTCTGTCCAACACACTCTCTTCAGTCTTTATTACATTTTCATCTCTGTCCTTAATCACCCTAACCAACAACATAATTTCTCTGCCTAATACCTTACCTACCCAACTCCTCCTCATCACCTCTGTTCCCTTCACCTACATGTCCTGTAGGACATATGCACTGACAATGTTTAATATCAGCCCTTTGACTTGCAGCCACAAACTCCTGTCGGACACTCTCTTCACCTCCACAACACTGTTCACATTCTCTTCCTTCAAGCTTACTCCTATTTTGTTTTGCCTCTTATCTATAACATAAGCATTGTACAGTCTGATCTTGGGATGAATTTGCTAGGACAACCACTCCTGGGAAAACTGACTGCTGGACTTAGAGGGTTATATAAGTTATATAACCCTAAGTCCGTGTCCATGTTAATCGACAGCAACTGGATAGTTGTCCATGTCTTTCTTCCTGGGAATTGTGTTAACATACATTTGGATTATCCATACCTGGATGATACTTAACCCTATTAATTCCCATGGAAGCCATAACAATGTACTTTGTTTTTCACACACTGCTTCTGTATTTTGGCTTTATTTTTGTGGTGGTATTTACCTCTTTTTAAAACCAGTTATGTACTGGATATGCACGCACACACACACGCACACACACACACACACACTGCTAAAAGCAACAATGGAGGACATTTAAAAACCAGAGAAATCCTATAACATATTACTGTTTTATCTGTTCTGACAATATCCATCCGTTTTTGTCAGCTAATCAAAATAAACCATTTCTTGCTGTATCTGACCGAGGATGAATATGATACGGCACACTTCCTTTGGTTATATACGCGTTACTTTTTCCATGGTGTCTCATTCTGTCCTCTCCCTCCAGAGCTGCACATATGCAGCCTGTCTGAGCGACCACACAGTTAACAATTAGCAACATTTAACCAAAAATTGGGCTGCATGTGTTCAGAGAACTAATGTTAGTCTGATACCTTTGATATGTTCTGTTTTTTGTTTGTTTGTTTTTTGTGACTATCCCTACAGTGTCACAGATTCAGCTCCGTATTTTAGCACGGAGTAGGGCTGTGCGATATGACCAAAATCTCATATCCTGATGTAAGACATCTATCGTCTGATAACGATATAAATCACAAAAATTTTACATTTTCTGTAAATTCTGTGAATCTCGGGCAGCTCGACTGGGCGTCATGTACCTGGAGTCAAGTGTTTTAACCGATGCATGAAACCAAGGGCGTAGAGTTGGCATGAAAGGGACATGTCCCCACGAATAATTTGATCTCTTCGAGTAAAGAAAAAAAAAAAACGATAGAAAGAAAAGAAAAAACAACGATCTGTCAGCGTCTCATTCACCCAGCGGTGCAGAAAGCGTTAAATTACGTTCTCTACTGGAGTCCTACCTCATGTGACAAATATGGGCAATGTGATTGGCTGTGCCTCTCAGGGAGCTCTGTTTAGTTTTAGCAGCGGCAAGCCTGCGCTGCGAGGACCTGCAAGGAGGAGAGGAGGATGGCAGTAAAAAGGAAGAACCTGGATATAAGAAAGTGTTTTTCAAACAAACCTTAAAGCCAAGTTAACTCATAAAATGTGTCCGTCACAATAACGTTACAGGCTATGCTAGGCTTTGGCCAACATCAGTCTAAAATTGTATGTAACCATGAATAACATGTTTTGGAAACTAACTGAACAACATGCAGCACTATTAGTTCTCTCAGTCTCAGAGCAGCATTTCTATTTTTGATTGAAGGTGTCAGAGAAAACAGCAGCCTCGAGCAGCCAGGATATTAGTTTACAGAGCCTGTTAGAATTATATGTCTAACGTTAAAATGTTGGAGACACAATAATTTCATCCTAATGGTAATGATATTTTCATAGGGTTAATTTTTGAGACAAAATATCACAAAGTAGTCATGATTTTGCAAATATTCCACCTTGTAGTGCAGTTTGCACAAATTGTTTTTAAAATGCACTCACACTTCAAACATTACTGATGAGTCTAGATCTGCACAAACTGACAGAAACACTGAAGCAGCTCCACATTTTATTCTTATTGTCATGTATGTCCTATTTGTCAGGTGACAGAAGAACCAACACAAAGCTCAGAGATCAATGGTGACACAAGATCACAGGTGAAATTGGCTGATGACCTGTTGGTTCATGACTGTATTTGAAGCACGTGTGTGACTGCATGTATGTGGAATGTCTCACTGTTATTTATCAGGTGACAGAGGCAGCTCTGCCATGTTGTAGCTCAGACAGAGGTGGAGAGGCGAGGTCACAGGTGACTGATTGATGTTTTGGTGCTATAGATTAACGAGAGGAGCAGGCATGTGTGTGGCCCCTTCACATAGTGGACATTGAGTTGTTGCGTGGGACACCAGTAGTCCATGTCTGTTGCTGTAACAGTAGTTCATGTTTAGAATAAAAAATCCCAGCTCACTGAGTTGATAGGAGCAGTAGTGCCTAAAATGTTGCATAATTTTGCTGAGAGATCTTTTACTTTGTGGTAATCTTAGACGAGTAGTTTTATGGACAAAAGCCACCAGGTCATTCAGTGTTCCCTTAGTGCCAAAATATAACAGATGCTGGTGTACTATAACTGAATTAATGTTGTTAAGTCCTTAAAGTCATATTCTTTTATTGTCTTAACTGTATTTGAAGCTATTTTTATTTTTGTATGATACCTGATTTATATGGAATATGGCTGAAGTAAACTAAAGCCTAAAATACTTAGTCAGTCATTTGTTTAATAGTAATTTAACATTATATAATTCAAATGTAAAACTATGAATTGTAATTTTAAATGGTTTAAAAGCACGTAGAATAGCATATGTAGGCCAGTATATTTCTCCTTTTATCAAGAAGCAAAGACAAAAAGGGGAAAAAAAGAAACAGGACAGGGTTCGGTGGTTGAATCATCCGTCCCCACCAATGCCTAAACCAAATCTACGCCCTTGCATGAAACTATACATTTTTAGACATAAGTTGTAACGGCCGCCGTTTTCTTTGCGAGTATTTATTACACAGCATGCTGCGGGGAAAAGCCTGTTCTAACGTTTGAGTCTAAGGTTTATGTTTTAGCACCTGGCGGCACTTTTTTAAATCTCATCCGTAAATAATCTGCTCTTTCACGTGATCCAGTTTATTTTGAAAAGTCTCAACAGGATCTTGAGCTTTATTGTGAAAGGTTTATGTGGAAAATAAACAAGCGGACATGCGATGGTTTTACCGTTGTTGTTGTTGCTAGCGACAACGCATAAAAACAGGCGCTTGTCCATCTGTAGTGTGGTTATATTAAATATAAGAGAAAGAGAGAACTTTAAGAAATTAATATAGCCACTACAGTGACCATCAAAACCATAAAAAAATATTGCCGTACACAGTTTATTTTGCGACACCACGAAACAAACGATAGTGTAAAATGAAACAATAGACGTTTTTATATCGTCATCCGATATATATCGTTATATCGAACAGCTCTAGCACTGAGGTCATAACATTCAGTTTTACTGAACTATATGTTTTTATATTTAGCCCTGCTTCTAATACTTACCTCACATCCAGGTTTATTACTTTAGCGGTGTGGTCAATGTCCTGTACCCAATATTTATTGTAGTATGTAGTTTCTAAACAGGAAGTATAAATACAGTGCAGTCTTGTAAGAACTTCACCACCTATGACTAGGTCAGGGGTCGGCAACCCGCGGCTCTTTAGTCTTTATTTTGCGGCTCCACGTGGTTTGGGAAAATAAATTAGAAGTATTTAGCTGAAGTGTATTTTATTTGTGTTTAGTTCTTTTTTTTACCTTGTAGTTCTAAATTGGAAGATTATTGTGATTTTGAAATATAAAAATAAAATTATATCTTATTGTTTTTTCATCGCTCAAAATAAGCGTCACATTCGCGGAAGCCGGTGTATCCGCCAAAACGCCGTGCATTTATCGAGACTTTCAACCCCAGGTAGGCCAGTTATGGATCTTCGGATCCACATTATGTCAGCAGCTGTTCTCCACCGTGAACTATGTTAAAAACAGACAGCGCTCACGCCTCACAGACGACAGCTTACAGTCCTGCGTAAAGATGAAAGCCCCGTTTTGCAGACGCTGTGCGCAGAGGTTCGGGACCACAAGTCTTATTGTAAACATATCACGAGAAACCCGACGATATTTCCATGAGCATGCTTTTCAGCATCTCTTTATTGACCACTTTTCACACGGTTGCTGTACGCACACAGCCGGCTGTAGCTTTTCAGCTCACAGCCCGACACACACCAACACAACAGCAGAGAGAGCACAGACTTTAAGGCAGCGAGGCGTGATTGCGGGTCCCGCTCAGGTGCGTCCGCAGACCACGCCCCGCCACACACATTAACCAGGTAAAATACATATTTAGGCAGAATTTTGCAAATATCTATTTTTTTTTTTTAGCAGCATGGAGCTTTTTTTCCAATTACTTTTTAAAAGTCAGGTCAAGGCTCCAAAAGCCCAAAGGAGATATAAGGGCGGCTCACGACAGTTTTTGTTTGCTGGATCATTTTAGTTCAGCTTTCCTTTTGTTATATTTCTTTAAGAGTTCAAAATGTGTTAATTACATAAATAAAATGTAATTTTCTCTGTAGCACTTCATGGATTTCATAAGCAGCACACTGTAGTTGCTTTTTACTTTTAAAAAGCAGTTAAAAACTTTTCTGTTCAAACAAGCCTTTTGTTGATCTACGTGTTTTATATTCTTTACATTATGTACATTTGACCTTTTACATTGTGTATAATGTCTATTGTTTGTATTGTTTATTTTAATATTTGTGTACAGCGCTGTGACTGCCTGTCTGTGAAAAGCACTTAATAAATAAACTTTACTTACTTACTTTAGTTGTTCACACAAAGCATAAAGGTAAAAAACAATATATGCAGTGTTATCTTCATTTTAGATTTGCAGCTCCCAGTGTTTTCTTTTGTGTGGAAACCGGGTCCAAGTGGCTCTTTGGGTGTTAAAGGTTGCAGACGCCTGGACTAGGCAGTCAGAGGATGATCAAACATTTGTCAGTGCTGGAAAAATGTATAAAGGTAAAGTTGATATGAAAGTTGTAATGTGTCATAGGTATACATGATGAATCGGGCACTGAGTAGGGATAGCTGATTCTGGAAGTGTTTTTAATTACTGTAAAAAGCTTAAATGTATGGAAGTGTGTTTATTGAAATCCCCAAAAGAGAAAACAGTGTCTGGTAATAATGTGACACATACGTTCAGCTCCTGTTGCCATGGAGAAGAGCCTAGGCAGAGAAAAATCTCTGTAGCTGTAGCAAATCTAGACTACATCATTGTTTCAGCTGGGGCCAAATCACTTCACCACAGCTGCTGAATTCATTCCTCACCTTAATCCTATAATAACATGTCTACAAAACATAATCTCTGGGCCTGCCCCAAAACTCATGTTTGTGACATTTGGAAGTTTTCAAATGTTTGCTTCGGTGACAGAGTGGTTCTCTGGAGGTTTATCAGAGCTCAGTGGGAGACATTTCTTTTAATGAGGACGACCTGCAGCTCAAAAGTCAATGCAAAACAGAGAATGAATGAAGCAGTTAAAAGATGTGAGGGTTAAAGCTAATAATCATCTGGGCGCAGCGTTTCTGTGTATCCCACAGTTTCTTAGAACCAGTTGCATGCAATTAGCAGCTGGATGCTCTATCAGATGATTTTGGGACATTGCAGGACACACAGTGTTAAAAGTCTTTAGGCTCATAATCTTACGTTGTATTATTATGTCTTATTCATACATTGCGTCCGCTTATCAGACGAACTGTGTAGGTTGCTTTTATTAAATAAATAATAATAGCTCTAAACAGCTTTCCTATTCACCACAACTAAGCAAAAGCATGGTTGGGTTTGACACAATTAGGACAACATTCATTGGATACACTACGCAACTTGGAGGTGCAAATTTTTATACAGATTTCAGCCTCAAATATTTAAGTGTTACTTGCTCTCCCACCATCGGTCCTGTACACTGCCAGCCGGGATTATTAGCTGAGACAACCATGACTTGGAGGGAAAACATCAGGATGTGATTAATTTGGGAACAAAAAACAATGAAGATTCAAGTTACTAAGATTTATTAAGGTCACTGAAACCAGTATATAAATTACAAGATGCAAAAACAAAAGGAAAGAAAGAAATTAAATATCTGATGTCATAGAATTTCAACAGCTTTCGTTTGTTTGTTAGGCTGATTTTGGTTTAAAATAGGAAACATACAAACTGTCTTATATGTGAGAAAAATGCGCCACTCAGTTCCTTCTCTCAAACAGGGTTTTCATTGAGCCTGGATAGTCAGAAGTGACTGAGTATGCACCACATTTCACTGAATCGAGTCTCTACTAAATATGCTTGACTATGCTGGCAGTTTAAGTGAGTGGGGTGAAGACAAGACTCAAGACTGGGCCTAGTCTGCTTTATTTATTTAAAATAACAATTATGTTTTGGTAGACTGAAGCACACATCAAAGAATGAGAGCACGCTGTAGCTGCAGCTGATCACTGAGTATTGTACTTCATTTTGGCAGTCAGCAATTTGAATTCATGTGCTTGATATTCGTTACATAGTGTATTAACTTTCCTAGAACCATTTCATTAGTGTATATCATTAAATGTATGTACAGAGGCTTGTATAACTGTAAATCATTTGTTTTCACCACAATCAATTTAAAATGCAGATGGAAGCCTTACTAATTTCCTCTAATTACTGAAATAAAAAACATGGTGTCAAGCATGTTTATTCAGTGCTAACTGGTTCATTATTTCTTCTGTCAGACCAGTATCAAGTGGTGTTTGAATGTGCGTGGGTGTAGACAGCAAGTGATTAATCAATTAATTAAAAACATGTTTTGTATAGACTGCATGTATTTGCATTTGTTTGAGCGCTTGCATTAAGTCATATTAGAGTAAATGGGGGGCCTGAGATACAAAACCAGCTGTTAACTGCTGTGCAGCTGTGTGAAGTTGAGCCGTGTAGCCTGAATCTAAGGTTTCACTGAAATGTATTTTGAAGCAAAGTAGTATTAACATGGTTAATACATGGTTAAACATTAAAGTCATTTGTATGTTTGTCACTTGCACACCATGATGTCAACAGTTGGGTTTTGAGTCCCACAATTTGAAGTTTTAGCGTTGGTGTTTTGGCTGCTAACATTAGCTAGTTAGCAGATGCATTCGTAAATGGTGTGGGTGGCACCAATTAGTCAGTATCTATATAAAGAATTGAATTGAATGTCCAGGTCGGAGGCCAAAACAGGGTTTTACTTTTCTTGTAACACATTGTTACAGAATTTGTTGTTTTGGCATTGGAGACCCCAGCATCTGTTCGCTTCCTTGTGTTCATTTTGCCTTTATGAATTTGCTATCTAACTATTGGAAAAAAATGATATGCCCCTGATCCAGGGCCTGTTTAATAGTTTTTGATTTAAGATCTGGGTTTGCTAGTATCTTTTAAGTTAGGCCTTGTGTACTGTAAGGTATTTAATGTTATGGATGAGGTAAATCTGTTTGGTGCAATGCAGATGTTCTTTTGTGTTGAACTATAACATGCCCAGGCCTATGATTCCAGCCCATTTGTGTCTAATATTGAATGAATCTGCACTGCTTTAGTAGCAGGAAAGAAAAATGTGTAACTGGCAGGCTCAGCTGAATCAGGCCACATGGGCTCTTCATGTAACTAATTTATCAGGAAATTTCAAATTGTACTGAGAGCTGGTCAAAATGAGCCAAATTGGAATTTATTACTTACTGTGCAGAGATTTCCAGCCAGTGATCCTGTGAATCCCAGAAAGTAATTGGCGCAAATAAGGTAAATGTGCAGGATGTGTTAGTTGTGGTGGCACGCTCTTGTATGTTGCAGACCTATTTTGTTAATTTAAACTGGTAAATGTCCTTAAAAAAAAAGCAGCGTGCAGCTTAAATAATTATTATTTGAAGTTCTGGCTGAACATGTGTTTCTGCCATGCTTAATAATGTTCCAAATCACTCAGTGTTTTAACAGATGTTCCATAATAAATGACAGTGTTGACACAAACTATTTGAATCCCTCCACAGACATGCATGTGTGCTTCTTCCTCTAGCTGTTCCAGAGCTCAGTAACTCAGTGTAGTGGATTTCATGACTTTGTCCTTGGGTTCAGATCAGGACTCTGGACTAGACATGTCGATGTTATCAGCATGTTTTATCAAATCTTTTATCAATGAGATGCACTGTCTTGCATAAAAAGTGGTGGCTGTTTGTTGCTATTCTAATATCAGCTTCCAGTGTGTTACTGAAGGAAGTTCTAATAAACATTAGTGTTCTCTGTTGGGTAGCTAAACTTATAATCACAGTTATCCTAGTTAGCAGTTGTAATGTTGAACATTTAGCACAACTATTTGTTAACTTGAAAACCACCGAAGCAAGAGGACCTAGTTAAAATATTTGCACAAAAGTGCATTTTTTTCACATTTATTCTGTTTTCATAATTGCTGGAGGCCAAAATTATCACTCAAGTTTGCCTTTGAGATGTAATTGCCAAGTCCTTGCATGGGCATTTTTATGAGTATTTAAGTCGAACAAATCACATTTGCCACATTAATTTATTACAGTCATATACTAGAGTTCAAGTTTGGTGTCTAGGTTCATTATTCCTGGCAAATATGACACAGAAATTTAGGATTGATGAGTAAATATGAGTTGGGAGCTACAGGTGGAGGATGGGCAGCAGTGATGCAGGGCAGTGGCACAGGGAGATGTTATGGCTTATGTACACCTCCAAAGTGGGCGGGTGCTTTGGTACATGAAATGAGGAGTATGAGGCATATGTGTGACACAGTGCTTCTTGAGTTCCATGCCTGCTCCATTAGTGTGATTGTAATGCTTCAATATTCTACAAATGAGGCTCTGGGACACTCACCATCCTTTTTGACCTTCACCGTAACGTGTTGGTAGTTAAATAGTCTTTGTAAGATGCTTCCTGAAAGTGGCAACAGATGGGAGATTATCACCAATAACAAAAAACTCCACAAGTGTAGTTTTGTTTGCAGCTCTTTGTCTGTTCATGTTGGCGTGTGTTTTTGGGCCAGATCTTCCTGTTCTCTCAGGAGAAAAGAAGTCCAGAGGATCCAGAGAAGGTAGTGCTTGAAAGCATGGACAGGCTGCCGCCTCTTCTACTTCTTACTTTCTTCTCCTTCTTCTCTGCCAGGGCATTATAAAGAGAGATGAGCTCGTGTTCAGGGCTGCGAAGCGTCGGGGGATCCCCGTACTCATGATGACATCCGGAGGATATCAGAAGAAAACAGCCCGCATAATCGCAGACTCCATCCTCAACCTGCACCGGCAAGGCCTAATAGAAGGCAACGCGGCGGAAGGAGAGGGATCGACACCGCTGACGACCCACATGACGTCCACCTCTGGATCGGCAGGGTCAACATCCACAGCTGTCTGAGGAGCCTTGATCCTGGAGCTAACACTAACATACCTGACTTTAAAGCACTAAGTAACTTTATATTGTGCTGTGATCGTGTGACAGCTGTTGTAACATTCAACACTTGTCTAAACTCAGATTATGTAACAAGAAGTTTGCACATGTACACTTAAATATTCATAAGCTTTGGTAACATTTTCACATTTGTTATGCGCAGGTTGACACATACTCAAAGGGAATAATCATTCAGAGGGAAAAAGCTGTCTTTAAACAACCGTGTTTTCACAACTACGACTTTCATATGGCACAAAAGAGCTTTTTAAATGTTTAATCAGTAGGAGAGTTATGGGTTTTATGTGTAATGTGTGATCAGGTCAGCATTTTGGCTAAAGGTAATCTTTAATCTCAGGAAATGCAAAACTAATAATAGCATATGAAGCATATACTATATTAAGGCTTGATGTACTTAAATAATATACTTCCAATGTATGTGTAAATAATGTCTCAAGTTATAAATATAAAACATATATAATATAAAAACAAACATAACCGCACATGAAAGTGTAATTATCTTAATCAGAAGTAATCGTTGGGTGAATTTTAACATTGAAAGGAGATCAAATCTATATATATAAGTGACTAGTGTCTTAATTGAGATGAGTTTTGTGCTTTGAATCCAATCTAATATGTACAGTTAATGTTTAAAGTTATTACAGGTACTAATTGTCCCTGTAATTGAAAAGATTTGAGACACTAAAACTTTTGACTGAGCACTTTAACTGCTGAAACTCACGTCCCCCAACGTTTTAGACTCCTGAAATTCAGTCTGCTTCTTCCAGCATGTCTAGATTTAAGTCTAAAACCCAGAGTGTTCAGTGATTAATGAGAAAGCCTGTACAGCAGGGTTTCCAGTGGCTTTCACTTTTGATTGGTTGTTTATAGTTAGACACAGAGCTTCCCTAATGATGTTTACACATGCAGAAACTTTGTAAAAGGAGCCACAAAAACACTCAGATCAATATGATTAATGCAGCAGCTGAAACAAAATCACCGCTCCCAAAAGATACTAAAGACGTCGTCTGACACAGACTGAATACAAGCTGTGTGCTGGGGTGTAATGATCACTACGACATTTTACTATCAATCTCTGCCTAAAACATGCACGAACTGAGGTCACAGTGCATCACAAGCCTTTCTGTGAAATACTGGCATTGTCCTTCTTTGCTAATATAAGCTGATATCAAATGACAGGGCATAGTGGTGGTCCCACGTGAACCTGCACTGCAAAAACCCACCTCCTTAATACTAGATAAATACACTTATTTTTGGTGAAGATTTGCTTAAAACAAGTGAAATTATCTGCCAGTGGGGTAAGTGTTTTTTTCTTATTAAGATTTCTTGAAATAAGAACAGATAAGAACAGAATATCTAGATTTAAATAAAGCTAAAAATAAGTCTTTTACACTTATTCCAGGCAACAAATCAGAACATTGAAACTTAAAATAAGCTTTAACCACTTATTCTAGGGAACAATTAGATAGTTAAATCTGAAATAAGCCTTACACACTTATTCCAGGCAACAAATCATGGCAATTGAAACCTAAAATAAGCTTTAACCACTTGTTCTAAGCAAAATGTTGAAGAAAATAGGCATAAAACACTTATTCTAAGGAACAAATCAAGGCAAATAATCTAAAAACTAGTACATTAAATCATTTTAAATAAGTCTTCTCATCAGAAATTGATGCTGTCTTTCCTGTGTGACAAAAAATAGGAGACAGATGTTTGTTTGTTTGTTTTTTAAGTTAATTCCCAATAAAACTGTTTTATTGCTAACTACATTGCTGTCTGTATTATTGTTGAAGTCCTAAACGTCATCTTTAAAGTGTTTGTTCTAATAACATCATGTACAGTCAGACAGGCATGGAGAGCAGCACTGAGAGGCTTTGAACAGATCACATAGTTCAATTCAACATATAATGCTTTAAGGATGCACAAGCATCTACTTAAAATCTATTTAATTTATCATCTGTGAGATTATTATGTACAAGTCCAATGCATTTTGTTCATCTCCCTTAAATAAACAGGCAGCCTTAAAGTATGAAATATTCATATACAAATACACATATAAATGTGTGAACTGCTCCACAGGCCTCAGTGTGAGCTTGAAGACATTTATAATGTTTAAGTAGTTTAATGTGCAGGTGCTGACGATAAACACATTTTGAATGAGAGCTGGGGAACTTTGGTAGCACAGAAACAAGTGGCTATTCTTTGTGACCATATGGATCACTCATATTACCATTATTTCAAATACTCCAAAAAGCTGGGGTCCAGGGTATAATTGGCCGTTTTTGACTACTTTTGATTTGGCCTCTATATTTCACCTTTAAAAACTGTTTATCTTGCCAATCTGTTATTTTCTCATTTTGACAAACTGTATCAGCACAATTTATCTAAATTCAGACAAAATTTTACAAGTAGAAAGTGATATTTTTGACTGTAAAAACCACTAGCATGTTTAACGAATCATTTTCATAACTTGAAATGCAAATAGAAATTGTACATTTTTAAAAATATGCACAAGTTTTGCAAGCAACAAAGTTATATGGTACTATTTACCTAAAACTGCAGCCAAGGCTCAGACGTTTTTTATATAACCATTTCAAACTATTTACTGAACAATCAGTTGTTCTGCATCAAATAAGAAGGCACAAAAATTATTTATGCAACTCCAAAAACAGTTTGTGTCATTATAACACAGATGAGAACAGCACAGGGATAAACCTGCAGGTCTGACAGCAGGTGTGTCACTCAGCGTTTACACTGCAATCTGCCTTTGGTGGATTTTTTGCAGCCACTGTGACGATCACTAGTAGAACTGACACACAAAACAAAACAACAACTACACTACACACTAACTACACAAGACAACACACTAACTTGAGACTCCAAACACGGTACACGTCACAAATTTCTCATGTATCAAAACTGTCTCTCTCTCTCTTTCGCTCACTCCTAAAACTTCCCCCTCTTCCCAAACAACCAAATGCCACATGTTGCCATATCATTTTTTTGATTGGTCAACGTGGTACATTTTTCCACCAATAGGGAAGGAGTGTTTTTTCTTTTTTCACTAATGACTGTTGTTTTTCACTCACAAGCAAAGCGTGTCTGCTAGCGCTCTCCTTAGAAAACGCCGTTTTTGCCGTTTCTTCCCGGAGGAAACGCCACTGTTTTATTAAAAACAAAAAACACCGGTTTTACGTGGCCTATCAACACAATTTAAAAACTGGTATACAGAATCCGATTACTTTTTTCAAGTAACAAGTAAGGTAAGGGATTACTATTGCAAAAACGGTAATAAGATTACCGTTACTTTCCCGTAGGAACGCTGCGTTACTGCGTTACTAAAACCGTGATTTTTTGCGAAAATGTCTCGTGACAGTGACGTAAGCGAGTGCGACGTTGGTGACAACAGCTGTGTGCAGATCAACAACGGACAATATATCGAGTGCGGGAGAGAGTATGAGCGTGCAGCGTTTAAAGCGTGGAAGTACTGACCTTAGTACGGACATTAGTGTCCGTTGTGCGTGGGAAGAAAACTTCTTTTTACAGCGAAAAAACCCCCTAAACTTCCGAGCAAGCACCGAGTAGCTACGACGTAATGGGAAACTCACAGAGAAACTCGCGGATTCTTCCACTGACCGCTGCAGGCACACCTGCACCAGGGTAAACCTCCGCCTACTGCACTCCTGCTTTACAGGTGAAAATAGAGCACAAGAACCGCTAGTCTTTGACTTTATTTATTTTCTGCTGTGTTTTACTTGCATCTATTTGAAAGAGTGAGTGTAAACACAAAAAACATATATATTTTATGTGCTGGAATGTGCAGAAAATAGGTTTAAATATTAAACAAATTTCTTCCAGTCAGAGAATGGTGCATATAATTAAATTTTTGCTTGATGCATAAAGTTAAAAGATTAAAACTGATAAAACAAGTTAAAAAAAAAAGAGACTTTTCCATTTGATTACATTTTGTATGATGGATTATGTAGAAAAAGTAGAATTGGGCTGAAAGATCTATCGCTTTATCACCTCTTCAGGTTGTAAATCGTGTTTTTAAAAAGTAACTAAGTAACTAGGTAATTAATTACTTTTGAAAATAAGTAATCAGTAAAGTAACTGGATTACTTTTTTGGGGAAGTAATCAGTTTTTTCAAGTAAATTGACCAACACTGCTGGTATATAGTTTGAAGTCCGCACGTTCGACCCAGGTTGAAATGGAGACTCTGGGTCCGTCGACCCCAGAGGTTAACCAGAAAGCCTTAAGTTAGCTAGTTATGTATCAGGCTAATGTTTAAAGTTTTCACTTGAGTAAATTAACTCATATCACTGCTAAGTTCACAGCATATTCCATAATAGCGCTGCCATACTGCATCACACTCAGTGCATTTCAATCATTTCTCCAGCGAGTTTGATAGCTAGCAAAATAATAATCATAAGTTTTTAAAAATAGCATGTGTAACGTACACGTACTGGAAAATTATTTACTAGGACTCACCTATCATGCGACTGGAGAGCGCAAACTCCGCCATTGTTGTTTTCCATCAAACACTCATTAAAACAGCAACCTACAGGTATGTTAGCGCACTCATTCCCAACTGTCCGAGGGAGGGGCGGGGTCACACGTTGAAACAGACAGAGGCGCAAGGCAGCCAGGCGGGGAAAATTTGCCTCTACATTTTGCGTCTCATTTCATTTCTCTATCTGATAAGAAAACTATTCAATCAGATAGTTATTTGTGGTGAATGAAATACAATTACACTTTCAAGCACTTTTAAGCACCACATCTGAAATTCAAGCACTTTTCAAACTTTGAAAAGACAACATTAAAATTCAAGCATATTCAAGGATTTCAAGCACCCCTACGAACCTTGAAATTTAGTGAAATAATCTGCCAGTGCAGTAAGATAATTACACTTGATAAGAATTCTCAAAATAAGAAAAATAAAGCCAAATGAAAGCAGGCAAAGTATACTGTGTACATGACCTTTATTGGAAACAAATTCTCCAAACAGCAACAAATATTTCAGTCAATCATAGTACACAAACATTTAAAGACACATTGTAAGTGTAACATTGTTATTTTGTGTTCCTTTTAGAAGTGCTAAACCCGTTAGCTACTCAACATGTAATAAATGTAATAAAATGTAATAAAAAGAGCATTTGCAATTTTAAACAGAATTTGCAGAACAGATGTGTTTAAAGAAAGAAAGTACTTTGTATTACATTAATAAGAATTTTAAAAAAAAGAATTCAAGTGTAAATTGCAACTTCAAAGCTATCAAGTCCAAACCTTCCAACACAGACCTAATCTTGCTCAAACAGCTCTACGTTTCAATAAAAATTTCTACAGCCTGCCATGACTTTTTTGTATGAGCCTGTGGTCCTTGTCCTTTAACACTTCAGTCTGAATGACAGACAGAAGCGTTGCCACACATTTAGGATAGGTGAGATGCAGGGTGTAGTAGTATGCCATAAGATACAGCAAACCTTCTCCAAGGTCATCTGTGGCAAATGTGGTGATGGGAGTGGTTCCAACTGCAATAAGACAACGGAACCCTTCTAAGAGCAGAACAGGGCTGACGTTGGATCTTCTGTTGGCAAAAAGAAAAACAAAGAAAATTTTACAATGTACGGAGAAACTCCAAAGCTATCAGGGTAGTTCAAATACTTAACCACAAGTATGTATTAGACTTAGACTTCACTTTATTGATCCCTTTGGGGTGCACCCTTGGGGTGATATATGAATGATGACAACCATAGATCAGATGCGCTACAGACCATATTAATGTTATTTTTCTTTAGATTGACAAATACTGTATAGAAATTCCCTAATATTCATGCCATTGAAAAATGTAATAAATTCTGCCTCATCACCGTTAGGATTATGTCTTTACACACTTTAGGAAATGACAAAGGTACTGCACCTGTGATAGTTAAATATGTAATTATTTCCATTTTGTTTTTAATTTCTTTATGATTTTCTTTATTATTTTTATTGAAATTTTTGATCTATCAGTATTCGTGCCATTTCAGATTTCTGCACACTTTTCCAAATATAAACTACATTGTTGGAGGACTTGGCATGGATAAAAAGGCCATATACCAAATAAACTGTTAAAGTGAAGGCTTTAGGGGCATTATTTGATAACAAATGTGAAGAAACCCAGACCTGAAGGACATGAATCAGTGGCATGTCCCATCTTCTTGGGTGGTGCAGCTCATGATGGGAAGAGAGTTGGTAGTGCTCTGAACAGGGCTATGTTTAAACAGAACAGGAAAGAAAGAACTAAATCAACTTTCAGTTGAATATTCAATATTATAGCCATAATTGTAATGTTTCACTTACAACTGTCGTCACCAGAACTGCTCTTTGATGGCAAAAGCATGTTTGATCCACCACTTGAATCTGCATCATAATCTTCTCCCTGGTCGCATGGTGAGATATCCATGAGACGCCTTTTCTTTAGTTTCATCCTAAATAAGAAAACAAAAATAGTTATATTACAGGAGTCCTAAACAAAATGTGTCGTGCTAGGTGTTTTTAAATCGAAAAGCGGCAAAACTTGCCTCTTTGTGAACTTGAGCCCACAACTGTTTCCTCCTCATAAAATTTTCAGGCCCTGGAAGCAGGTCCCTTAAATCGCCCCTACTGAGGGTGTGGAGCAAGACCTCGTCTATGTTGGCAGCTGTAAATAAAAGTCAGTAACTTTCAGAAATGTCAAAGTTGTACATCTCTTTAAATGTATACATGTCACTGTTCAAAAAAGGAAACAATTCCAAATGGTCATTTTGTCAAATACATTTAAATGTAATTTAAATATTTTATTGATTTGACCACATAAAACTGATTCTATGTAGGATCACTGTCAGTGTGTGCAACACAAAATTCATTTAGACATTAATTTGCATAAATATGCATATGCTTGGCCTACCATTTAGAACCGAAAGGTTGCAATCATCCAAACCCTCCATGATTTTCTGGTGTAGCTTTTGTCAGAACTTTTCCCTGAGGACAGAACAACATATGTTTGGGTCAAAAGAAAAACTGAGTCAAGACACCACCTGCCATGGATCCAAAGTCTATGCAATCAGACACCTGGATAAGGTGCAAAAGACAGACTAAGTAGAGCCCGTGTTAATTCCATGGTTAAGTCTTATAAAATTGCTCACATAAAATTTATGACAAGGCTATTCCAAACTAGTTTTCAAACTAAAACTAATAGTGCCCAACTGCTTGTCAAATCATTCATCAAATGAGCAAAGCTCAGATTAGGTCACTTCATCCATAAGAAAAAATGTTACCTCAGTTCAGCAAGGTTAAAGTGACCTGATTTATATTAATAGTTTACAACATAAATAATTGGAAGTAAGTTTACATCTCCAACTTACAATAGTTTATATGATTAATCATAATCTGTCGGAAATGAATCTTAAATCTATAGGTAAAGATGTCATTCATAAATGTGCATTATTTTATTCCCTTGTGTTATCTTTAATTTCATTACCCAAACTGGACTTGCAAATAAAATTTGAATAAACTCATGTTGGTTAAATGTAATTTTGGTCATAAAACAGTTAACTCTTGATGACTTAAGTAAATCCTCATTTAAGTTAAATATAGATCTGTCCTACACCCCTGTCTTTTTCCATAACAAAAAATATTTGACCAGGTAGTGTTACACATTTTCGTCTGTGTAAAGCTTGTAAAACGTGAACATAACATGCACAATGAAGCGGCATTAGAAAAACTAATTTTAACAAATAACCCATCAATTACTATGACTGTTGTGGTCAGTCTTTACAATTACATTACTACACAAGTTAAATGCAGACTTGGTATAAACCACCCCTTCAAACTTGGTATTGACCTCTACTACTCTGCCCGCCAAGAACTTCTTTCAGGTCTTTTTCCCAAACAAGATGGCGTGCTGGAGGTGTGGGATTTGTTTTGTTTTTGTTACCTTAACATTAAAGTCTCTTTTGAGCCATATTAATACAATTCATAGCCGTAGTCCAGACTTTTGTCTGATATGTGGGATTGATGGTTGTACCGAGGAATACAGGAACCTAGGAACCTAACCTAGTGCTAATACTTTATTTAACTTTTTAACATGAACTAGACTATGGAACACCAAAGTGTTAAAAATGTGTCATTTAATTTTTATTTTAGATTGTGTATTTTTATAATATTTTATTAAATATTTATTTCACTACGATTTTTTTTGTAATAATAGAAACATTAGACACTTTAATTTTAAGCACCTGTTCAAGCAGCAGCCAATGAGCGTTCAGGTCCCACCCACTGACCCTGATTGCCTGACTAAGAAATTCAGTTGTTAAATGACTTTCTGAAATAAATACACCATTATGAAAAACCCCATTATGAAACAAAAACAGACTTTGGGAAAAAGAGATTTTGGAATATAAACTCACGGAAATTAATAAAATGTCTCAAAAAATGTTCTATAATTCATAAAAAAATTTAATGCTAGTTTAGATAACTTGGTGGCGCTGTCACTTGGTGTTCGCTCGCTCTGCGGTAGAGTATCACTTCCTGTTCCTGCTCAAACACAGTGGTGTTTCTGAGTAGCTTATTTGCTTAGAAATTTAATTAACAACTTTTAAATACATTCTTCTTTCATAGTATAATCTTCACGTGCTTCATCCGAAGCACACTTTCTGTGTACTCACTACCTAATTTATAGCCAAAGTATTCACTCACTGTCTCTGTACTGTTTCGCTAGCTTAGCTTAGCTCGTAGCCGACTCGTTAGCACCATGGCTACTTCACCTGTCCCTCCTGCACTTTCTTGCTCATTGTGTCAGATGTTTAGTTACTCCTCGGCCTCCTTTAGCAGTAATGATATCTGTAACAAATGTAGCATATTTGCAGCTCTGGAGGCCAGGATTACTGAATTGGAGACTCGGCTTCGCACCCTTCATTCACCCATAGCTAGCCAGGCCCCTGTAGCTGGTGCAGCCGAAGATAGCGTAGGCCCCGCTAGCTGTTCCCCGGCAGACCCCAAGCAGCTGGGGAAAGAGGGCGGCTGGGTCACGGTGAGGAGGAAGCATAGTCCTAAACAGAAGCCCCAGGTACACCACCAACCCGTTCATGTGTCTAACCGTTTTTCCCCACTCGGCGACACACCCGCCGGGGGTCAAACTCTGGTAATTGGTGATTCTGTTCTCAGACATGTGAAGCTAGAGACACCGGCAACCATAGTCAATTGTCTTCCAGGGGCCAGAGCAGGCGACATTGAAGGAAATTTAAAACTGCTGGCTAAGGGTAAACGTAAATTCAGTAAGATCATAATTCACGTCGGCAGTAATGACACCCGGTTACGCCAATCGGAGGTCACTAAAATCAATATTGAATCGGTGTGCAACTTTGCCAAAACAATGGCGGACTCTGTAGTTTTCTCTGGTCCCCTCCCCAATCAGACCAGGAGTGACATGTTTAGCTGCATGTTCTCCTTAAATTGCTGGCTGTCTGAGTGGTGTCCCAGAAACGATGTGGGCTTCATAGATAATTGGCAAACCTTCTCGAGGAAACCTGGTCTTGTTAGGAGAGACGGCATCCATCCCACTTTGGATGGAGCAGCTCTCATTTCTAGAAATATGGACAAATTTATTAAACCCCCCAAAATATGACTATCCAGAGTTGGGACCAGGAAGCAGAGTTGCAGTCTTACACGCCTCTCTGCAGCTTCTCTCCTGCTGCTACCCCCCCAAAAACCCATCTCCATAGAGACTGTGTCAGCTCCCAAACAGACAAAAAACAAACTAAAATCCAGCAACAAACAACTTAAACATAAACAATTACAAAGAAAGAACAATACAGTATCCACATCTGAACCAAAGAGTAAAACAGTGAAATGTGGATTATTAAATATTAGGTCTCTCTCCTCCAAGTCTCTGTTAGTACATGACTTAATAATTGATCAACAAATTGATTTACTCTGCCTTACAGAAACCTGGTTGCAGCAGGATGAGTATGTTAGTTTAAATGAATCAACACCCCCGAGTCATTCTAACTACCAGAAATCTCGAAGCACAGGCCGAGGGGGCGGTGTGGCAGCAATTTTTCACACCAGCCTATTAATTAATGAAAGACCAAGACAGACTTTTAATTCATTTGAAAGCCTGATGCTTAACATTGTCCACCCCAGCTGTAAAACTCAGAAACCAGTCTTACTTGTTATCATCTATCATCCACCTGGGCCTTACACAGAGTTTCTGTCTGATTTCTCAGACTTTATATCTAATTTAGTTCTGAGCTCAGATAAAATAATTACTGTGGGTGATTTTAACATCCATGTAGATGCTAAAAATGACAGCCTCAACATGGCATTTAATCTGTTATTAGACTCAATTGGTTTCTCTCAAAATGTAAAAGAACCCACCCACCACTTTAATCACACTCTAGATCTTGTTTTAACATATGGCGTAGAAACTGAACATTTAACAGTGTTTCCTGAAAACCCTCTCCTGTCTGATCATTTCCTGATAACATTTACATTTACAATAATTGATTACACAGCGGTGGAGAGTAGACTTTATCAAAGTAGATGTCTTTCTGAAAGCGCTGTAACTAAGTTTAAGAATATAATCCACCCACTGTTATCATCTTCAATGCCCTGTACCAACATAGAGCAGAGCAGCTATCTGAACGCTACCCCAACAGAGGTCGATTATCTTGTTAATAATTTCACCTCCTCACTACGTACGACTCTGGATACTGTAGCTCCTGTGAAAACTAAGGTCTCTAATCAGAAGTACCTGACTCCGTGGTATAATTCTCAAACACGTAGCCTAAAGCAGATGACTCGTAATCTGGAGAGGAAATGGCCTGTCACAAATTTAGAGGATCATCATTTAGCCTGGAGAAATAGTTTGCTGCTTTATAAGAAAGCCCTCCGCAAAGCCAGAACATCTTACTATTCATCACTGATTGAAGAAAATAAGAACAACCCCAGGTTTCTCTTCAGCTCTGTAGCCAGGCTGACAAAAAGTCAGAGCTCTGTTGAGCCAACCATCCCTTTAACGTCAACTAGTAATGACTTCATGGACTTCTTCACCAATAAAATTTTTATCATTAGAGAAAAAATTACCAGTAATCATCCCACAGATGTAATATTATCTACAGCTACTCTTAGTACCATTGATGTTAAGTTAGACTCTTTTTCTCTAATTGATCTTTCTGAGTTAACTTCAATAATTACTTCCTCCAAGCCATCAACGTGTCTTTTAGACCCCATTCCTACAAAACTGCTCAAAGAAGTCCTGCCATTAATTAATTCTTCGATCTTAAATATGATCAACCTATCTCTAATGATCGGCTATGTACCACAGGCCTTCAAGCTGGCTGTAGTTAAACCTTTACTCAAAAAGCATCTCTAGACCCAGCAGTCTTAGCTAATTATAGGCCAATCTCCAACCTTCCTTTCATATCAAAAATCCTTGAAAGAGTAGTTGTCAAACAGCTAACAGATCATCTGCAGAGGAATGGTTTATTTGAAGAGTTTCAGTCAGGTTTCAGAGCTCATCACAGCACAGAAACAGCTTTAGTGAAGGTTACAAATGATCTTCTTATGGCCTCTGACAGTGGACTCATCTCTGTGCTTGTCCTGCTAGACCTTAGTGCAGCGTTCGATACTGTCGACCATAATATCCTATTAGAGCGATTAGAACATGCTGTAGGTATTACAGGTACTGCACTGCAGTGGTTTGTATCATATCTATCTAATAGACTCCAATTTGTTCATGTAAATCGAGAGTCCTCGTCACACACTGAGGTTAATTATGGAGTTCCACAGGGTTCAGTGCTAGGACCAATTCTGTTTACATTATACATGCTTCCCTTAGGCAGCATCATTAGAAGACATAGCATACATTTTCACTGCTATGCAGATGACACCCAGCTCTATCTGTCCATGAAGCCAGATAACACACACCAATTAGTTAAACTGCAGGAATGTCTTAAAGACATAAAGACCTGGATGGCCACTAACTTTCTGCTTCTTAATTCAGATAAAACTGAGGTTATTGTACTCGGCCCTGAAAAGCTTAGAAATATGGTATCTAACCAGATTCTTACTCTGGATGGCATTACCTTGGCCTCCAGTAACGCTGTGAGGAACCTTGGAGTCATTTTTGACCAGGACATGTCCTTCAACGCACATATTAAACAAATATGTAAGACTGCTTTCTTCCATTTGCGCAACATCTCTAAAGTTAGAAATATCCTGTCTCAGAGTGACGCTGAAAAACTAGTTCATGCATTTATTACTTCCAGGCTGGACTACTGTAATTCATTATTATCAGGATGTCCAAAAAACTCACTGAAAAGCCTTCAGCTAATCCAAAATGCTGCAGCAAGAGTCCTGACAGGGACTAGAAAGAGAGAGCATATTTCTCCTGTTTTGGCTTCCCTTCATTGGCTTCCTGTTAAATTCAGAATTGAATTCAAAATCCTGCTCCTCACATACAAGGTCTTAAATAATCAGGCCCCATCTTATCTTAATGACCTTGTAGTACCATATCACCCTATTAGAGCGCTTCGCTCTCGCTCTGCAGGCCTACTTGTTGTTCCTAGAGTATTTAACAGTAGAATGGGAGGCAGAGCCTTCAGTTTTCAGGCCCCTCTTCTGTGGAACCAGCTTCCAGTTTGGATTCAGGAGACAGACACTATCTCTACTTTTAAGATTAGACTTAAAACTTTCCTTTTTGCTAAAGCATATAGTTCGGGCTGGACCAGGTGACCCTGAATCCTCCCTTAGTTATGCTGCAATAGACGTAGGCTGCCGGGGGATTCCCATGATGCATTGAGTTTTTCCTTTCCAGTCACCTTTCTCACTCACTATGTGTTAACAGACCTCTCTGCATTGAATCATATCTGTTATTAACCTCTGTCTCTCTTCCACAGCATGTCTTTATCCTGTTTTCCTTCTCTCACCCCAACCGGTCGCAGCAGATGGCCCCGCCCCTCCCTGAGCCTGGTTCTGCCGGAGGTATCTTCCTGTTAAAAGGGAGTTTTTCCTTCCCACTGTTGCCAAAGTGCTTGCTCATAGGGGGTCATATGATTGTTGTTTTTTTTTTCTCTGTATCTATGAAACGCCTTGAGGCGACTTATGTTGTGATTTGGCGCTATATAAATAAAATAAAATTGAAATTGAAAATTTAGCTTCAAGTGACAACAGATTAAAACAATCCTCTGGACAAATGCTTATATTGATCAAGATTTTGCCATTCTTATTGGACAGTGTTGTAGAGAAAAGTCCCTTTATCCAGTTTATTTTGGATTTAATTGAAATTGTTAAAATATTTTTTGCCCCAGTTGTGTCTTTACAAACTGTGTCCAAACTAAAAAAAATGATAGAAGATTACATGCTGCATCTTCCCTCTCAGATTATTGCCCTGGGACCTGTAATTTGTCATACGTGTATGAAATCCGAGTCTAAACACAGTTTTTTTTAAACAATGGTCAGCCTAATTAAACTTTAAGAATGTGTGCAAGTCTCTTGTAAACCACAATCAGCTGCTGGAGTGTTGTCAAAGTGAAGCAGGAACTGAGCATCCGATATTTGTAAATGAGAAAGGACTAGGTCCTGTATCAGAGGTTGCTAATATGGAGTTTTTGGTGATTGACGATGCTATACATCATGCCGTTAGAGTAAAGCGGCTTATTTTACATGGTAACAAATACATCTGTGACAGGTCTCAGATATAAATATACCTTCCAACAATTGACTTTCTTATTTCAAGGAAAAAGGTGAATGTTTCTTATTTTAAGATAATTTTTTGTTTTACACTCTATCTAAAAGCTATTTTTGCTTGAAATAAATGGTCTGTATTTGTATAGCACTTTACTTGGTCCTAAGGACCCCAAAGCGCTATACACTACACACAATCATCCACCCATTCACACACACATTCACACACTGGTGATTGCAAGCTACATGTAGCCACAGCCACCCTGGGGTGCACTGTTAGAGGCGAGGCTGCTGGACACTGGCGCCACTGGGCCGTCTGACCAGCACCAGTAGGCAACGGGTGAAGTGTCCAAGGACACAACGACTGAGACTGTCGGAGCCGGGGCTCGAACCGGCAACCTTCCGATTACAAGACAAACGCCCAACTCTTGAGCCACGATCGCCCCGAAATAAATGTAAAATGGTTCATTTTTAGATTTACAGACTAACTAAGAAAAAAAAGTAATATATACTTGAAACAAGTCTAATCATCTCACACATGAGACTGGAAACTAGCTTGTAATGTTCAAAACAAGATGGACAAGACAATCTGGCTAAATTTAAGACAATAAATCTGTTTTATTTTTTTGTTTTATTTTTTGTACCTTTTAACATTTCACAAAGTAAACTTGTTTTGTATTATGAACACATGTTTTTGTTGGCTGGTTAGAGTTGCATGGATCGCAGATTTATCAGTTTTTTGTGAATATAAGCTGCTGACTGGTGAGCAGAATTTTCAGCTTGGTACGTTAGTGTTCATCAGTTAATCATAAAACATATTTAGTGCTTATAACAAATATATTATGCTAAATAAAGACAGATTTTTCCACAATGGATATGATAGTAAGAGTTAGTAAACCTCTATTAAAGTCTCCCTCTGCAGTCTGTTGTTTCTTAGATTCAGCAATGAAACTGAATTTAAAACAAAACATAGATGACATTCTGTCGCCTCGGCAACCACCAAGATCTCACTGCCTACAGACATCCAGTAACTCTCATTGGATAGTGTTAATAAATATCTTTCACTAAATATGAACGTTTTCTACCTGTCCTTGTTTAAATTATGAAAGAAGTTATTATGCCCGAGAATCTCTAGAATGTCGAATACTTTCCACTAAACAGTTGTCTTCTACTTTGGTTAGTTTTTTTAACAACCATTTAAAAAACATATTTTGCTTTTGTTTTATTTTTTTACTTCAATTCCTGTAGAGTAGCTTTTATAGTGTTAATTCAGTATGTGCTACAAAATAAAAGCCTTTCCTTTACATTAGGTTTGTGGGCATTTTATTTTGAATTGTTCCAATCATGGCACTTCAAAGGAACAGCCTGTGACGTCACGGTGCACATTCTACTGGAAAAACCCTTAAATAGGGGAGACATTCAACCAACTTTAGTATATCTCGGATGGCAGAAACACAAAACAACCTGGTTGTTAAAACAAAGACAAGGCAGACTCAGAGAAACGCAGACGCAAACGCTGACGCATCTACAATGGCAGAAGCAAAAATAGAAATGGTCATCACACCAAAACCTGAGGTTGATAAAGCCGCACAACCAAATACTGAAAAGTCTCCTGTGGCACAACCACCAAAGGAAACGGTTGTGAAACCAAAGAAACAAAAAAAGCAAAAACAGAAAAGAGTGGCTGAAGAACCAAGAAGACCAATTACTCGGGCATATGCCCGGACTCTTCTTGAAGCTCAAAACAGCATGGGTGATGGAGCAAACCTGGAAAATGAAGAAATGCAAAAAAACACTGAAGCCACTTCTGAAAAAGAAAAGGCTGAATCCCTCCCCATTTCAAATGCAAAGGAGGACATGGAGAGAGAGGGAAATGGGAAGAACCTCAGCAGACCAAACCCTGGGCCTAATGGAGGGACGTGGCAATATCAACCCATTCCCACATTTAGACCCCCGTTTAATCCCTGGCACGAGATTGCTGCTCTCAGACACCAACTGGAAGCCTCCCAATACCATCAGAACAACCTTTACTGGAAAATGGTAGGTGCAAACAAGAGGGCCTCTTATCACCAGTATCAGGTGAACAAGCTTCATGAACAAATTCACGAGAACAAGCGAAATCATGAGGAAACGATTAAAGACCTCATAGAGCAGCTTGAAGAGGCTTCTAGTAATAAGAGCAGTGTGTGGAGTCTGCCACTCCAACCACAGAGGCTTCACACACTGACTCTGTAGGACTGAAGTCCTCTAAGGAGGCTGAATTTGAGCTCAAATGTAGGATTCAGCAAGAGCAGATTGAGATGCTCCAGAAACAGCTCCTAGCAGCTCAAAATCAGCTTGAAGAGCAGGCCGTTAAACATAGGCAGGAGCAGGAGACACTCAACCTGGAAATCAGTGACCTGAAATCCCAGCTCTGCCCCAACAAGGCCCTTCATGATTTGAAGGTAGAGTCTCTTGAGCGAGAGCTGAGAGAGGCCAAAGCTTCCTCCCTTAAAATCCCACAGCAGCACAAAGAACAGAATTCCACTGCTGCAAATGAAATGCACAAATGTGAGCCTCTGAAAGAAAACGAGACTGGAGAACAGGAGAAGATGGAAAAAGAGGACTCACTGCCATCCACTGCAATGTCTCTGCAGGAGCCTCAGAAAGAAAAAGACACCACAGTACAACAGAAGACAGAAAAAGAAGAGTCAGCTGCATTCTCTGTACAGGAATCTTTGCAAAGTCTACAAGACAAACAGAAAATGCTCAATGTCAAGGTGGCTGAACTCGAGACTGAAGTTGTGAGCCTGCCAGAGACTCCGCCAAGTAAGAAGAAGAACAAGAAGAAGCGGAACTGTGCGCGTCCCCAATTTCACCTAATTGGTCTCAACATCACGTCCTAAAAATCATATTTATATACAACTAAATTGTCAGTGAACATTTGAACCCCTCTCGGTCGAGACAGAAGGCCACCCCTTCCTGAGCCTGGTTCTGTCAGAGGTTTCTCCCCATTAAGAGGGAGTTTTTCCTCTCCACTGTCGCCAAGTGCTTGCTCATAGGGGATTTGGGGGCTTTTTTTAACACCAACCACTGATAAGCTCACTGACGTCAAATTTAAGACTCAGCAAATATGGAAATGGATCATTCGTCATCAAGTGAGGAATCATCCATTCAAAACATGTTTGCTGAGGCATATTTAGTTGTATATAAATATGATTTCTGTCACACTAAGGCCAATCACAGACTAATTTGGACAATTGGTAAAAAAATAAATAAATTAGAAAAATTGAAAAAAGTAGTTGTGTCATTGTTTCATGTAGATTTCAAATAACATGCCATTTTATGTCAACATATTTCTGTTACATTTGTAGTGCTTGTGGTCTTATATTCTTATGATCCTGTTTATTTGATGAGTATATCCTTCTGCCTTGCTTCACATATTTACTGCTGCTTGGCTAGCTTTAGTCACGGTAGCATCAGCACGGGTAGAAACAGATACACATCAGAGACATCACATGTAGCTTGTGTTTATGTTCAGAGTCACATCTGATAAAAGCAGGCAGCAAAGCACTGAGCAGCATATCAGTCAGCACAGAAAACAAGTGCCATAAATGTCATCAATTAGGCTGGAATAATTTGTTTCTAGTGGCTTCTATTGTAAGTGCTTTACATTTCAGCATGACATCCTGTATGTGTCCTACACTGAGGACACTTGAAGCTGGTCATTTTCTTAGAATGGAGCTAAAGATAAAACCAAAACAAAACAAAACTTTCATAAGAGATCTTTATTCTGCAGTAAGGGACATTAAAAACCTAATAATGTTATCATTAAAAATATTAAAATGTGAAGTAATCATAATTTTTGCACAAAATCAAAAGAATCTGTTTATGCAATACCAGGAGCTGTAACCTTTTCCACTCTGTTATGCTCAGTCGCTGCATCTTCATGTAAGACATGTTTGTTTGTGTGATCTTTAAAGCTGTTCTTCTAAAAAGTTATGCAATCTAGGATTTTGAATGCTGATTGCTTCAAGCTGCAGCAAAATGTATGTTTGATACATTCAGTCATGAGTATTTTATACTGTTATTATTCCTGTTAAGAGTATCTGGAATATGCACTTCTTACAGTGGCCATGTTACACTGTGAGACATGAGTCTCCTGGAATTAGACCTCAGTACTGTTAAAGTTGAGTTACTGACCCGTTGCTGTGTCAATAAAAGTGCAAAAAATAAGAGTGCTTCTGGTGTCTTGCTTTAAGATAAAGTCTCATAATTTTTGTAGCTTTTTGAACAGATGGTGTCTTATTCTCAGCAATTTTTTCCTAATTATTGTTCTCAGAGTTGAGATTTAATTCTTATATTTAACTCAATCAAGAAAGAAACAATTCAGTCTCTTTCCTTGTCCACCCATCCATCCATTCGCTACCGCTTATCCTTTTCAGGGGGGCGCCGGAGCCAATCCCAGCTGTCATAGGGCGAGAGGCGGGGCACACCCTGGACAGGTCGCCAGTCTGTCGCAGGGCTCTCTTTTCTTGTAATAAGTCAAATTTTCTTCATTTAAGCATAAATTTTAGACAGTTTTGTCTAGTTAAAAGGCATCGATTCATTTGCTAGTTTTAACAATTCTAGTCAAGCAACTTTTGCTCAGCCCACTGGCAGATTTTTTTTCTTCTCAAAACAAGAAACTTTTGTCAGATTTAAGAATATGTATACATATTCTTAAATCTGATGTACACTGATGTATACATGCATTGCAATGATGTATGTGTTCATGTACATATAGGACATTTAAAGTTGCTATTTTTTATATGTACAGTTTTGTGTGTGTCCATCTACCCCAAATCAAAAGACAAACATCAATGGAAAACATTTTGTGAGCACTTTATAATTGGCCTTGCAGCTATAATGGCCACATTGCAAATACTGGTTATCGCTGGTGTCGGTATAGCTAAAGCTAGTTAACCAGCTACATGTATTTAAAACATCAACAGACACGTGGCCATAAATGCTGTGTGAACGTGAAATCCACCCAAGCATCCCACTATGGTAAACAACTTTTTTCACTTAGCATTACAAAAATGGCTTTCAACTTTTTACATCCACCAGGTCACTGGCAACCTATCTGAGGCTGCTTTAGTTTGGTAAATGTCCACCAAGCAGGCAGAAAGGTGAAAATGTGGTGCTCTCCCCGAAACATATTAGGATTACAGGACTGAGCCAAAGCTTGGGCACTGCAGCGACAGCTTTGACTCATCCACCCACACCAAATTATGAACTCACTCTGAACCCTCCTCTCTCATTCATACTAAATGAACACTCCTGGTTGCAACTGTCACAACCACATTAGGTACAATGCATGCTTTAAGTGTTAAATTCAGAGTAATTTGCAATAACACTGCCTGCGTAACCTATTAGTAAGTCATCCTTGATTGATTGAACAAGTACAAAAACGTAGGTATTCGCACTTACACAGTAAATGTTGCCCTATATGTTGGGATGCCTTTTTCTGGAAAATTAAATAGTTTCCTCCCACAGGCCAAAGACATGCATGTTCAGTTGAATGGTAACTAAACTGGTCGTAGGGTAGTTGTGCAGTTGTCCCTCAGTGTTAACCATGTGGTGGATTTGGGACCAATCACCTTTCACCCTATAGTGAACAGGCATTGGCTACAGCCAAGCTACAACCCTGTTTTGAATGTGTATTTAAAAATGGATGGAAATAATTATCAAAAAAAGAAAACCTTAAACCCCTTGTACTAATTCATTTCTGCTGTTGAGGGTACAGTTTGGATTTGGCTTCAGATTCCCCATTTGGCCCAGTAACATACAATGAAAGCATGTTTAAGTGTTTAATAACAGCAGACAAGGGTTCTGCAATATCACCATGAAGGTGGTACCAGGGTTTTAATCCTAGTGTTTGTCATTGCATTCAGTTGTTCTTTGCTATTTTGTGGCTGATTAGACCTGAAGTGGCTGTAATCTTCATGTTTGTTGCTACAGCTGTACTCTGAAAGTTTATGGCTGTAATGCAGACTTGCAGTTATTTGAAAGATTCAAAGGTGCATCTTTGAACAGCGTGAAAGCCGTATTGGGGTACTTATCCTGGAAGCTGTTTGGAAACACTCAAAACCAAACTGTGAAAGGCGGGCCATAGTGGTGTCTGTGCTAATTAGTTAAAGCCTTTGATCTGGCATGCTGCTTTTGAATGCAGCTAAAAGGTTTAGTGCAGTCTACCTTTAATTAGGACTATGAAAGTGTTGCTTACTGTATGGAGGTTTGTTCTTAATACACAATGCCATCACAGCTCGTCAGAGCCTTTCTGTGTCAGCCAGTTTTTATTACTGAATCTTATGTGCCAAAATAGAACTTAAAAGCTGTACTGTATGTTTTTGCTGTGTGTAAACACTGAAAATTCCTTCTATGCATTTATCATGACATTGAATAAATTCTATAACAACCAATGAGGTTCTTTTCCATGTTTTAAACCTTAAATTAATTCTTCATCTATTAAAATGATCATATTCCACATGACTGTTGTGCAAAGGAGGTCATACAATTTTACATTACTGACTAAATGTCCTGGTACAGGTTTGTAAAAGTAGCTGTTTAGTTTCATGGACAGAAATCAAACTTGGTCACCTGGGGGTAATTCAGTTTTGGCGTTCTTTCCTCAGTGCGAAGCCCATATATACATAGACAAGCAGACAATATAATAGCAACAGATCCTTATGATTCCTTAGCATAGCCATAGGCAGCATAAAAGTGGATGTAGCTACCTCACCTAAGACATTGTGAAGTCTTATTCTGAAGCCTTGAGATGAGTGTTTTTGCCACACCCGTGATGATTGCTGAGTTATCAGTCATAAGTTTGTAATCAATGAGCATATCCTGGATAATCTTCCTTTCTGAAACATGCTCCAAAAAAATTACGAAATGGCTAAATGTAGTGTTCGGGGGTGACGGAATACATGTACAAGCGTTACGTATTTAAAATACAAAATATGAGTAACTGTATCATATTTTGTATTTAAAATACAAAATATGAGTAACTGTATCCTGTTACAGTTACTGCTTAAATCTTCACATCTGAAGAAGAAAGGGTGGAATCTAACCGTGCAACCAAGCTGCTCTCAGAGTCAAAAGACTCCACCTCCAACCTAAAGAAACATCTGGAAGTAAGTTCTTGTTTAAAAACTAACATTAGCCTACTGCAACTACCTTGTTTTGGTTGTGGTAGCTAACTGGATTACGTGCCACTTCAGCATCTTCAATGTACTATTGCTGTGTAATATATTACCATTACTGAAGGCTGCATTACAACCTGCTACCTGCAAATAATCATGTGCAGTTCTGAAAGCAGACAGAAAGAAAACATATTACTGGTACAGAAATAGTTTTCTTTATGAGATCACTGCAAAAGGTGCAGCCTTACCTTATGTCCACCCTACTGTTACTCATTTTCTATTAAGATTGAAAAATCTAGTTGGTACTGCTTTCAGAACTGCACATGATTATTTGCTGCTAGCAGGTTTTTAATGTTATCCATCAAGTCTAACAGTCTGCAGTCTAGTGACCTAGCCTCCGCTAACACCAGCTAACAGTGTTCATTAATAGTAATAAATCACACAGCAATAGTACATTCATTAAGCATGACAATATATTAAGTAATCCAAAGTATTCAGAATACGTTACTCTCATTGAGTAACAGAATACGTTACAAAATACATTTTGGGGCATGTATTCTGTAATCTGTAGTGGAATAACCTTCCCAACACTGGCTAAATGCTGTCGACCTCTATAGGACATGAAGCCCTTTTTCAAACCACACATTTCATCCCCTAGTGGCCATTAAAAAATGTGGGTTTAAAACTGTGGCTATATATGGTCCAGGCCAAATTCATTGTAGTTTAGTGTTTTATATGTGTTTTGTATAAGACGGTGAGCTCTCTTCTGTTGAGAGTTCTTCTTTCTGCTCTGCAGATCGGTCCAGTCCATGAGCTGGCTTGTCAACGTGTCATCTATCTAACACACCACAAAGATGCTGATAATTTAAAACAGGAGGGGAAGAGATTTTTTTGTTCCTTGAAAATAATTTAGGAACCACAGTGTGCCTTCATTCTTTGGTGGCTTTTACTGTGTTTATTATTTATTACTAGTATCAATGTAACATTTGTAGTATAATTAGTATAACAGAATATTTTTTTTATCTATAATTAAATTGAGATGAATATTAGTTTTGTAGCTGGATGTCACAGAAAGCTGTCCAGGTGATAAACGTAAAGTTGTAATAAGGAGCTGCAGATCTGACTTTTGTAGGAAATTCTGATGATTATCATGTATTTGATGGCAGGAATATTTGTGGGATTAATTAGCAAGACTCCTGTAAAATAGGACAATCAGCTGCTTTGAATTCTTTTTATGGTTTTTGTTTTTTTGTTTGTTTACAGCTAGCAGTGCGTTTCACGAAACAGTGGTGACTGGTGGTTATATAATTGAAAATTAATGATTCCCACCAACAACAAGCTGTTAAATTAGCTCTTAATTCTCTGCAAGTTCAGAAAATAAGCAGCCCATTTATACTATCACTTTATACACTGAGATTTAAAAACACAATCGCAGTGTCAGTGTTTTAATTATTGCAGCCGATTATTAAAGAGGCTAAAATGACTTTAAAAGTAGCGGTGACAGCACAAAGCAACATCCAAAAGACAGTCGTCCTTAAGAAAAAAATGGGTCAACAAGCTTTTTGACATAATTCAAATTAATTGCCGGTCAAGTCACTGATCACCTAAATTTGGCTGTTTAATATTGTGCACCATTTTATTAAACAAAAACAAGAAAATGAAGAAACACAAAGCTCTCCAAGCTTGCTAACTGACAGTTTACAAACCTTTTAGCTCATTAGCTAATCTGCTACAGACACATTAAGGAGGACAGCAGTTGGATGATACACTCTGAATTCCAGTACCTCCAGTCTTACACGAATTATGTAATTCAAAAATGTTAAGTCAGGCCTCCTGCAGTTTCTCAAATTGTTGATTCCATTTAACAATGAGATGAACAAACTTCTGTTCCAGACACAGCTTCTGGTGACCACGTTACAGACGGACAACTTGCATTGAGTGTGATGTATGAAACAACAATGCAAATGGAAAACATCATAATCATTCAGAGGTGGATGGTGAAATTAGCATAATATATCAATAATTTATCAAACAAATTGGGATTCATGATATGTAAAGATCATATAGATATTTGCTGATTTATAGATATAGACATCCTGAAGATGTCAGAAGAAGGTAGCATACTGCTCCAGATCATTTTCCATTAACTTCATTTCATTGTCTCAGCCACAGATGATAACTGGAGACGCATACAAAAGTCTAAATAAAGCTGCAGAAAAACTAACCAATAGAAAACAGGCCTACAGAGCCTATAGAAGCAGTATAAAAACCACGTCTACAATGAGCCTAAGTTTGATATTGAAAACACACAGTGATCACATTTGGACTATAAATAGCCTGTACACGGAGGTCCTATGGACATCACAGTAAATATAATACTTCCAGTGCACTCATTAATACTACAGCAACGTGCATTAGTAAGGAGCTGTTGTTGAAACAGGTCTGTCGTACCTCATAGTGAATATTCTAAAGTAGGTGGGCAGCAGGCAGCACACCTCGAAATCCATAGTGTGGTAAACACCTGTGTGCTTACTCATTTAAAGGTATTTTTATTTTGTTTATTTTGTTAAAGGCTAAAACACATTCAAAAAACTGAATAGTTGTAATTGATATCCTAAATGCTGTGCTCTTAAAGAATGCCTTTTAACCTAGTTATACACTACAAAGTGCTCTACAATATTTTCATTTACTCATATGCAGTCAATCATACACTGTATATTCAAGATGAATTTAGCCACTGGAATAAAATGAGCTGATTTTGGACTCTGTATTTTGAGGCTTTGCTGTGTATTGGCTCCTGAGAACCAGCCTTTTCATTTGTTTCGTCTTTAATGGATATTTGTTTTTGGGCTATATCGTTTGACTTATTTGATTTATTTCTTTATTTGCTACCCTAATAAGATGACATCCTGGCCTTTCCAATGATCTGTCATGTGTTTGGGGGGCTCCTTTAGCTCGAAATAATCACAAACAAGTTAAACTGAAAGATACTTGTTTCCTCGGCTCTCAGGGGGATATTGTTGTTTCTTTTAAAGAGCCCTAAAAGGGTTCTCAAAGTCCTTAAAGATTTAAGATTTAAACCTATTTTAGATTCCAAAACGACCAACATGATGACTAAAATAGCTTGTGCTGTTACTTATTACTTATTACTCATCATTTCTGACCCCAAACCGTCTAACAGTTGTGATGAATCAACTGACAGCCCAACTTTTACAAAATTCATGTTTAAATTGCTCCTTTTCAAGCTGAGATACACACTGAGCAGAGTGTTCTTGTTGTGATGTTGTTTTTAGTCTAGCCTAATTCGGGGCAGCTGATTGGGCGCTGTTCATGCCTCACTTGGGTTGGATCATGTGGAGAGGTGAAAGCAGCACCGACGAGGACTGCTCAGCTGTCTCGGCGCATGTCCTGATGAACTCCTGAAGCGGTTCATCTGAGGTAAGACGCAGTCCAGGGGCCAGGCACACAGCCAGGGAATCCGGTTTAATGATGTTTCCTGCAAGGTTTCTTTGTCCTAGCGCACCGGCACATGGTCTCCAGGAAATGATGTCTATCTGCCTGTGAGCAGACATATGTTACCATAACAATACCAGATAGCCACATCACACCACAGACTCTGTATGACTGTATTTCAGAGTTTCCTTCAGTAAGTATAATAACACTTAATGGTGCACCCATTACTGCAATAGCTTTCCTACTTTGCATCACTAATGAGCTCATTTGTTGAAATAGGTCTGTCATACATCACAAGTAAAGGTGGATGATGTTGTTTTAAGCTGGTAACACGCTGTGTATCGCATAGTGTGGTAAACACGTGTGTGTTTAGCCATTTTCATTTTATTTTATTATTTTATTTGTTTTGTTTAAGGCTAAAGATTTGCATAAAACTGAGTAGTTGGAGTTGACATCTAGATCACAACCTGACTGAGATGCTGTGGTGGGACCTTAAGAGAGCTGTGCATAAACAAAGTGCTAAAATTGGTCCTACAAACTACTGAATCCTGGATTGCACTTGGTTTTTGTTCTATAATAACGACACTGTGACACGCATTCATCTGTATCAAAATCTGCTGGAGGGCAGCTGATCCACAACGATGCTAAGCTAATGAATATTAGTGCAGGAGTATTATTAGATTGATTTTAACCTTTGAGTCCATAATTTTGGAAGCTGAACCCTAAATCGAATAGAGTAATGTTTTGTGTATTACATTTGACATTCTTGCTGTTTTCAGATACCCATGCAGTGCTGTCTGGAGATCCATTTCATTCTTTGAGCAAATAACTGTATTCAGTGATCCAGTACCTGCTTCACAGATTTTAAATGGTTTTATTTGTCCCGAAATAAAAGCTCACCTCCCCTCCGGTTATGGTTTATAGTGGTAAATATGACATCTCCCTACATGCCCATCAAAGCAAAATTATTAAAAAAGACCACGATTAAGAAACATCAAGGTTCACTGGCTGTGCTGTCAGAATAAATGGGCCAAGCCAGCAGAACGGGAAGGAGATCTTACAGGAATGGAAATTTGATCATGCAGTTGTATTGGGGTTTTCTCAGGTGTTTACACTAAGTCATCAATTACTGGCGTGTTTTGCATAATGTCAGGTCTGCCGTTGCGTCCGATCAAAGTCTACTGAAAACGCATTCACTGGCAAACAGGTTCAAAGCTGTATTTCTTGTGCCTATCTGTCATTGAGAAATTTGCAAAAACATGGTCAGCCCTTACTGTTTTCTTTCGAGTCACAGAGAAACGCGATCTTTTAAAGAACACAGACTTGGTGCCTCGGCCATCTTACAACAAAGCCTTCTGCAAAGAGAGTTTCACTAAGTACTCCTAATGACTGTTTATAACTGCAGATCAAAGTGAGTTTCTGGCATGGCCATAAAATAGCTGAGAGCAAATTTTGCATGAAAGTGCCTCATTTTCTGGGTTATTGGCCAAACATTGAGTAAATGTTGGTAGACCTTTGGCCCATTGGTCTCTGGTCAAGCTGAACGTATCAGAGGGACGTTGGAGAAGATTCAAACTGACTCTGGCTTCATCAGTCACTTAAAGTATGCATTAAACTAACCACTTGCTACATGGCGGCCTTCCAGAAGGACTACAATTTACAGGCTGACTAATGTCAGTTTCAATTTTTCTGTTTGACAGTTTTGCCAAGGTGGATGAAGCTTGATTTGCATTCAGGAAACTAGTTAGAAAAGCTAATGTGAAGCTGGCTGTGAAGGTTGAGTCCGTCTCCATAGACTGTGAGCATGTTTACAACCTGGTACATTAAAAGTTGTTGATGGTAGATAATTGACCCTTTTCACCAGTGTTTGGAAGAATTTCATTTAAATGTGTAGCACTTTTCTACTCAAGCATTCCACACAATACGTCTCTTTCACTCATTGTCTACACCTAAGTGCTTTATATCGAACATTCATATCAGGAGCAACTCAAAGTTAAATATTTTGCCCATCTTGCATATCTGGCCTGCACACTGGAGCAGCCAGGAGACTGAACCACCAACCTTCCAGTTAGTAGATGACCTGCTCTACATCCTGAGCCACAGCGAGTACAGGTGCATACCACTGTTAAGGTTTAAAGTTAGAGACATGGCTACCCTGACAGGTGTGCCAATACAAAACCTGCAGTCATCAGCTGTCTGCTAGGTATCATCTCTGCCAATTTATTCACTGAGCTGCAGTGATTCACCATATATGTGCTGTTTGTGCAACACAATTATCTCATAAATAATATGGCTTACTGTATAAAACAGAAGTCTGCGCTTCAGTGTGAAAATGTCAGTTATTTTATTAGTGTTTTACTCCGCACTATTAAACACATATCTGCTAATTAGTGCTTGTTGGTGGCCAAAACACGTGTTGTAGAAAAACCTGTGGGTGTTGTCACAGTAGCTGTAGCCATCTTTTATATACAGACTATTATTTTAACCAGAGACAGGTCTGAAGGATAATTACAGTTTATTTTAACCTGGTGAACTAATGACCCTTAACATGTGCTGTCCTGTATTAAAAAGCAGCATTTAAGTTTGGGCACACTACTTCAAAATTATTATTTATTGATAGAATTATTTATGGCTCACTTAGCGCTAGCTTCCAGAGCTCAACATCCAAAACATCTGACAAAGCAGGACGTTTGGTGATATTTGGTTCAAAAACGGCTCGAGATCTTTCAGTGGTGATTGTTGCATATGCTGCATTCAAGTCGTGTTAATAAATGTAAACTTAATTATGGTTATTAAAAAATAAATCAGAATTGAAGTTTGCGTTGAGCAGCTCCTATAGAAATCAGTCTTGCTGTTCAATCCAATCATCAGTTAACCTTTTATTATTTCTTCCTGACATTTTGCCCTGGGTGTGTTATGAAGAAAACAAGTGAATTATCCATTTTTTAAATGAAAAAATTCTGCCTGTTTAACCTGAAAATGTATTTGACGAGAGCACCGAGACTGAACCAAAGCAGGAAAAACTGAGACAATGAGGTGAAACCTACTAAAACGCACATTATAGTTCTTTTATTTGTTTACCTGTCAAGTCCTATGAATGAACACATTTAAGAACAAGGAAACTAAATAAAAAGTAATACTTCTAACCTAGAACTACGATCAGATCTCAACATGTATGCCTTTGCCCCATGATCTTGGTCTAATCCAACTCTTCCTCATTATGTGTGAAGACATTCACCGTTTCACTTGGATGCATGCACCATGTATCACTGGGTCACTTCATGGTTGTATAGAAACATCCGTCTTTTATGCCTTTTGTAAGATTTCTCCTCAAGCAGTTTGGTTTTTGCCAAATTTTAAAAAATGTTTCTGAGTTCATTTCTAATCGGTCAAAGCATCAGCCAGTGTCATTAAAAGGTAGAAACTGCAACATCCAGAAACGGTGTTGCAGTTACTCAGTGGCACCAAGTTTCTCCTGGGAAATATGTCACTGAATGCAAACCTAACTGAGACCCTGAATGGGGAGAATTGGGTTCTGAGTTAACAGCTTCTGATCCCAGTGTGACACAACTGTGAGGTGCAGCTGTGACAGACTAGTTATGTTGTCACAGCTTAGGTAACATGTCTGACAACAAAACCCACAGAAATCTGAACAAATCTTGTTTTCCGTTACCCTCCTCCCTTCCTCCGGGTTAGTGTTCAGTGATTCAGTCACCTGTGAGCTCAGAGTCAGTGAGATATTTGTGGCAGACAGACTTTTTGTCATTGTTTCCCACCAGTTCACTGAATGCTTCACAATGGAACTTATTTACAACCTAATGGGTAACAAATTACGCGATTCTTCTCCCGCAATGCAGCAGGAATATTAAGTTGTTGCACTCTTCCTTGTCAGATTTGTGTTATAAGAAGACTTCCCACACACTGGTGAGTATTATCTGTTTTTTAAACTCCCAGTGGTTCGAATGTAATCACAAGGACTTAGCAGCCATCTTCAAAGACATTAAATGGATATTTTCTTTGTATTAGAATGCAGGCAGTCCATGAGTCGGCAGTTTAAGAACAGATTTGTTGTGCACAAGCAGCGAGGCTGGTCCTCCCACATCACACTGACTTCAAGGCTGCAGTAACTGGGTTAGACTGTCTGATTTTTTCAGAGCCAAACATCAGAAGAGTTCTACAGCACCTGTCCAGAAGCAGCGATCCATCATTTTCAGCTATAAACAGGTAGATCTGAGTACATTTAATGGAGCTGTATAAATGCACGCCAGGTAACACGATCAATGTAAACAGCCAGAATTTAAGTAAGAACATGGCAGGACAACCTAATAATGTTAGAATGTGCCAGAACAAAACAACATGGCACCTTGGGCTGATAAGCAATGCATTTAACACGAAGTTTTAAACATAGTGATGTCAGTATCAGTTCATTCACTATGCGCTGCAAACTCGGGTCGCTTCCTGCTGATGCTACTCAGTTTTGTTGAATTCTTCTAAACAAATCTATAAAGACAAAATAATGTCTCACCCCGTGGTTCACCCTGCACACTCTTCACCCATCCTTTTAGCCACGGAGGAGGAATAATTACAAGCTTATTTTGAAGTGGCAATTAATTTCAAATGCAGTGTTACAAACAGCTCCACAAATGGGGGTTGGGGTTTATCAGGGAAGGTCAACTACTAATCAGAAGGTTGGTGGTTTGATCCCCGGTCTGCATGCAAAAATCCTTGAGGAAGATACTAACCCCAAGCTGCTCTCCGGTGCATCCATCGGAGTATAGGTGAATGTTAGATAGAAAGGACTTAGGCATAGCATAGTGTGAATGAGGCGTGTTGCATAAAGTGCTTTGAGTGCTCCGGGAGAGAAAAAGCACTATATAAGTATCAGTCCATTTACCATTTGATAGAAACAGGATCTGATCCCCAGAGACAGGAACATTCACCTTGGTAATAGTACTGTCAGGTGTTCTGTGGCTTGCAACAGTCTTAGATTGAAGAGAAGTCTAACCCTTGGGCTAGAGCAAGTGTTGTGAGGGCCAAACATGACCCAAATGTCACCTGAATTTTAGGCCTAACCTTAGTGCCACATAGGCATTAGTGCCTACATGGCTAACTCTGAATCAGGTTCATCAGTCAGGGTTAAACGTGACCCTTAGAAAACTGCAAATGTGTTTCACATATATATTAGAATAGGAACCAACCATTTACCAAATACAACCAAACTGGTGTTTTTATGCAGTTTGGATCATATTGTGTCTGCCAGCTAAAAGTGCAGTTGCTGTTTTTTCCAAGAACAAACTTGACTCTTAGAGATGCAGAAAGACACAAAAAAAGAAAAGCAGAGAAAGATGAGGAAATATTATTATATTATTCTGACATTTAAGGACTGCTCAGTCGTGTTCATGTGCAGTGGACCTCTACACAATGTGCTGCAAAAGTTATCTGGTTATTTCAATTCAATGTTGTTTATAGCTGCAAATCTCAACCGCATTCACAGCATGGGACTTTGGATTGTAAGATGAAGATAATACAGGGAATACTGCAACAACTGAACAACTCCCAGTGAGGAAGCATGTGGCAACAGTGAGAAACAGGAACCTCAGACAGAACCAGGCTCAGGGAGATGCAATGACCCTCGCGATTGATTCAGAGTGACTGAGACAAAGAAACACTGTGGAAGAGAGCCAGAGTCTAAAAGTAACTAATGATTAAATGCAGAATGGTGTATAAACACAGTGAGTGACAAAAGGTGAGTGAAGAAGAAGCACTCAGTGCATCATGGGAAGTCTAGGCCTGCATAACTAAGGGAGGTTGATAATAACAATTAAATGTTGTTAAAAGGTTACACAATCATTGCAAGTGTGTAAATGCACGAAGAGCAGTAAAGCTGAGAGCAGCAGCTCAGGTCAGCTGATCACAGCCTGTCCTCAATGAAGAAAGCTCACATTATAAGTCAGGCCAGTCTTTCTTAGCGCTGCTACACCGATCATAGTGTTACCCCACCAGCCAAAGATCACTTTAACCCAGATAATAAAAACAATAAAGGAACATTTCCACCGTGCCAGTTCAATAAACACAGCAGCCATTATGTCACTCTAATTACACAGCTCGTCCTTTTATTTGGATGCTGGTTTTATTCAGCAACAAATTCCACGGTGCCATTTTTTGATTTGTTAATTAAATGTAGGCGATCCCTGTACACGTTTTTCTTTGAACGCTAACAAAAGGGTAACACCCACTGGGCTGCTGTATAACATTTAATGAAACGGGTAGAGTTGCTGTGCATGAAAGCCTTTGTTCACTTACAGTGAAAGACAAGGACTGTGAGTACACAGCCTTATGAGGTGATATTATTGTATTTGCTTGACACTCTGTTTTCTTTTATTATTTTCACTGAAGGCATTTTCCATTTACCTGGTGTTATTTTTATGATCCACCTCCACAACAGTTGGGAAGCTGTGTAAATAAAAACAGAACACAATGATTTGCACATCTCATAAACCCAATTTTGTTCACAATAGAACACAGAAAACATTAAATGTTCAAAATAATTGATATGTTTACTCGATTTTTATATTTTAAGAAAACTATTATCACTTTGTGTTTGGCAGTAGCAACATGAGTCAAAAAACTTGTGATGGGAGGACAAAAAGGTGGAAAAGTAAATGTTACAAAGAGAAACGTTTTCCAACTGACAACAGGTCAGTGATGTGGCTGGTGTAGTCTTAGAGAGACGTAAAGATGGTCAGAGGTTCACCAATCTGCAAAAAAAAAAAACCTCTACGAATGTTTGGATTTCAGAATAATGTTTCTCACCATGAAGACTTTCAGTATCTCACCCGCTAAAGTACAAAATATCACAAAAACACCAAAAATCAGCAGCTCTATCACGCAAAGAAGAAGCTGTATGTGAACGTAATCCAGAAAGCTGTCTTCTTTGGGCCAAGGCTCGTTTAAAATGGACTGAGGCAAAGTGGAAAACTGCTTTGTGGTCACACCAATCAATTCTCGAGATTCTTTTTTTTTAAACATGAATAATGCGGCCTTTGGACTAAAGAGGAGGAGGACCATCCAGTTTGTTACAGCACTCAGTTCCATACGATCATCTGAATGTATGGAGGTGCATTAGTGCCTATGGAACCGGCAGCCTGTACATGTGGTACCATCATCGCAGAAAGGTATAGACGAGCTTTAGAGCAGCACATGTTCCCATCCAGACAACGTCTTTTTTTCGGGAAAGGGCCTGCAAATTTCAGCAAGACAAGGCTAAACCACATGGAGGGGTCAGGGGAGGAACGCACTCTGGAAAACAACAAACTAATAACAACTCTACGGCTTCACTTTCTTACTTTTTTCAGGCTCAAACATTTATCTTTTTTAGATGTATGTCTTTTATCTTTAAACCGTGCTTCAATTTTCTGCTCCCTTTGATTGTTTGGCAGCATTTAGGGAACGATACTGGGATATGGGGAATCAATTTTTAGTTTTCATCCAAATATCATGTCTCATTTGACCTCTGACCTCACTTTTACATTTCACATCTGCTTTCCTTTCAAGTTGGCCACAGATTGCGTTCTATCTTTAAAGAAAGCATTGTCAAGAGAAAGAGAATGAGGTGTCTAAAAAAATACTGTAGTATAATAATTACATATTATTGATTCTCTAGTAAGCTCAAGTTATATGTGTCCAGTTATTTACAAATCAACACCCATCGTCGATGACCTACTCCTACATTATGCTTGTGTAATCAAAGTAAATACCTGTCATGCTACCCTTGTCTGATTTTTACTGCACTACAAACTTCTTAAAGTATGTTTAAAAAAATAAATAAAACAGAATATTATTGCCTTAAAAGTAATTACTGCTGAGAGAGTGCGCTGCCTTGGCACAGTTTTGCGCTCTCAGAGTGCTTCCTGTTTATTCATGTATTTGATTAACAGCATGTGTGTTGCATTTTGAGATTATTTATTAATTATTGATGTTGGCATGCCTGGCCAGATTTCTGATATGTTAAAATAAAGTTGAGTGCTGCTGAAAGAGACCAAGACTGTTACAGAGCAGTTCGTTAGGTTCTAAATAAAAATAATTAAAAGGCCACTTTGAATGCAGTGGTTATGTGTTTAACTGAAATTTATAATTATATACATTAAATTGCCAGCAACAGATTTAAACTGCAGAGACAGGAGTGATTCACTCACTGGACATCACTTTGAAGCTTGAAGCTAGGTTAATTAGCCTAAGTAGCCCTCTATTGAAAGAGGCCTGGTAAAGGAAACTTGGTCTAAGGTACAGAGATCTGTCGCTGGGGTAATCAGCAATCTTAATCAAACGGCCAAGATGAGCAAAGGACAATCTCTGACCGTCCTTGAGTTGCCCACCCGAAGCTAAACCTTCAATCCTGCAGACTGTCTGTGGAGAAACCTCGTGATGGCAGTTCACAGACATCTCCAGCCAGTTTGTCAGAGCTTGACAGGATCAGCCAGGAAGAAGTGAATAAACTGCTCAAATCCAGCCTCACCCCAGGAGACTCAAAGCTGTAATTGCTGCCAAAGGGGTTTTACTGCAAAGTGCTGAATTAAAATTCTACATACGTCTGAAAAAATAAATGTTTGCCTTTTGGTTTTATAGACACGTTTATCTTTTTCATTATGCATTTTTGGAAATTCAATTAAAATTCAGTCTACACTGTAAAAATGTCAAAAATCTTCATCTGTGCTTGCAGAGGTGCTCAGGGATTTAAGCTAATGATCTCAGTCTAAAATATGTCCCACTACCCAAGTGTTCAATAGTAAACACTACACCTTTCCCAACTTTGTATTTCGCACTGAAGTCAAACACAACACAACTCATCACAGAAGCGTGGAACATTTTACATCTCCCCTCAGGGCAATTCACTCGGCGTCTTCTTTTATCATATCTCACTTAGTGCATATGCCTCCTGTGGCGAAGACTGTCGTTCAAACAGTTGTTGCTAGTCTGTATTGTGATATGTGATGTTGAGCCAAAAGAGCGAAGCTGGCAGCTGTGTGTGATTTGTTGATATCTTGAACGGTATGAGTCAGGCTGCCTCGCTGTTTGGCTTGCTCTGAAGTTCCTGCACCCTTACAAATGGCCATGAATTATTCAAAAGCTGAACTTGTAATTCTAGCCCCTAACCAACAGGCGGCCCCGTGATGAGAGAAGGCAGTTTGCTGGCTATAATGCTGCACTCTTTGGGGTTGGAACATGTTTTCTCACTTAAACAATGAGACTTTTTAACTTTTAGTTTGTGTGAGTGTTCTGGGCAACAGAAACCAACAATAACACGGGCAGGAAGTATGAATAATGGATTACACTCCCAAAATGCAAACACTACACAGCAATCAAGGATCCTCGCTTCTGTTAACCGTAGACCTCCATTTGTTCACAGTGATCATTAGACAGATTTTCTCTGAAAAAGAGCTCATTATGTCTGCCATGAGAATGTAAGCCTGGACTGAACAACAAAAACATGCACAGCAGCACAAAGCGCTCAGCTTGTCCCGAACGGGTCTTCTTGGAGATGAATGTGACATATGATTGGACATTGGTGGTGTTTGGGGAAGGTGGTGTTGAATTGAAATTGGCTTTAAACAGAGGAAACATTAAGGTTTGTGCAGGAGAGGGGTATAACATCGCAGTAAAATTACATCAAGTTGCAGACTGAATTTCTAAGAGCACCCAGCAACTGTCAGCAAGAAACAACCACAACATTTAAACAACGAGGATTTATCATCGGTGAGTCTGTCTGTTGGATTCACTCATTTGTTTTGTCTACCAGAAATAGCCCAAATGTCCCACAACCCAAGCTTTCAAAGTCTTGTTTTGTCCAGTCATGAGTTTAAATCAAACATTAGTTTATCAGATGATAACAAAGGCCCCTTAGTCCTTGATCTAAGTGATCGTGTCAACGTTTTGTTCTGAAGTGAGGTCAGCAGCACTGACAAATCTGTCAAAGCAGCCAAACCCCGAACTTTAAGCCATAGCAGTGCCCTAACTAATTATCTGCCAAGTTTTTCCCTGGAAATATGAAAGGAGCTACCACCGACACGTCTTCATTTTTCAGTTCCGGATGTTGCATCTCGACTAGCACACATTTTACATGCACTTTTAAACACAGCCACTAGATGGCCTTCTGGGTCATTAGGTGAACAGTCTCTTAAGAAAACAGCATACTTAAGAAATCCACAGTCTGCTGTGACTGTCATATTCTCAGATTTTCATTTAAATGACCATATATCTCTAATTGAAGCTTTTTATTTTAAAATTTTGCTAAATTATAGAAAAATGGCAGTATGTATAAAATGGAAATAAGATAAGTAGTGTCTGAAATAAGAGTCTAGTTCACAGTGCGGTTAAGTTTTCGTATGATCACGCTGTAAGGATCAGGAGTTACATCCAACATTCCTTGAGCCCTTGCTGTGATTGTTGGCATGGTGAGTCTCCTGCTTTCCAAGGCTACAAATCACAGCAGACAATGTACCCTGAAAAGATTTCTCAGCTGTCAGTAAATCAACACATTCCCCCAAATTTTGCCTTTTTGTCCAGTTCCTACTCATAAAACTATGTATTCCCCTTCCTATTATCTCATAAGATGTCTGTAGGTGTGTTCAAGGCAGGAAAATCCTGCCAAACCAGAGACCTCTGGAGCCGCTGGACCACACATGGCTCCAGACTGAGCTTTCCTCCTTCAGTCCACTAACAGCCGCAGAGACATGGCCCTCTGCCTGGACGCAAACCGAACAATAATCAATCAAGCTGTTGACATATTGCACCAAGAATCACTGCAGTCTTCCAGTGACGGGAGTAAGTGATGAGTTTGTGTCTGTGTCTCTTTAACGCTGGTGTCTGCGGTGTGTTGTTGTTCTGCTCTGGAGAGATTTAGATGGTATTTTGCTTAAATCATCTCTTACATTCTTTTTTTCATTAGAGTTTATGATTCAGGTCTGTGAGGCGTTCAATACCCAGAAATCATGTAATGTGAAAGTGATGATTTTATACCAAAGCCTGAAAAGCCACAAAGAGGCGATGCTGAGTCCAGCTTTCTTTGGCCTGAGCCTTAACTGCTGTTCAGGAAATAGTTTGTGGAAATTTGTTGACATTCTGTCTAACAGAGAAATAGAAGGGAAGTTCCACATCGAAGCCATGCCTCGGGATTAAATGTGAAAGATCCTTGAATCAATTGGCCTGTTAACTCACTCTCTGCTCCAAAGTTAAAACAAACAACTGTAAGCGCCACCTTTAAATTTTGTCCAGCTAAAGTCGACTGCAAAAAACTGGAGCTAGCTAAAGATAGCAGCTACTTAACCTTTAACATCCACTAGTTCAGGCTTTCTAGATTGATTGGTGCAGTTGTGGTTAGTTTTTGTTATCCACAGAAAAGAGAAGATTTTTCAAATTTCAAATGTAGTTAATATGCATTTTGGCATTACGGTTTTTCTCCTACAAGCGTTTCTATTTATGTCTTTAGAAGCTTAAAAAGGTTGTTTAATAGGAGGAGCAGTTGTGTTATGGAAGTACAGCTTGTAATAAGTTGAAATTCTGAAAATATATAAAATAAATGAAAATATAGAGCTGCTCTTTTAATTATGCCAATAAAATCACAGAAAAACAAGACCAGGACACCATAGTCAGTCCAGCATCCACTGAGGTTTAATGACCAAGCTTTGTAAAATGTTTTGTCTACTTGCACAACCTCAGTTGAGTCATACACTCTCACAGGATGAAGTACCTTACCAATTTTCTGGTCACTGCATTGTTAGTGCAGACTATGTCATCACAACCCTGGAACCACTTATACTGGCTTTGAGTGAACTAAAGGAGGCAGCGTTATTTACAGTAACAATGTGCTCAAAATGAAAATACAAAAAAAAAAAAAAACCCTGATAAAAACAAACAAAAGATAGACTAGAAACTAAGAATTTTGCAACTATGAATTTACAACGAGGATAAACCAAAGGGTCCCAAAACACACCGCAAGCAGGAATGACACAACAACAAGCAGAGGGAGAGGATTTAAATACAGGTGATGGGCAACAGGTAGGAATACAGGAGGAACAAATCAGCTATAACGAGATGGGAGCGGAGCAAAACTAAACACAACACACATGAGACAGGACTACCAAAATAAAACAGGAAACACAACATAGAGACCGAGAGCGAGGGAGGCATAACAGGCTAGGGACAGGGAAGGGAACAGACTACATGACCAAGTAAATAAGAACTATAAATATAAAGAGTTAAACTGGGAAGCACAAATCAAGACTACGAAACAAAGACCACCACAATAATAAAGAACCGAGGTCTCAAAATCCAGAAAACACTACAACTCTGAAAAAAACACATGGAACTCACTGAGGTCTTTTTCTGAACACCAGTTGTCATAACTCAGAAAATACAGTTTAAATAGAAAAAGATTTTAGTTTTTTTTTTTTTTAAAGTTGTCTAAAGCAGCCTATTCCTTTCAAGCTGTTGCAGCATCTCCGTCTGTATAATCGTACATTTTCTGCACCCCCACAGTAATATATGCTACAACTGCTTGCGTGCATGCTGTCATGCCTTCCTTCCCTACTCAGGAGATAAAACAGGTCATTTCCAAATGAGAAGGTCAGTGGTTTGATCCCAGGCTCCTCTGGCTGAAGTGCCCGGAAGGTGACAGGATACTGAACCCTAAATTTCCCCATCAGAGTGACTGTGGGCAAGATAGTTGGAAAAGCACTCAAAATTTACTATCAGGAGGAGTGACACCAAAAGGCATCAGCTGTTAAAATGTGAATGTTGCGGTACCTTAAGGTATTATTGTTGTACGTAGTGTTGAATGGTGCAGGATTTGGTATCAATACATTCGTCCAATTCTATTTATTTATTTCTCAAAACAGACTCTCTTTTAATGACACCTTTCTAGTCTTAGTGACCACCTTATAGACATTTGTACCTACAGGGGACATTTGCACTTGTTATACCTTTAGGAGCAGAATCTGACCCTTACTGTCTCCCTGTTTATTAGAGTGTAGAAAACTATTTTAAAAAGACGGTCTTAAAATATCCTCAAAGGAAGTCAGAAACATATTTTCTAGTGGAATGCTACAGGTAGTGATTTTTTATTTCCTGTATTTATCTGAATATCTGAGACAAAGTGGTAACATTTGGTGAAAGAAAGCATGGAAGAGTGGTGTTCAAGTTCAGGAGACGCACCGGGGAAGATGTTTGGAGACTCAGAGGTTGATTATCTGACCCATTAAAACTGTTCCTCTGGGAAACCGGCTGCTCTTGCTGTGCAGGCAGTGAAGAAATCATATTCTAGCCTTCATTTGGTCGACCTGCTGGTGGGCCTCGGATGGAAGCCAGGCATTTATTTCAGCCGTCTCACAGGAAGTCTCTCAAACCACCACAAACAAGTGGAGAAACCACTATCCACATCCAAGCTGCCACAGTCAATTACTGCAGGACCAAAGATCGCAGAACACAATAAGTCTTTCATAACAAGGGATCATTTATTAAAGTTTTTTTAATTTTTTTACAACTATTGTAGCTGACATGGCAGAGCTCCGCAGTTCTGTTTTTTAAAAAATGTGTTTGCATCATCAGGAGTATATAAGGAGCCACTTTCAGTCAGTGGAATAGCCTGAAAAGTCTATAATTATCCCAGAGTGAATTTTATTGTAATTTACCTTTAAATATTATATTTGGGCCAGTGTGATAACTCCTCTAGCTTCTCTAAGGCAGGTAGTCCTCCTATCCTCACCTTTATCTGCATTCAGATGAAGTCAGTCTGCCTTTACACTTCCATCTCAGTTGATCCACATATTGGCACGAAATCCCAATTCAACCTTGGGATGTTATTCTTACAGTTAGTATTATACATTTCACTGATGGCACGTGAAGGAATGAGCAAAACACATGTCGCCTGGAGTCCCATCCACACTCTGCCTGCTGCAACTGATTCACGACTTCCATCTCAGGAATTCTTGGCAGGACAAAACAGAAGAAACCTGAGCAAAGAAAAGCCTGCGAAGACTTAAAGCTACATAATGTCAGGCCTCATAAATGAGGCAAAGCGGGGCTTGGGATTTGAATTTAGTTGAACATGAACCGCTCGATGCATTCTGACTAAAAGAGGGATTATTTTGAAGTGTTTTAATCAAAAACAGGCGTGCATTCCAACTCAATCAAATTGGTCATGTTAAATTGGTTTACATGGATCAGGCTGGCCACGACTCTAACTCTGCAGCGGAGAGTCGGCAAAGTCACAGAGACGGCAGCATATCTATGTATATAAGCAGCTATATGTATATGTATATATATATATATATATATATATATATATATATATATATACATATACATATATATATATATATATATATATATATATATATATATATATATATATATATATACATATATATATATATAAATTTGATTTTAAACATCTCTACTTGGGGCGATACATACAGTATAGGCAAACTTACACTTAGGGTCCACTCCACTGTTATGTTATGTACGTGTGTGTGTGTGTGTGTGTGTGTGTTGGTTTTGGTCACAGCCACAGACTGTATATAAAGATGGATGTAGATGGTCTTTGTTGGTTGGTGATGTTGTGAAGCCTCAAGCTGAGAGCTTTTAGCTGTTGCTGGAAGACATCACGAGTGAGCAGTCGCTGCACTAACAGTTCACTTGATCAGTTTGAAGTAGATTAGATAAACAGTTGTTGAGATAGACAGAGATGCTTGTCCCAACGTAAAAAGGGATCGAAATGCCAAAATAAGAGCTGCTTTAAAACGAGTTTACTGTAATGTATGTTTTATTGAAATTTCTGACTCCTGCTTATTTCAGTCATGTCAAAAGGTAAACCTCTGTGTGCAGCACCTTTAACGGATTTTAAAAATGGGCTCTGTTGTAGTTTTGCATACACATGCATCTTCATTAAATGACAGTGATGGAGGTATAAAACTGGTGTGCTCCCTTCCCAGCAGCCACACTGTCCCTGCCACGAAGCCCTTTCAAGCAGCACATGCACCCTGCAGTGTCTACCATCAAAAATCCTTTATATTGGCTGAGACAAAGAGACTGTCGGGGACTTCTACAGGGGTTATCTAAGTCTGTGCAGAGGCCTGAATACTTTAAGGGGAAGATCAAATGGAAAAGTATACGCTTTTGTTCTGAAAATCAAGTCCTTCAAGTGCTTTGAGTGCTTTTGTCATTCTGCAACACATCCTCTGTGCTGTCTGAATTTCTCTTTGTGGCACAGTTCGCCCCAGTTGTAACACAATCTTCCCCCATAAGGTAGAGCAGAGAGGATAAATAGTTATAAAGTTTTAGTTCAATAAAGACTTGCAGATGATCTGTATATTTTCATGTTATGAGCTAAAACAGATGTTATCTGTAGAAACAAAGCACCTAAAGGAGAGAAAAGCCTCTGCAGATTTCTTGCATGTCTCTGCTTCCCACTAGCTGCAGACAGAAAAGGAGAGTGCAGGAAGTTGTGAGACACTGATTAGCTGCTGAGACAGATGGCGTTAACTGTGTTCCAGTGAAATCCAGCAGACTGCCCACAGCCCCGGCTCCCACAGGCCTCAGCAGAGCTCTGGATCACATAAGATGCACCCTGAGAACATGCCACAGGGAAGTTCCCTTACTTTGGCAGCCAAAATCAGGTTTCCAGCACCAGCACAAGATTTACTTTAATATCTCTTCTTCCTTACTTGTGAAGTTCTATTTCATATTTTTGATCCACATAAAAATAACCCATGTTTTCTGGAAATAACAAATACTCCTCCCTGTACAGGAATAGCTATTTTTGATCAGGAAATGTCCCAGGGCCAGGTGGCATCAATCTCCTGCTCACATCCCAAAAATGACAGAATCTTTTTCCTAAAAACCATCCTTTCCCTTCATGAATAGAAAAAAGTTGCACTGTATAATTCCTTAAGGGTTCAGGATGAGTCGAACAAATGAGCACCATACAGTTAGAAAGTCCGCTTTCTATACAGCCGGGACAGTTAGCAAGCTTGAAGTCACGGAGACAAACAATAATGAAGCGCATAAATGAGCAAAAGTTTTCATTGTGTTCGATGTAGACAGAGAAAGATACAGCAGATGTTAAAGAATAACAAAAGGAAATTCCCAGGGAAACTTCACTGATGCCTTCTGTCTGTTGTTTGCACACCTTTACAAGTGGTGTCCATGGTTATTGGATTTGGAGGTTTACTTTGAGGACAAGACAAAATCCAATCTGTGCTCACGTTTGCTCATGATCTGGTGCTAGGTATAAATAACAGATACCCAGTACCAGAAGCTCAACTGTAGTATTTTGGCTGCTTCTGTCTGTGTTGTGTTTGTTTGTTTTTAAGTCTGCAGTGGTAAATGGTAATCGGACTCAATCAATCAATCAATCAATCAATCAATCAATCAATCAATCAATTTTACTTATGTAGCACTTTTAAAAACAACAACTGCTGACCAAAGTACTGTACAATAAAATAATCAGATAGAATTTAAAAGGAAAGTAAAATAAAAGATAAGAAAGTAATACGAATAAAATAATGACAGACTCACAGAATTAATTCCCATTCTTATAAACTGCTTTTCTAATAACCCAGAGCACTCAAAATACTTTATACAACATGCCTCATTAAAAGCACTACTTTCTATCTAACATTCACACACTTTCATACTCTGGTGGATGAATCAGAGACCATCTGGGGGTTACGTATCTTGCTTAATGATATTTGGCATGCAGACTGGAATACCTAGGGGTCAAACCACCAACCTTCCTCCTGCTCTACCTCCTGAGCTACAGCAAACCCAGTGACCATATGTGTGGGATGCCAAGTTATCAGCTAATGATGTTTAGTTGTGTTTAACTGTATCACTGAACTGGACCTCACTAGCATGTTTGTTCTGTTGGTGCCTTTTTGGAGCTGCAATCCGGTCGTTAAGTGATGACGTGACGAATCCTACTTCCGGGCCTAAAGTAGTCTGCGTTTAATATGGCTTTTGTGTTGTTAACATGTTTAATGTTATGTATTTTCTTCTATTTAATCTCAAAAAGCTCCTAAAACAGTCAGTGATCACTGTTGACCTCCCTCGGCTTTTATTACCGCTAATCATTTATTTAAGCTCAGTTTTTAAAACCTTAGGCTGTAACTACAGCCCAGCCCATGCAGCAGTATATGAATGACTAACCTCGTATTGTGGATGGATTATCTCAGTTGTTCTCCTGGCTGAAGTTTGGTCCTTTTACAGCATCCTGCCATGCGATTACATTTGTTCCTGACCACCGAGAACACTCACGTTAACTTTTATCGAGTGGAAAAAAAGTTAGCTTGTTTATATTATGCTAACATAGCTGTGTCACTAGCGGTCACGTAGCACATCATTATATACCAGCTAGCCAAACTTCAGTAACCCTACAAACGTCACTGCTGTTTAGCTTTCTGTCTTCATTTATGTTGGAAGTGATAACAGAGCTGTACGTTTTAATTTGTTTCCAAAACCCCGCAGTCAGGACATGCTATATTGTATTTAGATAGAAGCTAGCAAGCTAACTTCCTGCTAACTTCTAACTCCGTTAAATATCATAAATTCCGTTTTCATGGATGCCTGGATGTTAAACTCAATTGTTACACCTGGTAGAGCAGAACGCTGATCATTTTATTAAAGATGAAAGACTTTAGACAGTTTTTCAACTCTCAGTAATGCCATAGTGATCGTTTGATATATGGACCTGCAGCGGAGTTTAGGTCCAGACACGGCTAGTGACGTCAGACTTTACGACCGGATTACGAGTCAAGTAGTATCACCTGCTATATGGAACAAACCATCCAAGAGCATATATGGTCTTGGATGGTTTGTTCCGTACAGCAGGTGATACTACTTGACTCGTAATTGCAGCTCCAAAAAGGCACCAACAGAACAAACACGCTAGTGAGGTCCAGTTCAGTGATACAGTTAAGAGGAGCTGAAGCATAGCAAAACGCTACCATCAGTGTCGGGTTCTGTTGGGGTGTATGCTAATCAAAGAAGTCATGTCCTTAAAGTTAACCTTTGTTGTATCCTTAGATGAAATGACTCAGGGCACTTAAAGTTTGGTGATTCTGTATCAAAATAAGGTTCAAAAGCTTTTTTTTCCTTTTTTCTCCAGGATGTTATACTTTTACCGCCATATTTTACCGCCCCTCCCTGAGCCTGGTTCTGAAGAGGTTTCTTCCTGTTAATAGGGAGTTTTTCTTTCCTTTTCCTTCCCACTGTCACCAAAGTGCTAGCTCATAGGGGGCCATATAATTGTTGGGTTTTCTCTGTATGTAATATTGTAGAGTCTACCTTACAATATAAAGCACCTTGAGGCAACTGTTGATGTGATTTGGCGCTGTAGAAATATGAATTAAACTTAATATTTGCTGCTACCAAATTATCCCATAGACTGAAATTCAGAGTCGGAGAGTGCTACATCTCTGTCTTAAAATACCTGTGGTCAAGTAGTCATTACACAAAACAGTTTTTTGGCATTTCTGAGTTTTCAGCCCAGAAGGCTGAAAAATAAAACCAAAGTGAGATGTACTGGTACATTTTCAGTGCTGGATCTCTTCCACTATGTCAAGCCTATTGCCCTTTTAATGGAATTTTATTCTGGGAAGCAAAGTCGCAGCGAGCCAAATAGACATTTAATTTGAAATGTGTATTAGTGTAGCCAAAGAACTCTGCAAGCCTGACCCACTTAGTATTGACAGTCTGAACCCTGGAATGGAAACCTGTTAGCATCCAGCTCACTGACCATTCATTGAGGGTGTGAGCAAAGGTTTCACAGCTTGGTTAGCTTCCACCTCTTTTTGTATTTGGAACACGGAAATGCAAAGACAGATTACTCTTATGCGTTTTGGCATTACACTTCTTCTGTAATGCCAAAATGTACGAGAGTTCATTTGAACTATAAAGTCTTGTATCCATCCATCCTCTCCAACTTATCCAATTCATGATAACAGGATTTGAAACCTATCCCAGCTCCAATACGGCAAAAGGCAGGATACACCCTGGACAGGCTGCCAGTCTGTTGCAGTGCTAACACAGAGTGTTAGACAACCATCTGCATCTCTGGGGAATTTAGAATCACCAGTTAACCTAATACCGCATATTGCATGTCTTTGGACTGTGGGAGGATGCTGAAGTAAGCACCTTGAGGCAACTGTTGTTGTGATTTGGCACAAATAAAATTTTATATAATTGAGTACCCAGAGAGAACCCAAGTAGACATCGAGAGAACACGCAAGCTCCGCACAGATGGTGGGGATGAACCCAGGACCTTCTTGGTGTGGAACAACCGTGCTAACCACCACCCCACTGTGTGGGCATCAGATGTTGGATTTACTTAATTTAATAGTGGACATTGGTTGCACACAACTGTTTTGCTTTGGCAGAAACTTAAGCAACTGAGTTAAATCAACACAACTTATTCATACTCAATGAACATGTGCATTTTGTGTTGATAAAATGCGATTGAAACATGTTTAGATGCAGTAAGTTGAGCTCTAGGAATATTGTAATGCTTCACAATTTTGTCATTTTATTTCAACACTATTCAATAACTTTTACCCCAGTACTACTTGGTCACTTAAATACTACATGCTGTCTTCATATTACATAATGTTCAACAAAGTCTAGGAGTCTGGTCAACCTAAAAATTGCATGGATTTACAACGACTATCCTCATCCAGGTTGCAGGGGGGGGGCTGGGGCATAACCCCGAAGTGATAGGTTAAGAGGCAGGGTACACCCTGGACAGCTCACCAGTCTATAACATAGAAACAAACAACCATTTGTCACATTCACAGGTAATTTAGAATCACCAATTAACCTAAATCTAATAACTGCATGACTTTTAACTGAATACCCAGAGAGAAACCACTGCAAACGAGCCAGATTGTGGATTTGAACCCAGGCCCCTCTTGCTGTGAGGTAACAGCACTAATCACCACGCCACCAATCCAGGCTTAACAAAAGTAGGAAAGCTATGATTTCAAGGCTTGATGCTGAATTTTCTATACATTTTTGTCCTTGACAGGTTAAACCACAATGAATAGCGATAGCATACACGTGGTGTGTGTGTAGTTGTCTGCCTCTTATAACCCTGGTGATTTCCCTGCAGTTTGCGATCTTGTGAATTTCATGAGTCCAGCAACTTACCACTCTCACTAGATTGTATCATGACATCTAAACAAGAACAAATTGAGTTGTTGAATTTCATACAGATCCTACATGATTTTATTACGTTCAAGATAAAAACATGAAATTTCAGACTGGGAGGGTGTCGCAAGATTTAACATTGCTATATTATTGACTTACTTCACTTGAACATGATATGAACAATTTAATCTACCCTCTCTGTATATCATGTAGTTTCTACACTATATAGTTACACTTAACTTTAAAGCATGAGGCAATTATGTTAACTACACGCAAGATGCTTACATAAATCCAAGAGATGGCCGGTCCCTCCTGGTGTCAGCGGTGAAATCACAGATGGTCAGTCTGAAATATTAACAGGAGATGTGAAATAGTCTCAGCCCCTCTCAAGGAGTCGGCTTTGAAGAGGACAAATTTATTTTACATATATATATATATATATATATATATATATATACATACATCGTGTGAGTGTCTGTATCTTTATCTCATTAATGACACAAGTGGACTAAATATAGATGTGACCTGAGAACCTGACTGCTGGACAGCTGTGCGCCACTTCAGCAGCCCCGCCCACCAGCCCCGCCCACCAGCCTGTGGGTGACCTGCCTCTCAAGGTGTGAATGATGTGATATTTGAGGGAGTGGGAGGTGGTGAGGGTTACGTGACCAATAGAGAAATGTATGATGTCACTCAAAGCTTGGCTTGCTTGCTTAAGTAACCACGGTTACCCCATTGCTGTCATCAGCAGAGCCAGCAGTTTCATTAAGGCATGAGGCCAAACGCACATTAAAGTGTAGACGTTGGTTCTTTTAGTTTGGTGTTCCGGAATTTTTGCTTTCAACAAAATCACACCTTGATACTCTTAGATTTTATTAAGACACTCTTTACACACATTTGAAATGTGTAAAGTTTTACAGCCAGTCTGTAAGGTTATTAGTGTCTCACTTACTCTGCCTTGGACGGGCTAGCACTGTCAGAGTGGAATGACCCATTATGACTAATGCATAAAACTCTCCTCCTAATGTGACACTGGGCTGGCACTTTGCCTAAGGCTCTTACCTCCACCTTTGGGGATGGTGAAACAATTTAGGTGCAGCCCCGATGTCTAGACTTATTGCTTAATAATCTTATTGCTTTAACTTGCAAATTTGAATAAAAAGTAGTCCAAATGAAATCTGGAACGTTTTTCTTTGTACAGCTGTTTTCAGTTTCAAGTCATATGTTATAGACTCTGAGGACCTCAGTTAGCCTTTTGTGGCCAATAACGGTGATGGTGATTATGTGGCTATTAAACCTTTTTCTGCTGTTCAAAACATTTTGGTTACTTCAAACGAGAGATTTTCTCACCTTGTGTTTCCGTGTTCTGTTTTAAACCAGACCAGAGAGCAGGGCCAAAGCCATGTCCCATATTTTTTTGCAACAGCTTCTTGCAGCCATCAGGTGAGGCAAGCAATGTGTAAAACATCTTTTAAACATGGCAACATGAATACAGTGAGACAAGATATGTAGGAAACAGAAAAATGTATAAATCCAGTTTGCATTGAGCTTGAAGAAGCATGTGTATTAGTTATATAAAATCCAGAGCAAAACAAATGTGCTTTTCTGCTGAGACATTGGAGATGTTCACTTAGAGACTTGAGCACATGTTGTGTGTTTTATTGCCACAGAGCCTAAGACTTCCAACACCCCGGCCCAAGGGGTGGATTATGTCACCTGAAAGCCCTTTTAATCATCATGTTGGAATGTCCTGGAGCAAATGTGTCACATCAACCTCTTTAGAATTCACATTTACTCCTAACACTCTTTTAATGTCACGGGATTAGCACCACCTGACAGATGTTTTATTCTGGTCAGTTAGTCTGTTTGAGCAGCTAAGCAACACACACACATCACTAAGCAGAACACAAATGGAGGTTTTGGCCTGTGGGACCAGTGGTGTACAACTGATCTGGCCCGTCGGGTTTTACTGTGAGACTAAAAAGTGTGCTTGGTGCATTCCTAAACAGAGACGCTAGGTGAATACCTCTTCAGGGGCTTGATGTGGTGATGCAACATGACGGTCACATTCCTCAACAACCTTTAGAAGACATTGTATTATTTTGTCCCGGCAATCCCTGAGCCCCCCCGACTCGGCCAAATCTGCTGTCCATATGGAGTAGGAGCATTTTTTTGTAGTTTCTCCAAAACCACTGCTCTTTCAAGGCTGCATGAAACAATGGTGTACTGTTGACATTCAGCATGACTGTTGATTGGGGCGACATTTGCAGAATTCAAGGGCTCCTTATTTGAGTAGCTGTTGTAATAAACTGATTGGAGAAAGAACACACTGAGCACTTTTATTCTTTTATTTCCAAGTAGTGCAACTTTATGACTGCCCATTTGGCAGGTAGCTAAAACAAATGTTTGTTCTTATATTAATGGGTTGCCTGTAACCTAGTGGATGCTAAGAGGTCGACATAGTATTTGTAACAACTGGTCATGTGAAGGTTCCACAGCTGACTCCCGGGGAGCCCAAGAATAAGAAATAAGACTTGGTTTCCTACAATGCCATCTTTTACTGTCACTATCCTTTTTCAGTTTATCATTTTTATCCATTCTTGCTATTCATCTTTCATTTGTCTTTGTTTTTCTCATTTTCTGTTTTGCACCTTGCATTTTTAATGCCATCTAGAATGTTTGAGTATTCTGCTTTTGCTTGTTTGTTGAAAGCATCAGCTATGCTTAATAAATCATAACATTTGTAATTCGACAGAATTAGCCTTTCTGCTTCTCAGTTTGTTTGTTTTTTATATACATGTACCATAAAGTGCATTGCTGACCTGATAAAGATATGAACATGACCAAAATAGCTGGATGAGGATCCAGAAATCTGCAGGCAGGGATTTTCCAGAGTAAACAAGGACAATGTGTAATATTTATAAACCTTGTCTAACAGAAGCGATGTTCATTCAAGACAAAGTTCAGAGTGTTATGACATGATGAAGTTCTCAGTGCCACAGCTTCACTGACTCTCCTCCAGGTGTGGCTTTGTGTTTAAAGGTAAGCTTTGAGCATTAGCTCACTCCCAGCTTCCATCACAACAAAGGCCAATAACAGGCTGAGGCTGTGGATGTTTGCTTTACTTGAGGGCTCATTCATCAGCTCAGAACAGAAACACATCTTTCTGTCAGTGCAGGATTGAATCAGTTCTGCTGCAGCCGGTCTTTCTAACCGTACGGGTTAAGAGGATGAAGGAACATTTCAGGCAATTTGCAGTTGGCGATGTCAGAATTACACAGTTGAAACTTTTGGGCTGTAATGCCACGTTTTTTTCTTCCTGTGTGAAGACATGGGGAGCCAATTTGGAGCAATGCATAATTTGGATGCCTCCTCCGTATCGAGCAACATCCCCTGGAATCCAAAGCTCCCCGCTGAGTGCCTGCTACTTGCCCATGCATATTTCATGAAATCAGAGGCTGATTAACTGAATGGGTGCGAATAGTCAGATTCATCAAAATAATCACTTAATATAAAGATCTTTTTACTTTAGTATAGGCGAAATTACCTTTTAGATAAGACATGACATTTTATAACATTGTGCATATATTTTAATTTATAATTGCAGTGCACAAAAACAGTTCATTAACTGGCAGGAACTAAAGGAAAGTACAACTAAATTCACTATAAAATAAAATAAAATAAAATAAAATAAAATAAAATAAAATACTGGATAGCTATGAAGTAACTGATTCCACTTTTTGTGTGTAATAAGAGATTAATAAGAACAGAGGTTAGCTGTCTTTTAAGTACATTACTTTATTATCTTAGTTAGCTAACTCTCAAGAAAACTTTTTTCTTCTCTGGTTTACTTGTTAGACTCTGCAGCAGTTCTACACGAGCAAGACATTTCATCCCCAAATTGAGTTTCACATAAGTATCCAGTATTTTGTTATCTTATTTTCTATAGGCAGGGTAACAGATGAATGTAACTTCCAGCTCTGAAGAGTGTCTTAAACCTGCATTCTACTGAATGGCCCCACGAGGGAGCAGACCTTGCAGTTGACAAAAGAAATTGGATAAAAGTCTGATGAGTTTAAAGGCTCAGTTGCTAGTTTTGGGTTATACTTAATGTCACATTAAGTCCATAAGAACGCTAATGACCTGTCACATGTCTGCCTGGTACAGAGCCGCATTTATCACAACCAACATGGTAGTAGCTGATGTCTGTTTCTCTATGAAGGCCTTAATTTCTAATGTGTTAAATTAGATACGCTGTATTTCCTCTGCATCGCCAAGGTCCTCATTAAGAGAAAACTTATCTGCTGAGATGATGAATCTTACAGTAATTTGCTCATTAACTCGTAGTTCTACCTCTGTTCCAACACACATTAAACACATTTGTCTTCTGTCTGTTTCCCATCAAAGACCACAAGTTTTCCACACTATGCAAACAGTCCAGCTCTAGCATTTGTTGAAAATGAGAAAGTTGGAAGTCAGGTTGATTCTATTCCATGGGAATCTATATATGCACTCATAGATTGTCAACCACAAGAAGTCAGTAATTTATAGGCTAGATGCAACTCACAATGCATCACAATTACTTTATTTCTTTGAATACTATTTCATTCACTTCCATATTCACACACACATGCATCAGCCCACATTTGCTAATTTTAGTCTTGACCTAAATGCTTGCTTATTTGTTCCTCAGTAGTCAACATGAAGCTATTAAACTCAATCAGTGCACAGAGGAGAAAAGTGTAACATCCTGTTGACTGGCACAGGCAGCAGTCAGAGCACATGTCTGTCAGTGCTTCCTCTTTGCTTGCTCTGCTCCGTCCAAACACACAAACAAGCTGCACTGCCAAACGAGGCAGGTCAGCCACTAACACAGACAAGCTGACACAAACACAGACCTGGCATTGTGATGCTCATTTGTCCAGTTTTATTCATCAAAACGGACTGTGTTTGGTGACACTGTTTTAACAATATAAGTGGAAAGCTTCATTCTGTTTTGTGCAAATCGGCACCCTTTTGGGTAGAAAGATGGTCAGACAGTGGGCTTTTGTTTCTTCCACCCAGGTGACAGTTTTTGATTTAGCTCGAGCCATAGCTCTTGTGGGTGCTCGGTACATTCATGTGCAAATCCAAACACAGATGGAGCTCAGCATGGATCCACTCTATGCAGGGATTAGAGTCTAGATTTCAGCACATATTATTCTTATGAAACAGTCCACTGACAGCATGCTTTGCACTTACTTATAAATGGCCTTTAGCTACTTTACCCAGTGTTAGAGATATGGGGCAGGGCTGCTTTGTCCCCTACAGTGCCTGGCTAAAGGAGATTCCAGAGCATGACAACACCCACTTCCCTCCTCTCTTCACAGTTCACCTTTGTCCTGCAAATCAGCCTGCAGACTGAGGCCCATGTGAAGGTCAGTCATCTCCATCTTCTGAGCCTATGTGCTGACTCTTTGTGCGCAGGCTACATATTTCTATAGTGCTGCCATGATGCTGTCAGTCACTGACTTCAGAGGATACGTGTTCTAATCCTTCGTGTTCTACAAGAATTTGCAGACTAAAAGGTTTTGGCAGAAATTCCCAAAACCTTTTAGTCTCCCCGTCAGTCAGTGATTTGGAAAAAATGTTCCCATAATATTTTATTTATACTTTGAGTACACATTACACTCTGAACATAGTTAGCCTGGAAGCAATTTAATGCATTTATTCTTTTAGCCAGAAACACGCAGACGGACTGAATCAAGAACATTCCAAAAATTAAATATCTCCATTATGTTTCACTGTATTTCCACCCATAATTAAATAATGCCATTCCAGGCAAACTAGAGTCAGTTGAGACATCAACAGAAATGCGTATAAACTATTAAGAAAGCAATGACACATGATGAAGACAGGATGTGTAGATCATTTGCATGATGATCACGTCACATGCAGCATTTTGGTGACCCATGTGTGAACTCCTGAGCAGATGCTGGTGTTTGAGGTGCACCGTGTGCCCTGTGTAATGAGGGGACTGCATGATTAGGTGGCCAATGTGAACCAGCTTGTCTTTTGGTGTGGTCTGAGATAGCTTGTGCATTTCGCAATTAAAATTTTGAAAAGGCAATAATAGGGAGTCATGTGTAGCCAAAGAAGCAAACTAAAAGACATGATAATATTATTATTATTGTTATTACTCATCATCATCGTCATCATAACATCTGGTCCTGACCAGGTTCTAAAATGATTATTTATTCACAACCTCAGCAACACATGTGTGCTGATATGTGTGCTGATATGTGTGCTGATATGTGTGCGGTGTGCTTAAGCGCTTTGATTAAATTGAACTGAATTTAATTATTTATTCAATAAAAATGAGGCCAAAATGCTGAAACTGTGTAAATGTGCCCCATGCTTCAACACCTTGTACAATCACCTTTAGAAGAAATAACAATAACTTGCAGATTTGCTGGTGAGCGTTAGATTATTGTCCTCTTGCATGAGTCTGGCTGAGTCAAGTTTTGCCTCTAGAAAGATTTAGTATACAAAGGTGTTTACAGGATACGCAGGTCCTGTGACAACAAAACAAGCCCCAATCATCATCCCTCCACCACCCACCATGCTTGATAGTTGTTATGAGGTGTTTGTGCAGATATGCTTTGTTTGCTTTTCACTAAATGTGGCTTCATGGTGATTAAACAACACAATTAGCGGGTGTAGGAACAAAATGGCACTAAATTTAATTCAATTCAGTTTTTTATATAGCACCGAATAACAACAACAGTCACCTCTAGGTGCTTTATATTGTCAAGTAAAGACTCGACAATAATACAAAGAAAACCCCAACAATCAGACGCGCCCCTTTGAGCGAGAACTTGGTGACAGTGGGAAGGAAAAACATCTTTTTAACAGGAAGAAACCTCTGGCAGAACCAAGCTCAGGGAGGGGCAGCCAACTGTTGGAACCAGTTGGAGGTGATGGGAGGGAGACATGACAAAAGACACACTAACAGGAGCAACATCTTTGGTGTCTCCCACCAGACAGCGGAACAAATCTAAATTCATGTTGTAGCAGTTAGGGTAGATATGCCTGCTGCTACACATTCCACGTCAGCCCACTAGAGAGTTCATGTGTTTCCTGTTTGAGCTGTTTATTGGCTCTTTGGTGACAGGCTGCCACTTTTAGAATGATAGAATTCTTCATTAATTTCATTTTGAGAATTCTTTGAATGTCATGTTTCTTCTTCTTTGGATGTCACGTTTCTTCTTCTTTGAAGACAGTTTCTCATTTTCCTCTCCTCTCCTGTTTTTCTCGTGTCTTTCTAGACCTCTGAGAGTGAAGCGATCCCATGTTAACAGCAGCATTAACGTCACAACTTTATTGACTTTTTATGAGGAGAAAGACAAAAAAGGGTATTTCTGGAGTAGCACCATTAGCTAAAAGCAGTGACAGGCTGCAGTATATGAAAAATAAGCTATTGATAATTGAAATAAACAAGTGACGTACAATCACGTCTCTGTACTTTATCGGAAATATCAATAAAAATCTACTTTTGAAAGTTATGTGAGTATCATACAGGGAAGTGCAAGGATTCAACCAGGAATTATGCACTAAACCTGCTATTCCACATCATCCTGGGTCATTTTAACCTTTGGTTCTAACAGTTTGGCCCCCATGTGATCACTAAACCATACAACAAGGACACCAGCAAACCCTGAGCCAGATGCTCACGAGTCACCCCACATGTGAAGTATGTCTGTCTGAGCCTCAGCTCCAGCCTTTCTAAAGGCTCGTCTGTGTCTGGCTGCGTTGCCTGGACATCACACTGGGCTTCTACAAATCTCACTCATGTGTTTTGAAGTCCCACTCAGTGTTTTATAGCAGGCTTAGCCTGATCTTGTTATGTCCATGCAAAACCCAAGTTTGTTCTCTACACCATGGCAAGCTCTGTTTTTCATCTTGTTATCGTACACTGTGTCATCTGTACGACATCACACAAAGCTGCATTTAACTCAAAGGAGTGTCACAGACAAATCTATTTTTATATGTGGAAAAACAAGACAGCTGGGCCAGGGTACAGCAGATTTTATTTTTTTTAAAGTAGACCTACTAGCAAGTTTTGACATGTCCTTCCACTGACCCAGCTCTGAACACTCTGAATCTATCGTTTTACCTCATCTTTCATCTCCACTTGAAAGCAGGCCCACTCCCCTGGCAGCGGCCTTATCTGCGATCAGGGCTGATATGTTTATCACACCACTTCACCTCAGGCCCTGACAGTTCCTCATTAGGACTTTTATATGAGCTGCTGGGTGTCGTCCAGACTTACGATTGTGTTACTTTGCTGCAGCACGATGAGTGAGTCCATTCAAATGTCATGCATGCCACATTTCCACCCAAACACTTGGTCTCCCTGTGCTCTTTGAACCCACACTCCTAATTTATGATAAATTTAAAATGACGCCCAAGAGGGATACTTCAAATAAAAGACACAAGATAGGCCTAGCTGTAAACTTGCTTAGCTTTATCCCAGTTGCTGTTTAAAATTGGCTAAAGCTAAGTTAGTTCTTTAACATGTGTGAATGCAGAGACACGCTCAGATGGATTACATGTATATTTATGCCTCCAGGGAGTCGTGTACTCAGACAGGTAATCCAAAACAGACTTGTGTTTGAAGGAGATTGGTCCATTGTGTGCAGTCAAGATAGCTCATGGCCTTGTGTCATGAATGGTGTGCAACTGGCGGGAGACAGACAGCATCATGAGTTATGAAGTGAGCACAAGGTTCTTGTTTAACCAAGGTTACAGCCTTCAATTTAAGAGGTACATGCGAGACCCTTCAAGATGCAGCAGTGGACAGAGGCTTAAGTTTACTCTGGGGACCAACAACATGGCTCTGAAGGAAAAATGAGGGAGTCCAGAAACACAGTTGCACTGCTCATATAATGTTTTACTGCACAAAGCAAGCTATGAGAGGAGAAAGATAGCAGAATGCATTCAGTTCAGCACCTTCCTGTCAAAGTAGATGATGACTCTGGTATATGTGGAATATTAGGAAATAATCATTTTGTACATTTGCCAAAATTCTTGATCTCCACAAAAGGGACATTTTGAGAAATTTCCAATGGGTTTCTGGAAACTTAATTAGGGCTAGGATTCGATTTACATCCACCCATATTTGGTATACCAGAAGGCAATATTACAACACAGAGTAAGGAAGTTGAACGGGGGTATGTCGAACAAGTTTGATCTTTAAGTTTCTAAAACTATATTTGTTTAGCATGTTGTTAAACAACAACCCAACCCTCCCCATCCCAGTGATCTGGTAGATGTCAAGAGGTTAACATAAACACTACAATTAGCAGAAATTACAAGCCACCACTCTAGATTTCTTGACAAACAACAGAAAACAGATGTGTAACAACAAGTTCTCAACACGAACCGACTATACTAAATCATCTTTGGTCACTAAACACATCAGCAGCTTTTAGCAGCGGTGCGTCCTCATTAGAAGACCACAAAACAAGATAGAAACTGCTGACAGATGCTTTTGAATAAAAAGAATATGAATATAATATCAATAAAAACGATCATCTCGTTAGAGACAATGTTATCCTGTAATACACATGCACTCCACGACACTCTCTGACAGCAGCAGCATTCCCAAACACTGCTCGGGAACATCTTGAGGAACTCACCAAAGAGTCCAAGGCATTAATCCAACTTTTTCCCAGGAAATGTCGTGTGGAACAAGTTTTATCCACAGAATCCACACCCTAAAACCCACCCAGATGGTTTAATGTTGTACTGTGAGCCGCTTACAGACTGTTTATTGGTGAATTGAACATATATCAGCTTGAATTTGCAGCAAACCAACCATACAACTGACCTGAAGACAGTTTGCAGCAACAGTGATGTATGAACTGTGATCTACTATATGTACTCGAGTGCTTTTTTTGCCTTAGAAGAAGAAAAAGTGTGAAAATAAATTGTTAAAGAGAACGACCTAAAAGATGCCATGCAGGCAGGTAAACAGGTGGACAGGACTGTACTCACTGCTGGGCTCTTTACAGCCCTTTACAGAACAACGTGAACGCATCAATCTTTTTCTCAGTGTCTTGATTATGAAGCTTTATTTGATCAGTTAAACCTCTGGAACGACCCATAACAAATCTGTGTGGGTACATATCGCCTGTCTGAATGTTAAAACACTCTTTTGTTAGGTTTAATCAGACACAAACCTGTTTCCAAAACAGTGCTTTCCTCTGCCCGGGTGCCACTGCACCTCAGTTGGTTCAGCTCACCTGATGAAATGCTGCAGGGGCCTGGGTTTGATTCATCTCTGGACCATTTCCTGTGTGTCATTCTCCTAACGCTGATGGCTTCCAGGTTGTATTTATGCCAATGCAGTCAACTGTTTTTGCTCTTTATGTTGACTGTTTAGGCAGCACGGTGGCACGGTGGTTAGCACTGTTGCTGCACAGCAAGAAGGTCCTGAGTTCAATTCCAACATCAGGCCGGGGTCTTTCTGTGTGGAGTTTGCATGTTCTCCCCTGTGTTTGCGTGGGTTCCCTCCGGGTACTCCGGCTTCCTCCCACCGTCCAAAGATAGGTTAATTGGATAATCCAAATTGTCACTAGGTGCGAATGTGCGAGTGAATGTGAGTGCGACTGGTTGTCTGTCCCTGTGTGTTGGCCCTGCGACAGACTGGCAACCTGTCCAGGGTGTACCCCGCCTCTCGCCCTATGACAGCTGGGATAGGCTCCAGCGCCCCCCGCAACCCTGAAAAGGATAAGCGGAAGCGAATGGATGGATGGATGTTGACTGTTTACCTGCACATAACCAAATATCAGCACTCAAAGCAAAAAAAAAAGCAAGACATTATAGACATAACATCTCTATGATATATAAAACTGTACACTGACATTATTTCAGGTCTCGTCAAACATTCGGTGATGCTACGTGCTCTATGCATGTCATCCTCGAAGAAATCAGATGTTTCATACAAGAATAAAAGCGATCATTCAGAACTGCCTTTGACTGGTTTGCTTCCCTGTAAGAGGACAAGGATCCAAACCATGGCAGCATAACCAGAACCAGAGCAGCCCTCACTGTAGGCCTCAGTGGTTTAGGTTTTTACTTTACTTTGGCACCTGTCAATGTGAGACTTTTGTCAGTCTCCTCAATATAGAAATGAAAAAGGGGGCTGGAAACAAGTCCAGGGGCATTGTCCTCCTGAAAAGAGCCCTGTGTCTGCTTTATAGGCACGGTTTTAATTCACTCTTTAATTACTGTAATAACAACTTGTTATTTTTAACACCTGTCCTGCCAAATCAAATCTTTAGCAGTTGTATTGTGTGGGCCCATGCCCGCAGAGCCTGCTCTTCATTATGGATCAGGATGGGATCTCCTCCGGAGTCTCCAGCAGGGAAACTTTTTGTACCTCCCCCTCAGCCTGCCTGCTTGGTCCCAACAGCACGTCGATGGTCAAAAGGTTCACATTTGGAGGCGCACAGAGGACCGGCGGCTCTCTACAAGGTAACACAAAGCAGCGTCTCTGCCCGGCTTTATTCCTTAAACAGTATTTGCAGCTTTTCGTCGCCAGCCTGTGCGCCGTCGTTAAAATCAGGCTGAGCTTAATTCCATGGATGTTGCGCTGAGAACTTTTACGCGTCGCTCAGCACAGATGAGCTTTTCCAAACTTTCTCCGGTGTTCACGTTTGTTCCGTGTCTGAATGCGGTGTTGCAGCAACTTTTTTCCCACAGTTATCAGGTGAAGACAGGTTGCTGCTGTTTGTGCGAAAAGATGCAAAGTCTTCTGTTTGAATCCGCTGTAGCCGCACTCATTTATCAAGAGAAAGTTACAGATGCGATGAAGACAGATTAAAACAGCGGCGAAATTGTAGAGTTGCTTACAGTTTGTTTGCACCATATGGTCGCGAGTTTACTGAGGGGGACTTTTCTTAACGTCTAACGCTGTAAATGAATATTTCTGCCTGCTCTCCAAAGCGAGTTTGCACTGCACAGATGAAGACTGGTACTGAAAACTTTTTTTAAAAGTAAACACTATTTTGTCAGGCCTTGTCAGAGCGATGCATTACTTACTTCAGCTGTGTGTGTATAGGTGTATGTGGGTGTGTGTGTGTGTGTGTGTGTTTTGGCAGGCAGAAATGAAGGAATCCCCCCCCTCCCTCACAGCTCTGGGAAACACCAGGCTGCTGTATTTCCATTCCTCTGCAGCCGTTCCTTGCCAGCTTTTATTGTGTCTGCTGCAGTAAAGGTGCATGACACTTTCACTGACACACTGTCATGAGCCAACTTGTAGGTGTGGTAACAGAAAGCCTCCAGAATAGCATGAAGTAAGCTGCTATTGCATTACATCGGATACATCTGTATGAAAAGGGGCAGTTAAAAGGGGCTAGCATTGTGCACCTCTTTTCCATTAGGATGCTGTGAGATGGAAAGAGTTCAGCCTTGATGCCTTTTGAGAACTTGCCTGCATTTGAGAGGCAAATGTTGCTAGCATCACATTTCAAAAGTTGGTACAATTTCCAGCAAATGGGGGAAAGTTTCTTGCGGTAGCTCCAGCTACACTTGTTCACATTGGTGGTTTAAAACCAGAAATTTCAAGGACCTGTGCTGTTGCCTGCTTTTCGACACTAGCACCACTCATGTTTGCAGCTAAAACGAATGGAAATATGCTCTGGATTAGGCACCAGTACTGTGTTGGTGAAAAGGGTTCTAAGAGAGTGTAATACACAGTTGCGACAGAGTGAATAACAGCGTTGCAATAATTGGCTCATTACAGGTCTCTACTTTATATAAATTTGGCTTCGATCTCGTGTAGTTCCCCTACTTTCTGGACCCATATAATTATGATGGAGTCAGATTTTAACCACCTAATTGTGATTCACTTTATGGCAGGCTCTGACAGGAATTTCCTCAAAACCTCCGGGAACTTTTTTGAAAAATCATAGTGATAAATGCTTCTGATAGTTTCTTGACACTGGCTTTAATGCCAACATTTTGATTTGTGTTTTTAAGTTTTATATTGAGAATTTATGGCATGAGGTAAAAAAAACAAACAACAAAACAAAACAAATTAAAGAAATTAGTTTTTAATTTAAAATATTAATTTTGAGCTAAGCAGTTCAAATCTGTTAAGGCCATGAGCTGTTTTCCTCATCAGATGTATTACTCATGACTCAGGTGGGATTAACAGACGATGCGGGTCCTTGTTTGGAGCAGAATTTCTTTTTTTCCTGACAACAATGTTCATGGGAATTCTCTGTGGAATTCAGTGCTTAGAAACGTAATGTCAGTCCAAGAAGGGAGGGTGTATTTATTTGCAGAGATGACCTAAAGGTCAGGGAAAAATGTACCTAGTATCGCTGATGATGAATTAGATCAGTCCAAAAGCATTTTTACAAAAGCATAATATGTAGTTCTTGGAACGCTCTCAAAATGAGAACATGTAGTGTAAGGCAGCATGGGTTTTTGGCACATTCTGTATGGTAAAATAAGTGAAAGATTTTTTCCTTCCTGATGAAGTGAAATAATGAAGTAAATAAAATCACTTTGAGTCTGAAACTTCCAACGAGAATCATTATTTAAAGGAGGCCAAGCACTTTGGTCCCTACCCTGCTAATTACCTTAGAGAATGTGCTTTTCTTAAAGTGTAATGACTTTCCAACAAACTCAGCAGCCAAACTGTTATGAGGCATCTCATGTATGTTCAGCTGTTAGACTGCTAGAGGTTGATTGCAACACAAGATTATGAGAGGAATGTTTTTATGGAGATAATCACAGATGCACTAGAAATTTAGAAGCTGGGCAGATTCCAGGTTTCATCATGACAGCCTGCATAATGATTCATAACAGTGCACTCCAGCTGATGATAATGACAAGTATGTAGTCTTAATGTTAAAAAGATGGCAAGGCTGTAAAAATTGGACTCTTATGCGCTAAACTGGGAAGCCAGAGGTTGATTTGCTTGCATTTTGAGAAATAAACCTGTCTTTCTGTCTTTTTTCCCTGTTTCTTGCAGAGCAGAGGTGATTCGCATGAGTCATTAAAGATAATCTAAAGACTTGATCTTCATCATTACTGAACATATACCAGGTGCCATGGCTCAAGCTGAAGTAGTACTACTGCAGTGTGCGCTGTTTTTTTTCTACTCGAGTGTCTGTTTGTGCCAGCTTGATTGCACTGGCACAAACTGTCCCCTGCTGGACAACTGTATCGAAGAAGTCCTGGAGAGCGGTGCCTGTTGTGCTTCGTGCTTACAAAAAGGATGTGCGTGCGAGGGATACCAGTACTACGACTGCATCAGTGCTGGGTTCAAGAATGGCAAGGTGCCCGAGGGAGACTCCTACTTTGTTGACTATGGTAGCACCGAGTGTTCCTGTCCTGTAGGAGGGGGCCGGATCAGCTGCCACTTCATCAGCTGTCCTGATATGCCACCAAACTGCATCGAGGTTTCCGAGCCTGCAGATGGCTGCATGCAGTGCGAACGAGTTGGATGTGTTCATGCTGGACAAAAGTTTGAGGCTGGATACTCCTTCCACATTGACCCTTGCCGTGTTTGCCACTGCCCTAATGAAGGGGGGAAGCTCATGTGCTACCCGGTACCAGACTGTGATCCGCAGCAAGTTCATAAACCCATGTTAGCTGCACCCACAGAGGATAATACAGTCATCAGGCATGATAATTTCCCATACAGGTTTGATCAACAAGGCCACACAGATCAATTTGCCACTCCTTATCACCTTCCTAATGGAAATCTTCCTCTCTTTAAATTGTCACCGCTTGATAAAGAGAAACCAGAAGACTATGATTATGGTCCTACAGACTTTCCAGAGACCTACCCACAGTCTTTGCTGTTTCCCACCCCATCTTCCTCTTCCTTTAAAAAAGTTCTATCTGTGTCCCAAGGCTCTGTCAAACCTGACCGCATCTCTTCTCTTCAGAGCTTTGACACGCAAGGCAAGCAGGCGCTGAGAGAACGATATGGAGTTCGTGACCATCCTTCAGGCAGAGAAGAAGTGACAGAAAGTCCCCTGAGACTAGAGCAGACTACTGACATGCCAAATATGCGTGCCACATCTTCTTGGCAGTTCTCGCAGGGTCTAACAAGTTTGCAAGGTGTCCTTTTTAATAATTTACGTCCACAGACAGATTTAGACGATTCATTGCATGGCCACAAGAGTTTGGGTAGTGTCATATTTCCATTACACAGAGAATTAGAGAGTGAAAAACATACTGAGTATCCACATGCGGGTTCAGAAAGTGCCATTTATCCTCAGAGAGGCACTGAAACTAAGGCACATAACAAAAATACATCAGATAGCGTGGCACCGAGGGGTTCTGTCAGTCAGACCAATGTGAGTCTTCCACAGAGGGGTACAGAGATCCAATCCAGTCAAGAAAGAGGATCAGATACAGTACATTTTCCACTGTACACCATGGAAAGCTCAGAGGTTCCCATCCATCCAGAGGCAAATTCAAATGGTCCAAAAGAAACGCAGAAGCTACTCACAGTTTATGAGAAGGAAAGGTTGAATGAGGAAGAGATGCAGGGGGAGAAGCAGGAAGAAATAGTACCTTTTCAGAATGTGTCTGGGCCTGAAGGAAAGGATGTGCCTTACACTATCGACACAGTGCAAGAGAGAAGCGAGGAGGACTCAGAGAGCAGCTTTCCAACCAGCATTTATGAAAAGACTACTTCTGAGCCCGTCACTCCTTCCCAAAGGCGGCCTGAATCCCTGACAACACCTGTATTCCAGTCTATCACCACCACCCAGCCACCAATGAGAGTTACACTGGAAGAAAGTCAGCCTGGTGGAGAGCCAAATCAGATGGTGATTAACCTTCACAGTGAAGGAAGACAGGAGGAAAAGGAAGGAGTGAAAGAGATTGAGGAAGATCGCCTTGTTTTACCCATCAAACCCGAGGAGGGTGAGTAAAAAAAAAAAAAAGATTACACAAGCCTTGCTATGCATGTTTTCTTCTGGATCCTAATTTGTGCTTTTTTTAGCATACAAACATAAACGGCACCATGGATTTTTTAGTACACGGACAATTTCCATATGAAACTTGGATTAAAATTGGGGTTAAACTAACAAAAAGCTTGTACAAAATAATTTTTAGACCTGGCAAAAATGTAGATGTGTCTCATGTCTACCTCAGCCAAGTGTAAAAACGTTCTGTTTCATTCTGTTTCTAATGACAGCCTTGTAACTTAAAAAAAACATTATTATCATGAATCAAATAGTAAAAGTAAACTTCTGAAGCAGTAGGAACATTTTGAGCAACTTTGTTTCTTGTCCTAAGGAGGAGGAATTTTTCATAACTGCTTTGCTCCTTACTGGGTCGGTGTCATCTTTCTGAACTTAACATTTTCCATTAAATTGTAGCAAATTGACCTTGGCAGTAGAGATATGTAAGATTAATCATTTCCCCTTTTTAATAACTTTAGTCGGTTTACACCACAGCTCTAAAACCCATTTTATTTCATGGGTAAGATATACTTGTATATACTATACTGAAAATTGTCTTTTTTAAATGTAATTAAGTACTTTGACATCCATGCAGCACTCACATTTAATAAACAATCAATTTCCAAAAATAAAAGATAAATAACCTGAAATATCTTAGCATATCGTAACATGTAAATTATATTAGTAGTACTTTGTCTCTTTATGATTCAAAGACAATGTTGATCTTTCAAGGCACTTTTGACGTTCTATATGTTTCACTCCTGTGTAGCAATGCTGGTACAGTGGAACCCCGGCTTACGAAGACACCATTTAATAAAAAATTCAAGTTACGAAGGCACTTAACGGCAATATTTCTGCCCGTGGTACGGCAAAATGCCCGTGTAACGAAATCCGTTTGAGAAATGCGTTTTGCTGTTCCACGTGAAAGACGTATTGTTGTTGCAGTGCGCTATTTCGTGTGCTTTTTGTTTGCAATTAGCCTATCGTTCATTCATAATGGGGCCGGCATAAGGCATAAATATGAAATATCATTGCACAGTGTACATACGTACATTAATTAACATAAATGTAAGTTTTAGTATGTTTAGAATTAAATTCCATAATGTTATGTACATGTACACGTACGTATGTATGCATCCATACGTATGCTTTCTTCAGCCTCCACCAAGAACTTCGTCTTCAGCCAGCATCGCCTCACTCAAAAGGCGATGGAAAAAGGTGCTTCGAAAAGTTTGACTTACGAAAGCACCTCTGGAACGAGTCGGGGTTCCACTGTATTAGAATAGAATTCAACTTTATTGTCATTGCACATGCACAGGTACAGGGCAACGAAATACAGTTTGCATCCATCCAGAAGTGCTTTAGTGATATAGATATATTACAATATATATTAGCAATAATATAGATATGTGAGTATATTACAGAAATGGGTCTATTATGGTATGTTATAATGTACACGGTATGAAGTATGTTGTGAATATTCTATAACTATAAGTATGTACAGGCTGTAGTGAGTACAAGCTATGTACAGGCTATGAACAGGATATAAATATGAAAAACTATACAGAATATGAAATAAATAACTTTACAGAATCTGAGATATACAGTTATACAGAAATGGGAACTATGCAAGTTGTAAACAGTTGTAGGATTAAAGATTATCGAATGTACAGAATGATTATTTACACAGAGCTATACAGTAGTGCAGTTAAGATAAGTGAGGGTGTAGATAATTTCTACAGAGGCTATATAAAGTGCTAGTGGTTGTGAGTGGTGGTTCAGTCCATGTTATTATTGTGTGTTTGAGGGTACAGTTGTCCATTGTGGGTGTGTGTATGTTCAGTCCATGAGTTTAACGTGGGTCAGATGTCAGGAGGCAGAGTTCAGGAGTCTGACAGCTGTGGGGAAGAAGCTGTTCCGGTACCTGGTGGTCTTAGTCCGTAGGCTCCTGTGGCGCCTCCCAGAGGGCAGGAGGGTGAAGAGTCCATGTGATGGGTGACTGGGGTCTTTGATGATTTTCCCAGCCCTTTTCAGACACCGCTTCCTGTAGATGTCTTTTATGGCAGGAAGTGGTGCTCCGGCGATGCGCTGGGCAGTTTTCACGACCCTCTGCAACGCCTTCCGGTCCGAGGCAGAGCAGTTCCCGTACCAGACTGTTATACAGTTGGTCAGGATGCTCTCGATGGTGCAGCGATAGAAGTTCACCAGGATGTCTGAGGACAGGTGGTTCTTCCTCAGAGTCCTCAAGAAGAAGAGGCGCTGGTGAGCCTTCTTGACCAGCTTGGAGCAGTTGGTCGTCCAGGTGAGATCCTCGGAGATGTGGACTCCCAGGAACTTGAAGCTGCTCACACGCTCCACAGCCGTCCCCTTAATGTGGATGGGTGGATGTGGGTCAGCATTCCTCCTGTAGTCCACGATGAGCTCCTTGGTCTTCTCGGTGTTAAGCAGCAGGTTGTTTCTGTCGCACCACTCAGCCAGACGATCCACCTCCTCCCTGTAGGCGGCCTCATCGTTGTCACTGATGAGGCCAATCACCGTGGTGTCATCTGCAAACTTAATGATGGTGTTGGAACCATCAGCAGGTCTGCAGTCGTGGGTGAAGAGGGAGTAGAGGAAAGGGCTCATCACACAGCCTTGTGGTACACCGGTGTTCATTGTGATGGTAGATGAGCAGTGGTTATCCAGCCGGACGTGTTGGGGGCGGTTGGTCAGGAAGTCCAGTAACCATTTGCAGATGAGGGAACTGATGCCCAGGTCTGTCAGTTTCCTGATGAGTTGTGAGGGGTGGATTGTATTGAATGCTGAACTGAAGTCTATAAACAGCATTCTGGCGTAGGTGTTGTTGTTGTCCAGGTGTGAGAGGACAGAGTGCATTGCGATGGAGACTGCATCCTCTGTGCTCCTGTTCTGGCGGTATGCGAATTGGTGGGGGTCCAGGGTGGGGGGGAGACAGGATTTGAAGTGTGCTAGGACCAGTCGCTCTAAGCACTTAGTGATGATGGGGGTGAGTGCTACTGGGCGGTAATCATTGAGGCAAGATGGGTTGGAGTTTTTGGGTATCGGGACGATGGAGGTGGATTTGAAGCAGGCCGGTACCACAGCGTGGGCCAAGGACAGATTGAATATGTCTGTGAGCACTCCTGCAAGCTCCCCAGAACACGCTCTGAGAACACGCCCGGGGATGCCATCAGGGCCTGCAGCCTTGTGGACATTGATCCTGCTCAGCACCGCTCCTACATCGGTGGGGGAGAGAGTCAGAGGTTGGTGGTCTGGCGTCATGTCTGCTTTGGTTGTGGTTGTGGGGTTCCCTCGCTCAAAACGAGCATAAAAGTTGTTGAGCTCGTTGAGGAAGGAGACATCAGAGGATGCGGGGGAGGGTTTGGTGGTCCTGTAGTCTGTGATGGTCTGGAGTCCTTGCCACATGCGTCGGGGGTTGGAGTTGGAGAAGTGTTCTTCTACCTTCTTTTTGTAATGGTGTTTGGCTTTTTTGATGCCCTTCTTTAGATTAGCCCTGGCTGTACTGTAGGCGTGTGCATCTCCTGACCTAAAGGCGGTGTTGCGGGCCTTCAGGAGGAGACGAACATCCCGGTTCATCCAAGGCTTCTGGTTGGGGTACATGGTGATCCATTTCTGGGTGGTGACACTGTCTGTGGTTTTGGAGATGTAATCCAGTACAGATGAGGCGTACTGGTCCAGGTCTGTGTGGGTGAACATATTCCAGTCTGTGTTTTTAAATCTGTCCTGGAGCACTGCGTCTGTCCCCTCTGGCCACACTTTAATTGTCCTCACAGCAGGTTTCACACGTTGGATGAGTGGTGAATACCGAGGTGTGAGGAACAGGGAGAGATGGTCCGATTGTCCAATGTGGGGGAGGGGTGTGGCTTTGTAGGCTCCAGCCAGGTTGGAATACACATGGTCTAAACAGCCAATAGCAAAGTATTTTATTGAAATCCATTAGAAGTAATAATCCAGTGGGCCTGTTTTACTGGATTTATGCAGAATCATCTGGGAAATGTTACCTGCAACATGTATGGGAAAAGCCGACCTATTTATGAATGCCTGCTACATGCTAACATCATGAAAACATCCTTCACAGAGATTCTTTGCATTACATTAATGCAGAAATATATACTTTATTTCTAACATAACTGTTCTGGTTTCTTTGACATCATGTGCATATTTGTTTGAGGTTTCTGCCAGTTGTATTGATGTGATACAACCTGTTGTCAAAACCTTTGACACTGTATTCACTGTAGTTTTAATGGATGACACTGACGTGTCTGCAAACACTCACCAACTGTTCTCCAAGTCGTAGTGAAACTGTGAAAGTGTGTCCTAAACTGGAAACAGGAGAAGTAACAGTAGTTTGCCTTTGAAATAAAAGTCGCACCTTTTGAAGAGTGTTGTCGAGTGTCTGCGGACACATTGGCATCTTCTTGTATTGGACGTATTGGACGTTTATTCCTGAGAGTCTAGAAACATTATGTTGACGATGTTTTTGATGTAAATTGCATATGCTTGAGCTAACATTCGTAGTACCTCATAAATAATTTTAAATACCACATTCATCTATTCATTTATTACAGTCATTTAAGACTGCCTTCCTGATGTATAGTTGTACAAAGTTGCCTGCACTTTCTCTGTCCCATTCTAAATACCAGTCATGTCACATGTGTATGGAAAAAACAGCCACATGTCCCTTGGTGTCAGAGCAGGCACAGAACTAGTGAGTCCAGGATGTGTCTGGAATAGGAGTCAAACACTCCTCCCATGGCAAACATCCGCTCACAGCAGTCTCCCACCCATCACCACCATCCTTCACCCTGAGCTCGCTCAGCTCCCTCGCAGGACCTTATAAATTCTTTCTGGCCACCTGCGTCAGCTGCTTTGATTTGAGATGTGTTTCTTTGTTGGTAATGTTTTTGTTTCAAAGATTTAGAAATAACATTTCTATGGTATTTATTTACATTCAAAAAAGTTATAGCATTGAAAAAGAAAGACACAAAAATGTGGCTGTAGTTTGAATGACAGTACGTGGTAGTTACACAGATGGTAGACCGCAACGTTGCTGACTCAGTTATATTTAGCTGGTCAAAGCCTTTCATATGGGACTGAGAGATAAATAATCTATTGCTGGTACACGTGAGCTGTTTTTTTTTTTTAAGGATGTGTGTAGCACGAGGCAGCAACAGAACCAGACACTGGTGGCCTGAAGGGCTTAGAGATACAGAGTTACATGTGCAGTGGCTACACTATCCGGTTGTTCAGTCTGACGTCACTAGCCGTGTCTGGGCCTAAACTGCGCTGCAGGTCCATATATCAAACGATCACTATGGCATTACTGAGAGTTGAAAAACTGTCTAAAGTCTTTCATCTTTAATAAAATGATCAGCGTTCTGCTCTACCAGGTGTAACAATTGAGTTTAACGTCCAGGCATCCATGAAAATGGAATTTATGACATTTAACGGAGTTAGAAGTTAGCAGGGAGTTAGCTCGCTAGCTTCTATCTAAATACAATATAGCATGTCCTGACTGCGGGGTTTTGGAAACAAATTAAAACGTACAGCTCTGTTATCACTTCCAACATAAATGAAGACAGAAAACTAAACAGCAGTGACGTTTGTAGGGTTACTGAAGTTTGGCTAGCTGGTATATGCATGTGCTACGTGACCGCTAGCGACACAGCTATGTTAGCATAATATAAACAAGCTAACTTTTTTTCCACTCGATAAAAGTTAACGTGAGTGTTCTCGGTGGTCAGGAACAAATGTAATCGCATGGCTGCATGGGCTGGGCTGTAGTTACATCCTAAAGTTTTAAAAACTGAGCTTAAATAAATGCTTAGCGGTAATAAAAGCCGAGGGAGGTCAACAGTGATCACTGACTGTTTTAGGATCTTTTTGAGATTAAATAGAAGAAAATACAAAACATTAAACATGTTAACAACACAAAAGCCATATTAAACGCAGACTACTTTAGGCCCGGAAGTAGGATTCGTCACGTCATCACTTAACGACCGGATTGAAAAATACAAGCATTGTGACAATTAATAGCATGACCTGAACACTGTAAATCGATAAAATGATCCTGTATAAGGTATTATAAACTGTGTTTATAATGTATTGTATAGTCTGACTAAGGATTTGATTTAAAATCGACTATTTAATCAACGTTATTTCATTTGTGGTGTTCCCAGTCAAAAGTGACCACTATAGGAAATGAATGGGAATCCACCCACCCCCTACCCCCTTTGGCCTCTGACCCCCTGAATGGCCCAGTGAATGACCAAATAAATGAAACCAACTGAACGACCCACTGAATGACTCAGTGAACGACTCATTGAACTACCCACTGAACTGAATTTGGTGGTGAGAAATGTTTGTTATGTTAATATAAGACTTGTTAAAACTGACTGGTCCATTGTGACCGGGAACATTCAAGTAAGGGAGGTGGGGGTGCACACAACCAGTTTAAACATAATGACCAAATTCTTTAATTTCATTTTTTCCATAAATTAGCAGTTTTGTAATAGGAACTTTGGGTCAATTATTCTGAAAATATGTTAGCAACCAACCCATGTTGTGGAGTTGGGGTTGGTTATTACTTTATCTAAATCTTATACGTTTGGAAAGTCTGCTTATGTCCCCTTAAATGGTGCCACATTTGTAGGGTTGAGCAGCAGAGTTTAGTATGTGGGTTTTACCCTCAAAAACAGTGACAAGTAATCGACTAAACACAAAAGTCATTACTTTTTGTGCTCAGCTGAGACTGAAGAAGTCACTTGGATGAGTGATGAAACGTTTCTCCCACTGAAAACGCTGCGTCCAGATGAACAGAATCGACCTTTTGGGATGTGCTATATTTAGTTATGTCATAGGAAATTGAGTTTTATTGTTTGAACGGTTTAAAGACCCCAACAATATGGTAAATGGACTGGTTCTTATATAATGCTTTTCTACTCTATCTTGAGCACTTCACATAACTTGTGCTTTCACCCATTCACACCCATTCATGCTCTGATGGATGCATCGAAGAGAAACTTGGGTTAGTATCTTGCAGACTGGAACAGACTAGGATTGAGCCACCAGCCTTCTGGTCAGTAGGTGACCAGCTCTACCCCCTGAGCTACAGCCACCCACAGGAAGCATAATATTATGGCTTAGAAGCCATAATAATAGCCAGGGTTATTCATTAAAAATGCTCCGAAAGGCACCAACAGCACGCACACACTCAGGAAAGAGGTCCAGTTTTAATTATTCAGAGTAGTGCATGAGGCCTACCAAACACTGGCTGTGTCACCTGCCAATCAACGTGGCCATACTCCTTACTGAGATTGGAAGCTATCCATAGAGGACAACATTATTTTCTTTTTCATTCATTTCCTGTTACTCCTCCCTGTGTTAAATACTTTTGGCCTTTTACGAATGAAGAATGTTAGCATGCAGGACTGTAGAGGGTTACTCTGTTAGTGTGTGTGTGCATTCAGCACATTTCATTTTTATTGAGCATGTGGATGATAAAATGTTCATTTGTTAGGAGGCTGGTTTTAATAAGTATTGTGATGAAAGAATGTGACTAGGTAATTTCTGTGCACCACATTTGATTTATTTTCAGGCCATTTGCAAAGTAATTCATTATAATAGGGAAGGATTTTTCTGCAGTGGACTGGCTGCTGGATCACAACCTGATCCCAAAGGTTCCTCCCCAAAATGACACATTGCCATGTCCTCTGTAGCATATGTACTGTAGGAGGATAAACCAAGGAGAAGTTATCTGTTGGGGTGTGAAAGTGCCCTTATTCCAGATAACATGCTATCTTCAGATAGAAACACTGCAGACTACAGACAGGTAGCTTCTAAAAACCGTAAAGCAAAGATAAAAGGAGATTCTCGCAGGGCTTCTCGACAGGCTGCTGATAATGAAGTTTATCAGCAGCCTGGCATATCATATCAGGATAGCACAAGAAAGGCATGAAAGATTTTGCAACTCTTTAACATCTGGCTCAAGATTTTTTTTCTCTTTTCTTTTTTCAAAAACTGGCACTGTGGTAATGTTTTTCAAAGTCCAAGTTTTTTCTTGCACATTATGTGTTACAAAATCATGTGCTTATGTTTAAGCATTTGTTGTGCTTTGTGACTTTCTCAGAGTCACCCTGAATTAAATGGATTTCGCTGTCCCTTAGAGCTCGCTACTATATACTATAAGGAAAATCATTAGTTTGTCATAAAAAAACCTGCATCCCATCTTTTCTTGCTAACTTTTACATCTTATCAAGTAGGTTACACCTATGCTTTGACCAGTGTGTCTTTGTCCTGTCTTCCTCCCTTCACCCCCAGCTGGTCGCCCCTCCCTGAGCCTGGTTCTGCTGGAGGTTTCTTCCTGTTAAAATTGACTTTTCCCTTCCCACTGTTGCCAAAGCGTTTGCTCACGGGGGGCTCGTCTCAGTGATGGGATTTTCTATGTTATCTTTGTATTATTGCAGGGTGACTTTTTAATTTCTGGGGAAAAAAACATTTCTCCCTATTTCGGGGGAGCTTTAGGGTCCCTAATAATATATCAATCATAAAATTTGACACCCTGCCCCCCCCCCCCCCAAACAGATACAGTGGGGCAAAAAAGTATTTAGTCAGCCACTGATTGTGCAAGTTCCCCCACCTAAAATGATGACAGAGGTCAGTAATTTGCACCAGAGGTACACTTCAACTGTGAGAGACAGAATGTGAAAAAAAAATCCATGAATTCACATGGTAGGATTTGTAAAGAATTTATTCGTAAATCAGGGTGGAAAATAAGTATTTGGTCACCTCAAACAAGGAAAATCTCTGGCTCTCACAGACCTGTAACGTCTTCTGTAAGAAGCTTTTCTGTCCCCCACTCATTACCTGTATGAATGGCACCTGTTTGAACTCATCATCTGTATAAAAGACACCTGTCCACAGCCTCAAACAGTCAGACTCCAAACTCCGCCATGGCCAAGACCAAAGAGCTTTCGAAGGACACCAGGAAAAGTATTGTAGACCTGCACCAGACTGGGAAGAGTGAATCTACAATAGGCAAGCAGCTTGGTGTGAAAAAATCAACTGTGGGAGCAATCATCAGAAAATGGAAGACATACAAGACCACTGATAATCTCCCTCGATCTGGGGCTCCACGCAAGATCTCATCCCGTGGGGTCAAAATGATCATGAGAACGGTGAGCAAAGATCCCAGAACCACACGGGGGGACCTGGTGAATGACCTGCAGAGAGCTGGGACCAAAGTAACAAAGGTCACCATCAGTAACACACTACAACGGCAGGGAATCAAATCCCGCAGTGCCAGACGTGTTCCGCTGCTGAAGCCAGTGCATGTCCAGGCCCGTCTGAAGTTTGCCAGAGAGCACATGGATGATACAGCAGAGGATTGGGAGAATGTCATGTGGTCAGATGAAACCAAAGTAGAACTTTTTGGTATAAACTCAACTCGTCGTGTTTGGAGGAAGAAGAATACCGAGTTGCATCCCAAGAACACCATACCTACTGTGAAGCATGGGGGTGGAAACATCATGCTATGGGGCTGTTTTTCTGCCAAGGGGACAGGACGACTGATCCGTGTTAAGGACAGAATGAATGGGGCCATGTATCGTGAGATTTTGAGCCAAAACCTCCTTCCATCAGTGAGAACTTTGAAGATGAAACGAGGCTGGGTCTTCCAACATGACAATGATCCAAAACACACCGCCCGGGCAACAAAGGAGTGGCTCCGTAAGAAGCATTTGAAAGTCCTGGAGTGGCCTAGCCAGTCTCCAGACCTCAACCCCATAGAAAATCTGTGGCGGGAGTTGAAAGTCCGTGTTGCTCGGCGACAGCCCCAAAACATCACTGCTCTCGAGAAGATCTGCATGGAGGAATGGGCCAAAATACCAGCTACTGTGTGTGCAAACCTGGTAAAGACCTATAGTAAACGTTTGACCTCTGTTATTGCCAACAAAGGTTATGTTACAAAGTATTGAGTTGTATTTTTGTTATTGACCAAATACTTATTTTCCACCCTGATTTACGAATAAATTCTTTACAAATCCTACCATGTGGATTCATGGATTTTTTTTTCACATTCTGTCTCTCACAGTTGAAGTGTACCTCTGGTGCAAATTACTGACCTCTGTCATCATTTTAGGTGGGGGAACTTGCACAATCGGTGGCTGACTAAATACTTTTTTGCCCCACTGTATTGGTTTGTTGCTTCAAGGCAACACTGTGCAACAAGGGCAGTCAAACACCAAGTTATTCTATAATAAGTTTTATTAGTACAACAAGGATGAACAAATAAATAAACAACAAATAAACAATGTAAACATTTCACAGAACAATAAAACACCAAAATACATCCAACATTTGACCATAACCCCACGCACACGCACGCGTGCGCGTGTGCATGGGGTTATGCATTAACTTACATTCATTTCCTGGAGACTTATCCTGACCCTACCCATCACAAGTCCCTGCCTGAACCTAACCCTAACCCTGACCTTATCCTAAACCTAACCTTACCCTAACCCTGACTCAAGCCTTCACCCTAAAATTTAATGATTTACCTTGCAATTTGTTCCCGTAAAGTAGGTGAGACCTCACAATGTGAGTGTGTAAACAAATTTGTGTCCCCACAACAATAAGTAATACACGACCACACACACACACACACTACCAACTGACCCCTGAGCTCCTAAGTGTCCCTCAAACTTCATTCAGGGATCCACTCCTCTACTTCACTGTCACTCCCTGAAAGCTCACTGTCCTCACTTTCTGAGGACAGTGGATCCCTCAGAAATATACATTTATTTCTGAGGACAGAAAGTACACATTCCCTTGGTTTCCTTTCATAAAAGCTTTTTATGTCCATGTCCTGTAATTATCAGTAGATTGTAAAGTAAAAAACATTGACTATGATCATACAAATGCACACAAACACATCTCTACACACATATGCTAATGCATTATATTGCCTGAAAAAAACTGGGCTAACTGCGCAGTGTTGCCTTGAGGCAATTAATGTAAATTTTTTATATACATTTATTTCACTATAAACATGTAAAATAGCGATCTTTATCGTACCTCCTAATGGAGATGTCTCTCATGTAGGACTGTTCGATATAACGATATATATCGGATGACGATATAAAAACGTCAATCGTTTCATTTTACGCTATCGTTTGTTTCGTGGTGTCGCAAAATAAACTCTTTATGGCAATATTTTTTCATGGTTTTGATGGTCACTGTAGTGGCTATATTAATTTCTTAAAGTTCTCTCTTTCTCTTATATTTAATATAACCACACTACGGACGGACAAGCGCCTGGTTTTATGCGTTGTCGTTAGCAACAACAACGGTAAAACCATCACGTGTCCGCTTGTTTCTGTTCCACATAAACCTTTCACAATAAAGCTCAAGATCCTGTTGAGACTTTTCAAAATAAACTGAATCACATGAAATAGTAGATTATTTACAGATGAGAATTAAAAAAGAGCCGCCAGGTGCTAAAAAATAAACCTTAGACTCAAACCTTAGAACGGGCTTTTCCCCGCAGCACGCCGTGTAATAAATACTCACAAAGAAAACGGCGGCCGTTACAACTTATGTCTAAAAATGTATCGTTTCATGCATCGGTTAAAACACTCGACTCCAGCTACATGACGCGCAGCTGGAAACACTTCACACAAGTCGAGCTGCCCGAGATTCACAGAATTTACAGAAAATGTTACATTTTTGTGATTTATATCGTTATCGGACGATAGAATTCTTAATTTAATTAATACCTGATTAGGCAATTGTTAGTCCCTTACTGTCCACCGGGTCACCAGCAACTCATTTAAGGGTTTGGGTTATGCTTTAGTGACATGCCAAATAGAAGCTTTTACAGACTCTGGATGGTGTCACATATTACATATGATTGTATCAATCTACCATGCCACAGTCACACGAGTGCTGTCCTGTTTAAAATGGAATAGCATAGAGGCTCCGTTTTGAAGCACTTTAAAATTTGGCAACATGCTTCCATCAAATTTTGAGAATGAACGTCCCCTCTGCTATGTGTCTGGTGCCTTTTCTCTCACTTTCATTAACTTTGAAACCCATTCAAACAACCAGCATAGAATCAATGTTAAATTTCAGAGCATGCAGAAACGATGTGTTTTATTTTGGAGCAGTGAATGCTACTCTGATTGTGTCATATGGCCAAAAAGTAATCCTAAACAAATGTTTGTTTTCTGAGATAAACAGATGGTAACACTAGTTGTTCTTGTATTTTTATTGTTGCTCTTTTCAGAAAACTGATCATATAACAGATAAGTCAGGACTCCTCGACCTTCCAGCCCAAAAAAGATCATAGTTTCCTAGGAAACCTTAATCAAACAGGAAGTGAAAAGAAAGATAAATAGCTAGTGAAACTGAAAGTCAGTTTCAGTATGCAGACATGAGTGGAACCTCTAGTTTGATATTTCTTTTTATACTTACCTCTACATCCTTAAGAAGCTTTACCTTTTCCCAGGATTCATCTGTAAATAAGAATATGTTCTATATTTGTCTGGTTAAATAAAGGTTAGCTAGTTTAACCATACTTGATGTTTGTCTTCAACACAGTTAATATGGACATAAAATCATATTTTACAAATACGTTACAAATGTCTTTTGCTGGTTAAGCACCAGGTACTTAGGTGTAGCGATTTCTGTTGACTAAAACTTCATAGAAAAATGTAGCATCTGCAGGATTTAAGTGTGGCAACAGTCCGTGAGTTTAAGTATTACGGTAAAGAAGCAATTTTGCATTATGCAGCTCCACCATCAGTTTTCTGTAAAATACGCAAAAGTTTAAATTTTTTTAAAGAAGCAAGTGTCCTCTGCAAGCAGTGAGTCATAAAAGTTTCACTCAGCTATTCAGATATCCTAAACAGTCTGTCAGAGAGACGGAGTGGCTGATCAGTCAAAAAAGGATGATTTATTCTGTCAGCGAGCTGCTTCACACTCCCCGTCTCTGGACTCAGGTGAGTCAGTCTTGAAGTCGCTTTTTAAAGGTTACTGTCAAGATAAATCAGGCATGACGACAACAGCTGTCTTTGTGTACAGTAATGTGGCTCAAGTCGCCATCTGTTACATCCCCACTTCCAGATGGGATTTGGGATTCCCCCGAGGTAAAAGATTCTGATTTGAAATGGAGTTCATTTTAGAAAGCCAAGAGACATTGTGTAATGTAAATGTGACAAGAAACACTAAACTTTTATAGCTGGCATAATGAAAGAACACTTGCTAATCCAGCACAGGGAAGTACAGAAGTGCTGTTTTACCAGTGAAAACTCAAGTGAAGTTTCCCCTCACTGCTGTAAAAGTCATTTTTTTGCAAGGAACGAGGAAAAGCACAGACAACAACCTGACAAAAACTGAGAGAATGGACACAGACTAAATACACTCACCACAGACAGACAAGTAATAAAGTGCAGGGGAATGCATTAAACAGAACAAAGGAGGGAAGTAAAAACACAGAAAACCACAGAAAACAGGAAAGAATGGCAATCCACACAGGACCCGCTGAAAATGAGACTTACAATAATAAGAAAGGATCAAAAGAAAGATCTTGACAAAAATATTGTTTTTGGATGAAGTCTTTTAAATTATAAACACAGAAAAAGTTGGGAAAATGTATTTTATTCATTTTAATGAATAATAAACACATATAAATAAATATGTAGATGCCAACTATTCACTAACCTGGTATGTAAATCCAGTGTCTACCACGTATGTCATTGTGTTAGCTGTGGTAGTCGTGATACTTTTAGTGTTCTGCAGGCTTCTCTTAGTTATGGAGAGTTGCTCTTAGGAGTATGCAGTTATAGCAGCAGGACTTAGAGACTGTTTTGCTCTTAAAGGCTCCCAGGGGTATACATTTTTGCCAAGTTAGTGATGCTTTTTCTGGATTTGGTAACTTTCAAACCCCCCGTAACACTTTTAGTGTTACAAGGGTTTAACTTTTAAACTTTTTTGCCACCAAATACTCACATTTGACATTTTGCTTTATTTTTTTTATCTCATATGTTTGAAGAGAGTTGCACAGTATAAAGTGCCAGTGTACGGGTGAGCAAGAAACAACTTTATACAGACAGCTTCTCATTAGCTATAGATTTGTACACATAATAATAATGGACAGGAGTAATATCCAGATGAGCAGAGTGAGGACTAGACAGAAAAGCCAAATCATCTTTATATTCACATAGTTTTTGGTTTTTATATAGTTGTAAACGTTTGCATTGACAGACAGGTTTAAACTTAAAGGGATAAGTTGGCATTAGCTTGAACGAAAAGCTAGATTCAAGATTCAAGAAGTTTGTTATCATCTACACCGCAAAACACAAATGGTTACGCAGAGCAATGAAATTCTTACTTTGCAGGTTCCCCTCACACGACTAAAAGAAAGTAATAGTAAGTAAAACAGTAAAACAGTGCTGTGTAGATCTTGTAGTTTACATGTGGGTGCAAGTAGTTGCAACACTGTCACAGTGATAATAGCTCTCTCTCTCTCTCTCCATAGATATATATATATATATATATATATATATGTGTGTGTGTGTGTGTGTGTATATATATATATGCAGAGTATACAATATTAAGGTGTATATGTAGAGATATGTACAGAACTGCAAATTTACAGGTTAGAGGTAATTACAGTTGTATTATGTTGTGTATAGGTGTGCAAAATTGCAAATTTAGAGTTCTGGATAAACAGTTCGACATAGTCAGTGTCTAGTCTGTCAGATCTACTTAACCTGAATGTTGTCTTGACTTTCATTTTAAGAGAATCAAGTAACTTTATCTAGGAGGAAAGACTGAAGGTGAAAAAAAGCAGAAAGCATACACATATAACACGTTACCTTTGTGTACCTTTGTGTATTAAAGTTGTTTTAAAGATTTGGAAAGAAAAAAAAGACACCGCCTTGCAAACATTGTCAGTCCAAGTTTTAAGTGTTAGCTGACGGTTACAAAAGATTTTGCCGCCAGTCAGTGACTAGGCTAAAGAATCACAGAAACGTGCAGTTAAGTATATTAGTGGAAGAGTGGAAAAACAACGCTGGCTTGTCCGTTGCTTGTTTGGCTTATGAAAGGAAACTCTCAGCCTTGCTTTCAGAAACACTGGTAGCTGAGAACATCTTGACACTGTAATAGCTGGGGACTGTTTGCTCCAATACACAGTGCAGCCTGGAACACACAAGCCTGAAATCTCTGCTCCGAGTGAAGTAATTGTTGAGTCGCTATTATTCATCATCAACGAGATATATCGGGTTGTATTATGTTGTAGACATTATTTATTACAATAATTTTTTATTACACCTTTAAAAATAAGATGCCCAACATGAGTCCTCACTGAACAGTTTTGAGACAGTCCCCAGAGAAAAACAATCAAAATGCCAGTCACACTCCCAGGCACTGAAAGATAGGATGGTCATGGAATATGCTTCTCACAATCTGGACTGCTCATGGCTGTCCAGCCAAAGCACGTTTACTTGTATCATCAGTTTAACAGAATTTCTTTCACTTCTGTGTGCTGAGCTCATCTAGCACACTGTGCCAGTCCTGCATCGAGGTAGTCTGCACATGTTAAGAATATCCGAGACCAAAATTTCCATCTGTTCACAACTAATCACCCGGCTTTGTCTTCCATACACAATAGCAAACACTGAGCCTGAGTTCTTTTGGAAAAACAGTGACTTTGATCATACTTTTGGACTGCATTCAAACAGTGAAGTATTTACAGAAAGCTTTGAAGATACAGGTTTGTAGAAGTGATTTACCTCTTTAAGGAATTACCATGAAAACTGTTCCAAATGAGTTATGCACAGCACATGATGATTTGGTGATTTACCACATGTGAGTTTGGCTGAAATGACTGAGACTGATTGAGTGAACAGTTAAATTACATCGCATCACATACACTTTCTATTCAGTTCAATGTTATTTATTTACATAGAACCAAACGACAACAACAGTTGCCCCAAATCCCTTTTTATTGTGAAGACTCGCAATATTAAAGAGAACACCAACAATCAGACAAACCCCTACAAGCAAGCACTTGGTGACAGTGGGAAGGAAAAACTCCCTTTTAATAGGAAGAACCCTCTGGCAGAACCAGGCTCAGGGAGGGGTTATGGCTGAGGGGTGGAAGACAGGAAAAAAGACATCATGTGGAAGAGAGCCAGAGTTCAATAATAACTAATGATTAAATGCAAAGTGGTTTATACACACAGAGATTGAAGAGAGGTGAGTGAATAAAAAACAGTGCATCATGTTAAGGATTCAGGGTCACCTGATCCAGCCCTAACTGTAAGCTTTATCAAAAAGTTTTAAGCCTAATCGTAAAAGTAGAGGGTGTTCCAATTCCACAGAGGAGGGGCTTGAAGGATGAAGATTTAGAAAAGAAGGCTCTATGGGAGTAATATATATTTATATATATAGATATATATTTTTTTTAAATACTCACAAATTATTATTTTTCCTTGCAGAAATAAAAATATACAGAAGTTAGAGACGCTAATGCCATTTGCGGTTTGTCCTTGGCCCTGCTGCTTGCATTTTAAACCAACACTGTTTATATTGTCCAAATGCCTCGTCAAGCACTATTGATTGGGGCCATTTGAATTATGGTTATTTATGATGACTACCACGCAACGGCAAAATAATTAGTGTTGGAGGCTGAGAGGGAGACATTCTTTTATTCCATCGTTTTGGAGGAGAAACACAGGATATTAAATGGCTTCCATTTACATACAATTAAAGCAGCAACATCTTTCTACAACTGACACTCCATTTTACTCATTTACTCATCATTAGTTCATATAAAACAGTTGTGATTCAACAAATGCTGCTTGTTAGTTCCAAACAAGCACTCTTGTACACAGATGGTGATAAGATTTTATAGACAATCCGTCTTTGGAAAATTGGGTGACAAAGTCTGATAAAATAAATAATTTGTTTATTCAAGTATCTTCAGGGAGCTGAAGACTTTTTTTTTCTAAACAACAAAGCACCAGTTTCTTGGTTTTGTTGTAATAGGTTCCCACTACAGGAAGGTATCATACACTATATTGCTGGAAGTATCCTCTCGTTTGTCTGCACATGCAAATAAACTTGAGTGACATCCAGACACTGATGTTGCTCTATTCGTGCCAATAGTATTCTGTCAGGTTAAGGTCAGGACTCTGCATAGGCCAGTCAAGTTCTTGCACCACAAACTAGCTCATCATTGTCTCTATTCTGAATTGTGTACCTATGCATACATACACAAACACAAGGAGAGCAGCAAAGTCTCTCTTTGATTTTACATGGTCTACTAGTTCACGGCTGAGTTGCTTTTGTTCCTAACTACCTCCACTTTGTTATAATACCACTAACAGTTGACTGTGGAATATTTAACAGTGAGGATAATTCACAACTGGACTGGTGGCATTCTATCACAGTGCCACACTGGAATTCACTGAGCTCCTGATAGCAACCCATGTTTTCACAAATGTTTGTAGTAGTCTGCATGTCTATGATTTTATACACTTGTGGCCAGGGAAGTGATTGAAACACCTGAATTAAATTATCTGTTCATGACCTTTTGGCAATATAGTGTCGTACTTGGCTTCATGCAAATATAAAATGCTTGCATCCAGCAGCTTATAGTATCTACCTCTATCTATCCACCAGATCACCAGCAACCTATCAGGCACTTTATATTGTAAGGTAGACCCTACGATAATACATACAGAGAAACCCCCAACAATCATATGACCCTATGTGACCCGGCCATCTCTCACCAGTTGGGGTGAGCAGCCTACGCCTATTGCAGCATAACTAACGGAGGATTCAGGGTCACCTGATCCAGTCCTAACTATATGCTTTAGCAAAAAGAAGTATAGTGTCTGTCTCCTGAATCCAAACTGGAAGCTGGTTCCACAGAAGAGGGGCCTGAAAACTGAAGGCTCTGCCTCCCATTCTACTTTTAAATACTCTAGGAACAACCTCCAGATTTCTGCTTGAAAAGTCAGGTAGGTACTCTGCACTAAAAATCTTAGAAATATGGTAACAAGCCAGATACTAACTCTGTATGGCATTATCTTGGCCAGTAATTAACTTTTCAGATGGTAGCCTAATGATGATCTCAGAGCAGCAAAAAGAGAGCCATGGCAGCTTACCTAGATCACCTCCCATCAGACACCAGAGGTTTATTCACAAAGCACATGCACAAACAAACCAGAAAAAGCTGCTCGCCTGACTCTGAACCACCTCTGAAAACACTTACCCCATTCAGACTTCAGCTTCTCTGCAATCAAGTGCAATTAATTTTGCTTCCAAAGACAATAGCCAACTGCAAGCACAAGATGGCAGTAATCAAAAGTGCGCATATAAACAGGTATTAGAGAATCTTTATGATAGGATGCTTTTTAGATAAAAGTAGAGAAATCTTTTTACTTTAATATATTTTTGTTGATGATATTTTTACATTTCACTTCCATACAAGCACTGCTTGACTTGCTTGTCACGTTGGAATAGTGCTTGGACATAACAGCATATCATTTGGCTGCAGGGTGTTAGTGCTTTGTTAGCTAAACAGGCCAATGAGAAAGTTTGTATATGCTAGCACTGATTAAATGCTGTACCATGAACCACAGTTTTATGGTTTAAGGTGATTCTGTCTTCATCAGTTTTTTAATGGTTGTAATGTGGTGAAAATTTGTTAATGATAATGAATTATGTAAGGGTTATATTCATGCTAGGTTAGGGTATATCAGTAGTGGATGCAGGTTTTTGTAGGTGAGCACTGTTGCTCATTTATCTTGAAACAGAAGTTCATGATATCTAATGGCAGTGTAAACACTTCGGATTCTACCTTTAAATCTTCCCAGAAACTGGAAAACATAGGACCCCTAGGATTAATTAATTTAAGCATGGCAAAGTCATATGGTCATGGGGAAAATTTTTGACAGTGGCATAAATTCTCAATTATACTTTAGGTTTTATTTAGATTGCTTTTACGTTTCTGTAGTAAAGAACAATTTCAAGCATTTTATTATTTTCAAAAACTTTATTGGCAAAAAAAAAAAAATTTTTAATTTAGGCAGTGGTGCCGCTGCCAAAACGTTTAACCAGTATTTTGTGGTAGCCAATTCTAGAAACTATTGACTGCAATGGCTTGGAAAAGAAACAGTCAAAACACACTGTGGCAAACACACAGCAGTTTGTCCCAGATGCTTGTTTAATCACGTCTCATTATCTGAAATAATTTCAACAGAGCATTTCCATTGCACTGTTTGCAGTCTGAGCCACACTTTCTGCTCTCTCAGGCAGGACAGTTTTCCTGGTTTTAGCTTTTCGTAGACGTAGCTTTAGATGACTGATTGTTCAGATGTAGAATTATGTGTGTATCTGTTTCCTGTTGGTCAACATAGATATGATGTTACAGATGTTTATTCTGAGCCATTTTTAAGATGTTCTGATCTCTTGAAAAACTGTTTTGGAAAAAAGTCTGATAACGTCCTTTCCACTTTAATAGTTACACTGTAGTAGTAGTAATTAATATTAGCTCATTCAGGGAAAGGTGAAAGGTGGCAGAGCAAATGTCCTTAATAGTCTATAACAACAGCATGAATACAGCACAGGATTAACTCCAGTTTCTTGGAGTCACCTCGTGAAGGTCGACATTTGACCCTTTCCAGATCAAGCAGTCACAAAGTAAGAAGGAAACCCTTCAAATGAAGTATGCCAGGCTCTGCAGCAGCAACAAATCATCTGGCTCTCTCATACTGCTGCCTGCAGTATTGACTTGACCAAGACAGAGAGTCAGTCATTTAAAGACAAACAAAACAAAGGAACACAATCTCAATTATTTACAAAGTGTTTTCCAACCCTCGGGTGCCCTGCATCTTCCCATTGTCTCCAGGCCTCTGATATAACATAAGAGCTTTAAGTACCCCAGGTTTTTGTTTTTCGTTTGAAACTTGTCTCCATCTCCCTGTGTGCATGTGTGTGTGAGGAGGAAAAGAGAGAGAGAGAAAGATAGAGACAAAGACATTAATGAGAGAGCCCTACAAACCCCTACAGCCCTGTCCATGGGTAATACTGCTGTTATGAAGGTCCGCTTCCCTAACCACTGCTGCCCGACCTACTGTATGACCCCAATCACCAAAACAATACTCCATTCTCTCCAGCTAAACACAGACTGCACAGATGACTATCTGGGAATACTGTCCACTAAATATTTTACTTTGTAGAATACCGGTGTTATGGCTGTTCCAATATTTACATAGTGGCCCACATCATGGCATAGCAACAGAGCACAATGTAAGGATACGCAAAAGGACGCGCATTTCATTTGTTTCCTTTTGCTCTGCTGTTGTTTTTTCATCACAGAGGGGAACAAAGCTCAGCTCTAAATATCAGCGACAGATTTCTTTTAATCTTTTCTTATTCCCAATAACTGAAGATGCCTCTTAAGATGTCTGCATTCAGCATCTGGCATAGATGTTGTAAATAGTGGATGATATTGATTCACATCTCTTGTTACCCTCTTGCATATCTGCTTGATGGCTTTCTTTTACATATCTTGAGTGGATCTGTGAAAGCTTTCCGTCTCTCAACATGCTCTCGCTCGCTTTGTTCTCAGTGGATATTGGGGGAATTTTGCTTGTGAAGCCTCATTGGCAGGAAGTAAATCCTTTAAGTAAAAAGTAGATAATGATATAGAAGTGGCTTCCTTCTTCTTATCTGAATTTAGAAAGATGGCTTAGTTTGCTTTTGTTACCACCCTAGTCAGTGCACTTTCTTTGCGACCTGCCAGAACTAAAGTGGGGCATCAAGCAGCTAATCATCCAGAAGACTGCATTTGTTTGTGCTTTAGGACTTTGTCATGAGACAGAGTCAACAAATGCTTGGATCTACTGTTGAGTGCATTCAAATCTTTGCTACCTCTTGATGAGGAGGAGGGGTAATTGGGGAAACAGAAGATTGTTATTTTTGCAGCAAACTAGGCCACAAATATTGGTTCACAATGAAAACATGAAACAGCGAGCTGAATGAAAAGTAGCACATTATACTGTCCTGGTTGCCTTTTCATAATGGAAACCACACTTGCATCACACGAGGTGAGCACCTCCAAATTAACCAATTAAAAACAATTTAAAAAGCACAGTCTTACCAAGGCACCTCACATCAGGAAGTGACCAGTCTGTTTAGTGTCTGTTGCTACAAGTCAGCCCTCGAGAGCTTGTATGAAGTCCACAATTTGTTAGGCTTTTGCTTGCTCACATCTTACATTCTGAAGACTTTCCCTCACCATGATGAACTCCTGAGCAGCCTTCGAGCATCCATTATGCCTGTTTTGGAATAAGAGTATGACATCGGAGTGCTGGCATAAACTTGTTATCCAATATCCTGTCTTAGCAAGAGAGTTCTCCCCCAAGTAAATTCAAGGACCACAAAGTGGCCAGATTTAACTTTTCTTCCTTCTACTCTGAGAACTGTTGTAAACATCCTGATATAAAGCATTTGACTATGGGGAAAAATTGACCACTGTTGTTGTAAATACATTATGAGCGCTTTAATTATGTTGCTTGTTGTTCTTTTGTTCATTGTGATTCCTTTCCTCATGTGGGGAGGCTGTGAGCCTGGCTGGATCTCTAGCATTTGCCAGTGACTACTGCAATACTTTGGATAATTTTACAGGACTGTAGCTAGTGCTATAGAAGAGGAGCGAGCATAAGGGGACAAGCATTTTTTAAGTGGCAAGTAATTTCAGTTCAGTTTATTTATCAAGCTCCAAACCACCACAATAGTCACCTCAAGGTGCTTTATATTGTAAGTTGTAGACCCTTCAATAATACACCAAAAAGCCAGACAATCAGACAACCCCCTCTGAACAAGCCCTTGGCAACTTTGGTAAGGAAAAACTCCCTTTTAACATGAACAGATTTTAAGCAGAACCAGGCTCAGGGAGGGGCAGCCATCTGCTGAGGGAAGGGAGACAGGACAAAGATACGCTGTGGAAGAGAGCCAGAGATGAATAATAACTGATTAAATTCGGAGTGGGGTATAAACACATGGAGGATGAAGACAGAACAATATTATGAGAAGTTCCCATCAGCCTAGGTCAGGGGTGGGCAATTCCAGGCCTCGAGGGCCGGTGTCCTGCAGGTTTTAGATCTCACCTTGGGTCAACACACCTGAATCACATGATTAGTTCGTTACCAGGCCTCTGGAGAACTGCAGGACATGTTGAGGAGCTAATTTAGTCATTTAAATCAGCTGTGTTGGCTCAAGGACACATCTAAAACCTGCAGGGACACCGGCCCTCGAGGCCTGGAGTTGCCCACCCCTGGCCTAGGTCTATTCCAGCATAACTGAGGGTTCAGGGTCATGCGATAAATCCCTGATTAGGAATTTTTTCAAAATGTAAAGTTTTAAGTCTGATTCTTAGGAGAGTTTTAAGTAGAGAGGGTGTTGTGGTTCCACAGAACTGGAGGCCAAGGTAATGCCATCCAGAGTAAGTGTCTCATTGGAACCCATGTTTCTGAGATTAGGGCAGAATACAATCACTTCAGTTTTATTTGAATTTAGAAGCAGGAAATTTGAGGTCATTCAGGCTTTTAAGTCTTTAAGAATATTGATCTGTGAAACCAGCACCCTAATACAGGAAGTCTGAATCAACTCCTATGAGTTTTACCCAGTGCTTAGACGGAGCCGATGGGGACTCGCTCATGATTCTCTGGGTTGGTGACAGATTCCTGCAGCCACACACAGACACTAATCTGCCAAGGTCGAAGCTGGATCATGTCTACACACACAAAATCTAGAGATTAGAATAATTTTTATTACTCAAACTGCATTTCTTATTCAACATATTAATTAGATTTATATATTTGATTAAGAATAAAGATGATTTACTATAAGCACATATGGATAAACTCTGTTATAGCACTCTGTATCATTTTAAATATAAAAGGCTGAATGTTAAATCTTCAGATTTAATGAGCAGTAAGCCTGGGGGACTTTAAAGATTTCAAGATGACACAATAAATTGGTCCGTTTCATCTGGCTTCATTTAATTAACCTGGATATCATCTGCACAGCAATGAAAATGTATACCATGCCTTCAAATGATACTGACTAATGGAAACATGTATAATGTAATTGGTTCAGGCACAGAACCCTGTGGAACGCCATAATTAATCTCTACTTTTAAGATTCCCTTTTGTCAAAGCTTATAATTGGGATTGGGTCAGGTGACCCTGAACCCTTCCTTAGTTACGCGAGGGAGTTTTCTTCCTGTTAAAATGGACTTTTTCCTTCCCATTTTTGCCAAGTGCTTGCTCATAGGAGTAGTGTTACTGATATGGTGACATTACATGTAAAACACCTTGAGGTGACTGATTTTCTGAAGTGGTGCTATATAAATAAAACTGAACTGAATCGAATTTTAGCTGCTAAATGTTTCATTGTGTTTTCCACCTGGTTGTACAGTTTAATGCCTGGTAAGCAGCACATAGTGAGAATGATCTCACACAACAAACTTAGCATACCATATTAATATTCACATTTTCAGCCACTATCAAAACCTTCCACTTTGGGATTGCTGTGACTGACAGATGTGAGAGACAATCTGAAAGAGAAGTTTGCATTTTGTGGCCAATCTGTGCATCTCTCTCAAACTCTTGTTTTCAAGGCCATAGCTCATCCAGACTGTTGCTGCTGTGGGATTCCTAACAAAATGAGCCTTCGTGATGCAGACACCATTGAGAATAATGCACACTGACAGAATGTGAATGTACCAGATTATAAAGGAAATTACTCATTACGGACATTTGCTGTGGATAGGTTTAGAGCTTATGCACCACACTGGTGTTGTATTGCAGCAGTTTATTACATCTGTGTCTGTTTGATGTAGACCTGCAAAGATGGCAGTGAATTAAACTTTTAGGTCAAATTTGGAACATTGAATTTGGATTTAAAGATGCCTGCTGTCTCATACTCAGAGGAAAACAGCAGAAGTTAATTCTCATGAAGCAGCTGGAGATAAACCCAGAGAATTTCTAGCTTTGCCTCCGAGGAAGGCAGAGCAGCACAGTACTGTATGGGGCTTTTGTTTTCAATTTTTGTCAAACCGCAGCTCTGACTCAGTGTAAGAATAGGCCTTTGAACTCAGCAGTTTCTGCTTTGCAGATGAGACCCTGTAAAGCTGAGTGGGAAGAAAGGCCAAGAAGAAATGAGGATGATATTGGTATCACTGTGGTCATGTTAAAACCTCACATGATGTTTGTTGGGAAATTCAACAATCCATACATTGACCACAATAATGTCTTAGGTTGTCTTAGACTGTTGGTCATGGCCTTTGATCGCATAACCTTGAAGAGATGCAGCAATTCATCTATAATGCGCCAACTTTACTGGCAATTTCCACAAGACGCACAAACAGAATGAGTCATGTAAATCCACACCTGTTTCTTGAGCTGAAATTGAAAAGTGGCTTGTCTGCCAAAATATGGTTTGAAATGGTTGACAGGTGTGATCTTTGGCTGCGGTGTCTTCCTCCCACAGGAAGCTGAAAATTAAAATGTAGAGAATGAAATGCTGACATTTTTTGAACACGTGGAGCTTTTTCCTTTTTCTCGGGTTTTACTGAAGTATTTTATCACAGAGTTGGTTCCAATAAACTGGTGTTATTATCAGTTATCCATCAATGCATGCTAGTCTGACTTACTAAAACTATAACTAAACGTCTGTCTGGCATAGGCATACTAGGATGAGAGGGGGGTTGTTTTAGTAGAATATAGCCCAACTTTTCCCATAAAAAATGTATTTAAAAAGTTGCCCAGACTTGACAAACTACTCCCAGTAAAACACTGCTGATGTTCCCAATATCGTCTGTGGTAGGGCTTAAGAGAAGTCTGCAGGCAGGGGCTAGTTTCCTCTTGCATGTTCTGGCTATAAAGGTACTTTTAGTGGAAAACATAAATGTCATACATGATGAACAATTAAGAAGATTCTAGGCTTTGCTAAACATTCAGGGCTTAATGTGATTCTGAAATCACTATATTGTATTGGATTAAGCACTTCAGTGGTGCCTGGTCAGTGAAGGCCACTGTTCATTTAAACTACTTAAACATTCTAGGCAGTAAATCAAATATTTATTATAGCGTTATTAAGAGAAATGTACTGTGCACTTGGTAAGCATGGCAGCTTTTATTAAATATTTATTCTATTATTCTCATTCTTTATATTGCCCCACCTTTAACTCTGGACTCTAGCACTGCGCATCAGAAAGAAAGTAGACTGATCTTACGGGAGAGAAGTGCAAGTGTAACAAAAGAGAGAAATTTCAATGTTTAACCTTGAAAAACTAAGATTGTCAATAATAAACATAATGGTTCCATATATTGGTATAAATGCAGAATATGTGGTAATATTATGTGAAATATTAGAGTTTCGTCAAAGCAACTAGCATGTCGCCTTTATGCAGAGCATAGTGTTAGCGGGCGGCGCATGGAACGGGGTTATGGCATCAATAGATTCATCTGCCTCTTTCTGAAATGAAGGCAAAGATCGCCAGTAACCAGTAACTAGTTTACTTAATGACAGGATTTAGCACCTTTCACTACTTTGTTTTTGTTTTACAATCACAAATTTTCCCATTTTAGTTTATCAAACAGGTAGCTGAAAAATGTTCAGTAGCCTGATTCAACACCAGCTGCTGAGTATCAAAGGGTGCAAACAGTGGTGTTTGGTTGATAAACAAACAGGAGCATTTAGCAGCTGAAACACCATACATAGTTCTCTGAGGTTGGTGGAGACCAACATGGAGCTTCAAACTGAGTAAATATTAGGACTTATAATTGGACAGAAACACAGCCATAAATTCCTAAATTCAACTAGTGATACTTTTAGAAGATGATGTTATGTTTATGTTTTATGTACAGGTAACACGTTTTTTCTAAATCGTTCAGTTGCAACTATTAAGAAACCCGAGCATTTGAGCTGGATTTGTTCTTCTTTACGACAATCAACAAGGATTAAAGACGCGATGAGAAAGTGAGTTCTGCTGATTTGAATGTTATTTGGTTTGCTGCTACCCTTTCACATAATATAAATTAATGCACCTTTAAGCCATATCCAGTGCATGCACTTATGTATAGTATTTTTAGAATTAAAAAAATATACTGAAAATAAGTTAGACTACTAATGTTGATGTGATTTCTTTTAGCGGCAAAATACAAATAGTGTTTGGTGTCAAGGCTCTGGGCTCATCACTTGCTGGAAATACCCATGAAACTGTGAAATGATTCATAAACATATCCCTGTGGCCCACAGGTGGATGCTGGGACTGGGCAGCAGCGGCACTGACAAGACAGAGGGGAAGATGGGAAATATTTCAGTCGAGGATGTTGGCATGTATTGATACATTGCGGCTCGTTTTACCTGCGTGAACTAGCTCCGTCAGTGATCAGCACTAACTGGCTGATATTTCTGGGGAGCCATGAATTTGCATGATGACTAAATATAAATATAGTGACTAAATATATCACTTCATGAGCTCCTAGTCCAGGGGTCAGCAACCTTTAACACCCAAAGAGCCACTTGGACCCGGTTTCCACGCAAAAGAAAACACTGGGAGCCGCAAATACTTTTTGACATCTAAAATGAAGATAACACTGCATATATTGTTTTTTACCTTTATGCTTTGTGTGAACAACTAAAGTAAGTAAGTAAAGTTTATTTATTAAGCACTTTTCACAGACAGGCAGTCACAGTGCTGTACACAAAGATTAAAATAAACAATACAATCAATAGACATTATACACAATGTAAAAGGTCAAATGTAAATAATGTAAAGAATATAAAACACGTAGATCAACAAAAGGCTTGTTTGAACAGAAAAGTTTTTAACTGCTTTTTAAAAGTAAAAAGCAACTACAGTGTGTTGCTTATGAAATCCATGAAGTGCTACAGAGAAAATTACATTTTATTTATGTAATTAACACATTTTGAACTCTTAAAGAAATATAACAAAAGGAAAGCTGAACTAAAATGATCCAGCAAACAAAAACTGTCGTGAGCCACCCTTATATCTCCTTTGGGCTTTTGGAGCCTTGACCTGACTTTTAAAAAGTAATTGGAAAAAAAGCTCCATGCTGCTAAAAAAAAAAAAAAATAGATATTTGCAAAATTCTGCCTAAATATGTATTTTACCTGGTTAATGTGTGTGGCGGGGCGTGGTCTGCAGTGCCGCTGCAGGGGAGGCGGACGCACCTGAGCGGCACCCGCAATCACGCCTCGCTGCCTTAAAGTCTCTGCTGTTGTGTTGATATGTGTCGGACTCGGGCTGTGAGCTGAAAAGCTACAGCCGGCTGTGTGCGTACAGCAACCGTGTGTGAAAAGTGGTCAATAAAGAGATGCTGAAAAGCGTGTTCATGGAAACATCGTCGGGTCTGTCGTGGTATGTTTACGATGGGACTTCTGCTCCTGAACCTCTGCGCACAGCGTCTGCAAATCGGGGCTGTACGAAGTGACTTTACGCAGGACTGTAAGCTGTCGTCTGTGAGGCGTGAGCAGTGTCTGTTTTTAACATAGTTCACGGTGGAGAACAGCTGCTGACATAATGTGGATCCGAAGATCCATAACTGGCCTACCTGGGGTTGAAAGTCTCGATAAATGCACGGCGTTTCGGCGGCTACACCGGCTTCCGCGAGTGTGACGCTTATTTTGAGCGATGAAAAATAATAAAATATAATCTTATTTTTATATTTCAAAATCACAATAATCTTCCAATTTAGAACTACAAGTTAAAAAAAGAACTAAACACAAATAAAATACACTTCAGCTAAATACTTCCAATTTATTTTCCCAAACCACCCGCAGGTTGCCGACCCCTGTCCTAGGCCATCCAAACTCCTGACACATTATAAGCAGCAGACACTCATGACATCACGCGATCACTGGTTGTTGTCATTTGTTTTCAGGTGGTGCAGATGGGTTCACTTGTGTCTCAGTGGGTGGGTGGTAAGGTCTGTGTTTGGCCAGACAAAGTAATGATGGGTGAGCTGTGTGAGCCTGGGCTAATCTGTCCAGACAAACCCCATGGGATCTCCTTAGGTGGACGGATGTCTCTTATTTTCAGTCCATCTGCTACATGACCAGCTGGTTTGATAGGCAAGGCAGCACTGCCATCTCAGCAGCTGCTCTGACTATTTCAACAAAAGGTACTGACAGAAGTGTGGTTTTAAGCTATAAATATATGTGCTTACCTTCTAATTAGAAGGCTACTCTTAACTGTTAAGTTCCATCTGACCCTGCATCTGAAAATCATATTTGGCTTTTGGCAGGAACTCTTGGAACATATTTTTGATAACAGTGAGACATTATGCTGCTTTCCACTTGCCCCAATGAATGTCTGTATACAAACTCAGGTTTGGATAATGTTTTTTGCATGTCTATACGCTATATATCATACATAATCCAGAAATATTACATGAAAAAATATTCTTAAAATTCTTAAATGAGGCAGGGAACATCTATCCATCAGTCCATCATCCATCTTCTTCCTCACATCCAACCTCCTTCAGCTTATCCAAGGAAACACATAGAGATTCCCAGGCCTGCTGAAAGATATAATCTGGCCCACTGTTATGAGCCCTTTAGTCCCTGTACAACTGCTGTGAAGTGTTGTTCTGAATTACTGTCGCCAATCCTTTTAACAGTGTGGACAGAATTTCTAGGCATAGCCATGCAGTGGGAAGGCCTCCACCTTTGTGGCCTCAGGATTTCATCTCTACATTTTGCGGATGATGTAATTCAGCGGTCCCCAACCTTTTTTGCGCCACGGACCGGCCTTTAAGGTGTCGCGGATAAATACAACAAAATAAAACTAGTACCGGTACCGAAAAAAATAAGATTTATTCATAACACACGTGAAAAGACCCAGGAAAACCGAGTTAATGATAAAAACGATAACAAAATAACGCTAAAAACCGATAAAAACCCTGAAAACCATACATTTCACACCTGAGCCTCAACTCTCGTGGTCCGGTACCAAATGACTCACGGACCGGTACCGGTCCGAGGCCCGCTGATGTAATTCAGTTGGTGGCCTCCAGCTCTCACTGGACCGGTTCACTGCCGATTGTGGCTGGAATGAGAATATCACCACCACATCTGAGGCCATGATACTCAGCCAGGAAAGGGTGGAGTACCCAACTGAAGTGAAGACGAAGTTTAAGAGTCTCGGGGTCTTGTTTATGAGTGAGGAGAAGGGAGCGAGACACTGACAGGATTGGGGCCACGGCTGCAGTGGTTCAGATGCTGTACTGGTCCATCGTGGTGAAGAAAGCTGAGTGTAAGAGTGTGAGTGTATGCAAATCTATGGGGAAATAACCTTTGGACTTCAATGATTTACAGACTTAAAAGCTATAAACAGCATGTTCTTTCATTAATTATTGGCAAGATACAAGCCTAAGAGCATTTTGTGTCCCAGAGTGTCTCACTCAGAGCCAAAATGCTCAACTTGAAACTTCACAACAGGACTTGACTAATCAAAGGTTGATGTTACTGATGTCCTTCTTTGAACACCTTCCACATGTGCTTAAATACAGTGGGTGCAAATGTGGGCCAGGCTAGCCACAGGGCTTGTAATACACTGACAGAAACCCAGAATTGTCACATTTAAGAAAATGAGAAAATTTGATGTTTTTGTAACATTTTCGCTTAATGAAAAAAAAAGATTCTTTTTGTTGTTTCCTTATTTACAAAGCATCGCAACAGCTGGTGGTTCCACATGTTTTAATTGGCTGATTTTTACACAGCATTCTCTTTGTGTCTCCGCCTAGAATCAAACATGGGATTGTTCACTTGTAAAGTGAATGTGTAATTTATTATGCTAGCAGCCACTGTTTCTGCTTCATAACTTATTTAAGCCATGAATTAATTATTCAGTTATTTCAGTAAATCAACTATTTTGTTTGTCAGTAGTAGAGTAAGAGCACGGCCATGGAAATACTGTCATGTAGCCTACACAGCAGTTTAAGTAGGTGCCCAATGAAGACAGAGATTTTTGAAAAAAACAAACAAACAATAAACAGATTTAACAGATTTTAGAAGACTTAACAATTTAACAATGACAATGTTTTGGGGAAAAAATGAGAAGCCATTTTTTACTTTCAAGCATCCTACGAGTTAATGCTGTTTTCTAATGTCAATACTTATAAATTATGCACAGTAAGTTTTTGCTATAAAAGTTCTTTATCAAAAGATGTTGGACTGGGATGAAGCTGAATGCAGGCGAGTGAATTCAAATAGAATTTCAGAGTGAAGCTCGACTATTTTTCTGTGTTCTCGGGAACTATTTCTTTTTTTTTTTTTCCTATACGAATGTACAAGCGTGCAGAATGGGATTAGCACAGTTTCAGACCAATTATGGTTTGAGGTGAATATGGTGGATATTACATGCATGCAGGAAATGGCTAAATCTTATCAAACTGCTATATTTGACTCTGTGGAGCCAATTCTCTGATGTAGCTGGTTTTAATTACGAGAAATAAGCTTCATGTTTCAGCAGAAATCCAGACAGTGAAATGTAATTAGCTGTGTGTGTGTGTGTGTGTGTGTGTGTGTGTGTGTGTGTGTGTGTGTGTGTGTGTGACGCACTCATTTTTAATGCCTACATGCTTTTGTGCATAGAAAAGTATGAACGTTATTAAAATTCTTTTGTTTTTACTGCTGATTTTTGTAAATGTATTTTTGCTGTTGTTGACAAATTATATTCCTGTCTTCAAAGTTATAAAACAAAGCTTCATTTCACAGCGGCCTGAGTGTGAAGAATATGCAAATGTTGTGTGCTGTAAATAAGCCAAAGAAGGTTTATTGAGTTGAAAAACAAAAGCTCTTTGTCAGTGGCTTTTCTTCAAAGGGCACTGAGTGAAGTTTGATGTGTGTGTGTGTGTGTGTGTGTGTGTGTGTGAGTGTGTGTGTGCTTGAGCATTCATGCTAATATGTGGATAAAAGCAGCAGGGTGAGACGGTTTTGGGGACTGACGTGGAGGCGATGGTGAGGCTGACGAGCTCTTGGCTCTCTACAGTGCCAGGCAGCAACAGCAGTTTGTCTCATGGTGTGTACATCCCCCAACTAAGCTTCGCACAGAGCAGCCAGGCTTGCTGTTACATGCTCACCGGAGGGAGGTGGTGGTAGAGGGGGGCATTGAAGTCTCTGTTGGGAGCTTGCGGTGTGGCAGAGATGGCCATTGATCAGTGGCTGCCAAATCGGAATCCTCTTGATGTAGACAATCTTTGCTTGCAATCAGCTGAATGGAAGCAACAAATTGAGCTTTTTTTTCTCCCTCTTTTGAGCATCGATAGTAATATGTTGTTGTGAAGTTTAGAAATATGAAATGCATTCATTCAGTTGTGGGGATTTAATTGGTTCCTGGTTTCAAAATCCATTCTATGCTCGTTTCCTTCAGTTGATGGCATTGAAATTATGACATTTTTTCCTCTGACTAAATGGATGGCAATTGAGATGGTTTTAAAGAGGAGCCATTACTGGGATTTTATTTTGGTATTCCCTCACTGAATGACTAAAATGGCCAGTTAAGGATTGCAACTGATTTAATTTACAGAGCCATCATGCCATCCTCAATGGGAATCAGCTCTGCGTGAGAGAACATCTCTGATCCTCGCTCCCAAACACAGAGAACTACAAGCTTGTGGCCCTCACCTTTTATCTGTTTATTTGATTTTATTAACTCCAGTCAGAGGCACTTTAATTAGAAAACCTCTGGTTTAAAAGTGGCAAATCATAGATGTGGCACAAATCCAAAAGTGGACTCTCCAAAAGAGGGAGAAGCCAAGCAGAGAAGAAGATTCTTCAGAATTTGGTTTAACTCTGTCTTGCCAAAACAACCATAGCCTCCCCAGAGAAAGTAGGATGACAGCATGTGGTGCTCAAAAACTCGGACATATTAGCTAGTATTAATGGAGACTTCTTAGATATGCACGTTACCCATGGCATATCCTCTAAATACCCCCAAACCATCACAGATGCTGGCTTCTAAAGCCAGATGCCTCAGGCCACTTTAATGAGCTCACAGAAGGTGGGAGTTTTTCTGGATTTGGTTCAGAAATATTTTTATCTTGGAAAGGTTTTAACATGTGTAGATCCACTGATCACTGACGAGGTGTTGCAACAAACATCAGAGGCATCAACCAGTCATCCACAGTTTACAAAGTTTAATTTTCTCTATGGTTTTGTGTCACGTGTACAGAGATTTCTTTCAAATCTAGGTCTGTCGTTGATGGTATTTTGAAAAAAGTTCCAAAAATGTATTTTAAAGCATCTTTCTCTACGTGTCTATGCAGTTTATCACACAGTGGTCAGTCCTTTTACCTGTTTGTTTCTGAAAGGCACAGACTGATAAAACCTTTTGGAAATATTTGCATCAAAATGACACAAAAGAGTAAAATTGCTGTCAAATCTTTTCTTTAAAATACTTTATGGATTTTCTTGTACTACCTTCTCAAATAGTGTTTTTGTTAGTTTTTTCTATAATAGCAGTCAGGGAAAAATATACTATTGGCAAAGAAAATCTCATCATCTTCTGGCACACTGCCCGGAGTCCTGTATATATTCACAACCCTACCAAAGGACTCTCATTCAGCTTTTAAAAACTGTGCCGTATAGCTGAGTAGGTTATCCAAGACCTGACCAAAAAGGGAAAAAAATCCAGTAATAAAATGCACTACTGTATTTTGTACCTCTTTAGTCAGCTGGAGAAATCTTTAAGGCACCGTCGAGGGCTGCTGCAGTCTACTAAATGTTTCTGTCAGACAGCTTAACGTTTTCACTGTTCTCTTTGGGCTTCTGTCTGCTCCATACAGCGTAGCTGTGCACACATGTAGAGTACTGCTGAACACTGCTGAACTGTTTTTATTCCATCAGTCATGTGTGTGCTGACATATGCATACCTGCATGTCTGCTGTCTGCAGATCCAGGTGTGTCCTCTGAAGACCTGCTGCAGACCTGCTGCACTGCTGGCCAGAGATGGGCCTCTGAAAATGGTCACTGCAAGAACATGCCTCTGCTCGCTAATGACAACGTCTCTGTTTGCAGGTAAGTAACATGAGAGTATGAATTTTTAGTTATACAAATGTTCTTTGTGGTAGCTGCTGCACACTAACTGTACACATGAACTACTTACTCATCGTGCTGCACATTATGCAAAGTATGAGTTACAGTCAGGATAACTGAGCTCACTGCTGCCATTTCCTACACTGCCCCATAGAAAATACATTTTAGTGCAAAAATGACCTTTATTACCTTTATAATTTAGACGTTTTGAATATACTGCAGTTGAATGTTGATAACATTGTAACCACTGCACGCTGTCTTAAATAAACTATATTAGAATACCATCATAGCTGATTTAACTGATTTATCATAGACAAATAACGAAATGATAAAATAGTGAGCTACTGTGACCGCTGTCATCAGTTTGAAGTGTTGAGATGAGCTTTTTCACATTCTCTATCTATAAACACATCTGACAAGAAAGAGACATATCTACCTATGAAACCACACGTTCATTTGTCAATCAAATGGACTTTCTTGAGCCCAAAAAAGTGACTGAACCCGTTAACTTGTCAGGAACAAGTTTCCCATTAAACAACCACAGATACGTGGAAGCTACATCTTTCACTTATACTGTCAGGAAGGGCTGGGGATAGGATTAACCTGTTAACATCAGAGCCACAGGATTGACCATCACTAAATTCATCATGGATGATGTTTCTTTCACAGCAAAGAACAGAAATAAAAATGTATAAGGAGTTGCTGCTTGGGTTATATGGAGCATACTGTTTTTCTTCTGTGTAACATCAGACGGTCATAAAAGATGTCTGAAAAGTAAAGCCGCTTTTTGCAACTCCTTTTTTACAAAAAGCCATCTGGTTGTATAGAAGTCTATGAGGACAGCACCTGTGACCTCAGAAACACTTTTACTAACTTGTTTATGTCTCCATTATTTATATAGTTGACATTAATATGCATAACGTAGAATTTACTTTTAACATATGGAGTAATATGAAGCACAAGAAAGTGCTAAAATACTCGCTGTGTGTGTGTGTGTGTGTTCCAGTGTTGCACAGAAGCAGTGCTGTCGCAGCTCTGTGAAGGAAAGACAGTGTGAACTAGGCGTGGCCTCAGCCAGAGGTGGAGACACCTGTGACGTGGATGAGCGGGACTCGTGTCTAGATGACTCCTATCAGGTACACACAGTGGAAGATTCACAGGGAAGAGGAAGGCAGTTGAGTCATGACAGATGGTGAACAGATCCACCAAGTTCTCCATGAAGCAAGCACTTGGCTGACCAGAGGCTCACTCTTGTTTTGCTTTGTTAACAGAAACGGGGAGAAAATTATGTTTTTTTTTTCCTGTCACAATAACATAGTGAAAGTTGCATTTGCCAGTTGAATTCTGAACTTAAACCACATCAGAATTTTGACTTATTTGAAGAAAACAGCTGCGAAAGCTTTTAAATTAAAATCTTTAATGTCGAAGTCTTAATTTGAAATGCAACATTTTCTAGTTTCTAAGTAGTTGAGTTTTACCTTGTGGCTAATCCACCTGAGTTAAATGTTCCGGTATCAGGTCTTCTGCTTGCTGGGTTTTAGAGGATGGTTGCAAAAACCAGGTTAACATGTGGTTTTCTTTACAAAACATGACGCAGCTGAAGTCCTTTGCAGTGCGATAAAGCAGCTTGCTCATCTGTTTCTCTTTCATGCTGATGTTTACTAACCAGCAAAAAGCAGAGGGCCATAAAGTGAGGTGATGATTAGAGATGTGAAAGACACCCCGGTGATACTCTCCTAACAGGCTATGCTATTGTTGTGCGGACTGGCAGGTGTGCTGCAGCTGCTGTGTGCTTGGCTTACGTGTTCGCAGTGAAGGGCGGGGTTGTGATGCCCACCAGCACCTAGGCTATCCATGCGGCCACATCTTCCTCACTTGCTGCGAGGAAGGGGATGCTCTGAGCCTGTTGAGGAGAAAGCAGAAGCCAAGACCAACTGCCCTTCCCAGGAAAGGTATCTGTAACCCACTGCACAGTCAGTTTCCACCTGGCAAAACACGTATGTTATGCACTTTGCACGTGCTAGGACTTATATTATGTATAATAAAAAACAAGCAAAGGAAGTGGCAGGTGAAAAAATGTAGTAATTATGACTGAAAGTTTCAGAACCTTTGTGAACTGTTCTTTCCTGTCTCAACAAAAATATTCATGTAGTGAGGTTAGTGAGGTTAGCTATGTGCCCTTTGATCCATTCCAGTGCATGGCCTACCACATGCTCATTAAATTCAGCAGGTGCTATGTTAATTATCACAGCATGTCACATTTTTTTACAAAATAGGCTGCAAGAAGCAGCGAAAGCAAACACCCGACAGTCTTTTCAGTATGTCCAACAATTAGGTTTGAAATAACATGCCACATTGTTATTCCCACATGAATCGGGGGAGATTCTATCAGTCTAATTCATCTTTTTTTACATTTTATTCCTCTTCACGTTTGCTTTTATTTTGTGATGGTCAGTAAAGAGAAATTTGGGGAATGTCTTTGTTTCCCAGTCACAGTTCTGTGATCCAAAATACGAAGAAACAGAGATTGAGTGCAAAACTCTTTAAGAATATTTAAAGTTACTTAAGTATGAAAAAGTAAACAAATACATTCACAAACAGGAGATATTAATAAATACATTTCCGTAATGAGCTCCACTGATGACATTAACTGCTGGATGTGTAGGAACTTTTTAGAACTGAACAGAGACAAGTCATTGCAGGTCAAAGAAACCAGAGACAGGAAAGGTTCATATTTACTATCCTTTTCTCAGAAACACAGTGAGCAAGTCAGGAATGTTGCCATCAGTTCGGACATTCAGTTCAACTAAGTTCAATTCGCCTGACAATATTACAGAGAAAACAATCAAACAACCTGCTTTTGGGCAACATTTGGTGACATTGGGACGGAAAACACGCTTTTAACAGGAAGAAACCTCCAGCAGAACCACACTCAGGGAGGGGAAGCCATCCCCCATGACTGGTTGGGGGTGAGAGCAGAGAGGACTTTATGCTTTATCAAAAGGGAAATCTTGGATTCTCCTGAATCCAAACTGGGAGCTGAAAGCTTTGATATGATGCTATGAGATCTATGGTGATCTTATTAATATGGCATCACATTAATAAGATTGCTGGAAGTGCTTTCTACCAGAATCAAGAATTTAAAAAACTCTCATCTCAAAGTGACTTGAAGAAATTTGTTCATGCAGGCAGATCATACAGGTTACAATACTGTAAAGCTCAGTGTACCAGGACTATCCATGAAGCATGAGTACATGGCTGAAGGAAATTCACTGGTGTGCGCCGGCAGTATATCGCTGACTTGCTCAGTGTCTATAACTCAAATGGACCTTTCAGGTCATCATGTGCAAACAATTTAACTGCTCCCAGAATTGGATCTAAGTGTGCTGAGGGTGCTCTTATTACTGTGGTCCTGTTCTTTGGCTCAAGCTACCCACTGACCTTAGATCAGTCACATCTATGTGTGCATTCAAAAACAGACTCACAGTATTTTTAATCTCATAGGCTTACATTTAATAGCTTTTGTCTGTTTGCATGTTTGTTATGGGTTAGGTTTCTGTGTTTTTATCTTTCATGTTAAGCACGTTGAGTTTATGACACATACACACTCCTCACCAACTTCTCACGTATTTGTGGCTACTGGCAAAACTGCACTACAACAGCAAGCAGTCCAGATCTGAGCCATCAGTATTTTATTCTCATACAGGCCTATGTCAGATGCTCAGGGTTGATCGGTCAGGAGTCACATTACCGTGCAGAGTAATGGGGAGCTGTGATGAATCAGGAACAGATGGCAGCTCGGGCTGTTGTCTCTCTACTTGGGCCAGCAAAGTTTTCCTCTGTCTTTGATCCAGCGGGTTGTCAAGAAGCTCAGGTTTAATGCACAAGCATTTCAGCAAACCTTTGCTTTTCATTCCATCTGCAAAAACATGACTGCTTGTTAACATTTCACTGAATATGACCTACATACCTTGTTTGCAGCTGTAGGCGCTATTAGAAGGGATTTGCATGTTTTTCATCAATGACATCAGATTCGTGATGGGTGACATAAAACTTTTTGCAAAAGCAGAAGAATCATTCCATAATCATTAGTTTGCGGTTTGGAAGACCCTTTTCCGGCTTCTTAGTTTTATATATTAGGAACAGACACACGGCATGGAAATGCAGTTCATTATTTTCATGGTTGTCCTTTAATGGGAATAGTTGTTTTTTAGTACGATGGTGAGGTAAGGTTGGTCTTCTCAACGCTTTAGGCTGTTATGTCATTCACAACATAAGAGGAATTCCACATGATCCTGCCCTTTAATAGGCTCTGCTTGAACAATCCACTGCAGCTCATTTCCTTTAGCTTCCAAAAAAAGTCTGAATGATGTCATTCTGAAGTGGGAATCAATTAACCTGCTGAAAGCTTTGCAAGGTTTTAAGGTTGCAAAAACTAGTGACTTCCATTGAGTCTATCTAATAATTCTCACAAACACCCTCACAGCAAAGATGCTTTTACTGTGTGAGTGTATTTTGAATTTTAAAAATTGCATGAGAAGCAACTGTAATTATTTCCAGGGGGGGATATTTTGAGTCTTATGACTCACTGCCTTTTAATTAAAGCAGGAAACATTTAATCCTCTGAATTTAAACCCCAGGTAATGACTGTGAGAGATATTTTTTAAAACCCACATCTGGACATATTATTGATAAATTATATTTTTGTAATGTATCTCTCCATGTCTTCTGTTCTACAAAGGGAAAATGCATCAGTAATAACCTAAATCCCGAGCACAACATTTATGGACATTTTTTTTCCGGTCAGCCTTTATTTAGTCCAAAAATACTTTGCTTTACAAATTTAGCCCAAAGCGGCACGTACAGTAGCCGTATTAAAGCCTTAAAATCTGATCGAGGATGCACCTGCCAAGTCATGTGACCATAAAGATTTGGCAAGATTGAACGCAGTCTTGCTTGAATATTTGTCACCTTGTTGGGCAGAGAACTGGTTTTCAAAACCATATCAAATCAAACTGGTGGAGGTCTAGTTTTGTTGTTGCAGTGTTGGATAATGCAGCATACAAGTTTAGCAATATACATTTATCACATCTGCATATCTACTGTTTGAGATAAAACACTTTGTTTTCAAGGTGATCTCAATCAAGTTGGCTCATTATTAAGTGTACGAGGCACAGCGCACTTTTCAGAGAGACAGTTCAGTAATCAGAGGTGTCAAAAGCACAGACATTCATTAGTTAAACAGAACTACACAGACCTGTGTAAAAGTTGATGAACTGCTAACTTTTAGTTAGCAGACACACAAACAGTTTGTGTGTCTGCTGATGTTTGTTGGTCAGATAGAAAGGCTCCATGTGATCGTTGATTCGTTGATCGCAACCCTTTCCTGATGCAGGTTCTGCGAGAGGTTTCTTCCTGCTGTCCTGAGTTCTTGCTCAAAGAGGGCTGTCTGATTGTTGGGGTTTTCTCTGAATTATTGTAGGGTCTTTAAATTAACTCAGTTCTCAACTCTAATATCAGTGCTTTGTAGTCGTCAGTGCTGGGGAGTAACGGAATACATGTACCAGCATTATGTATTGAAAATACAAAATATGAGTAACTGTATTCTGTTACAGTTACAGTTTAAAAAGGTGGTATTCAGAATACAGTTACTTTGTTGAAGTAAATGGATTACACGGCGGTACTTCCCTGTTTCATATGTTAGGCTGCCCCCTCTCTATATTTGGTAATTCCACGCAGGTGGAAACCCAAACAAAACAATGTCTGTGTCTCAATCTCGCGGACCACGTCACCTCTACTTGTGGCCCGCATAATGACGTGGAGAAATATTTTTAAAAATTATTATTAAAAAAATTATTTAATATGAAGGCAATAGGCAGAGTGTTACAGGCATAGCCCTAAAGAATGTAGCCTTATGGGCAGTGTAGTCCATACTGCAGGGAGAATGGACTGCCATACCCGTTACGTTGGAGCAGCCTTTCAACGCCTCTCTCTGTCTCTTGCTAGCAAAGTTGACCCAGACAACAAAGTGAAGCTAGTTTTCAGCTACGAGCCCGACACAAACCCGACGTATTAGCCAGAGGTCCCTTTACTACGGTTCGGAGCCGTGGACCTGTTTTATATACGCGCGGAATAGTTTTCTACACGAGATCGCTGCAAAAAGTGCAGCCTTACCTAATGTCCACCTACTGTTACTCATTTATATTAAGATTTAAAAATGTAGTTGGTATTGGTTGTCAAAAGCATGATCATTTATTAAGTAATCCAAAGTATTCAGAATACGTTACTCTCATTTAGTAACGAACGGTAAGCGTTCTATAAATGCAATGAGGGTTTCACAGTTGACTTTTTACATTTGTTTTCATGTAAAACTAAAACAGGAAATGTATAACTGCACTGTATAAACACACATACACACTTTGAATGTAATTGTAGGGGACGAGCAGATGTTGTTTTGTGTCTTCAAGTCAGTTTCATTAGATAAGTGTTTGGAATAAATACAGAAAATCTGGTTCCTAATCTTACCCCCCCCCCTCACTTTCTCCCACCTCCTCTCCACGGACTCCCAGTATCAGACAATAAGTTCCCCAAGGAAGCCTTCTCCATCAGTTCCACAGATGAAGCTGCCAACACTGTGGAGGAGCAGGAGGATGTTGACGAGTGTGAGCTCTACCCTGGCCAGCTGTGCCAGCACACATGCACCAACATCTGGGGCTCCTATCGCTGTAGCTGCCACCAGGGCTACATCCTGCAGCTGGATGGACATTCGTGTGCACCAGGTACAGTAGCCCATCCTTAAAATCATAATTTTAATTTCATATTTGGAGAAATCCAAGGCTTGACAAGATTGTTGTGCTGTGTTTGAAATGCTGAACAATGTGTCATATGTAGTTATACATATCTGTCATGCAGAATACACAAAAACATGACATGCACTAATTGCATAGAGGCTAAAGGAACAGGGTTTCAATGTGTTTGGTAGTATAGGTACATTTAAACATCTCAGGAAGAGCTGAAAGTGACAAATGGACATAAGATTATTTCAAAAGGAATTTCACTACTCCCATTACTGTAGGCATAGGCTTTATGTTGGGGTGCTAGCAGGGTGATTGAATATGAGCTGAGAGAGAGCTCAGTGGAGCACTCAGAGAGCGCAACTCCTCTCGAAGGGCAAGGGCTCTACTAAAACTTTGATGTTTTATGAGGGTGGTTAATGACATCAGCTTGTTATGGCGTCATTATGACACTGCTAACAAACAGACAAATGAATGCTTTGTGTATTTATTTTAGAAAAATGACACAGTGAGAGTGGTGTATAACAATCAGCCATGACATAAAAACCACATGCCCACTGTGTCCATGACCTGTCAGGACATGGACGCAGTGTCTCTGAGGTTCTTCAAGGACAGGTTAGGCTGTTTGGGACCACGTGAGTTTGAGAACCGGATAAACACTGTTTTTTTGAGCTGTTCAAGTATTATTGCACAGCCATGAGCTGGTGTGGGGCTCTTGGGCTGCAACAGTGCTTAGGTGGGTGGTAGATGTAAAGTAACATTTACATGCATGTCAGGAACCAAGGTTCCAAGCACTGGACATAATGAGTTGTGTTAATTACTTCATTTGTCACATTATTTGAAATTCTGTGCCTGTCATATTTAGTTTGACCCTGTGCTACTTTGGTTTAAAAAAAACTCCACGTGTTCAGAATTCACTGACACGAGATGAGGCAGCTGCATAACAAAAAAGTATTTTACTTCCACTAAAAGCTTAAATGCAGAAATCTCAGTAAGCTAATCTATGGTTGTGCTGTGGTTAAACCAGCACCAGATTTGATCGCCATCATATTTATGGCCCTCGGGGAAAAGATATTTAAAGAGGAGTATAAAAAATCCACCCATTACGACCTCAAATAAAAATGTTCATTTATTCATAGAACTCTCTCTGCTCCATAAAAGAGTATAATGACAAAAACACTCAGCATGGGTCAAATGATGTCTTGGAATATTGCTCGTTTTCAAATTTGCTGCATATATTAGCAACATTAAATGGTAGGAATGCAGTAGCCTCGGTTAGCTGGACCGCTACATGTTTCTCACAGTCTGTGCTGTTGTTGTTCTGCAGTGAGCTTCAAGGAGGACAATGGACTCAGAGAAGTTGACGGTCCAGCTTTTTCCCCCACCACCACTACTACTAAAACTACTACAACCACCACCAGCTCCTTTAGCCTCAATCCATGTGCAGGTAATCTAAACACTGGACCACAAAGCAAATGACATCACTGGGACAACCTGTCTCGGAAAGCAGCTCTGATGTGCAGTGAGGTGGCTGTAAGTCAGGTGGTAGAGCAGGTCATCTACTAATCAGAAGGCTGGTGGTTCGATCCTGGGCTGCTGATACTAACTTCAAGTTGCTCTTTGATGCATTCATTGCAGTATTGAATGTATGTGAATGTTAGATAAAAAGCACTGCATAGAAAATGTGCTTGGGTGAAGAAAAGTGCTAAACAAGAATCGCTCCATTGGTAGAAACATCAACTGATCCCCAGAGAGCAGACACGATTGACCATAATCTGGAACATACATCTTGGTAACAGTGCTGTCAGGTGTTTTGTGGCGTGCAACAGTCTTTGATGAGTCTTTTGAGGAGAAGTCTAACCCTTGGGCTCAAACGTACTCGCTGTGAGTTTGGTTCAAGGGTTAGAGCAACTGTCACCTGAACTGTAGCCCATATGAGGTAGACCCTGAATCAGCTTCATCAGTCAGGTTAAAGGTTAAATGTGTGTCATATTTTTTGCTATTTGGATCCTTTTTGCCACATTTCCAATAAGATATCATAAACTGCATTATAGTTGTTGTAGTTGTGTCTAACTTCTCTAAATATCTTTCAGAAATTCTACTTTATTCTTAACTGAGACCCACAGGACAGCTATCACACATGTAGCATAATTAACTTGAGTAAGGCAGTAGTCCAGGCAGGTCACACCCGTCTGTCATGTGCTAATAAAAAAAACTTCATAGTAGCTTTTTTTCGTCTAATTCTGCAGCCGAGGGATAAAGAGTGGAAATGTGGTTGTAGGTGAGCATACGGTGTGGCTCCTCACACTGTGCACGATGAAAGGACACTTTTTTGTAGGTGATGTCCATATGTTTTCCTGATGCTTCAAACTTTCTCTTGATTTCTTGTGTTAAAAGTTATTTTGTATAATATTAGATTTTCTGCATTCTGTGTAGCAGTAAAGATAAAATAAAATTATTGGGTTAGTAATCTGTCGCCTGTGTAACCTGGAGAGATGAATGCAAGCTGTTTTTATTGCATCCATACACACGACTTCCATTATTTCTGTCACGGTAATTTCAGTTGTAAGACAACATATTTTTTATTAGTGGGCATTTTTTGTATGTTATTTGTGTTTCACAGTCAGATTAAGCTCTTATTAAACCCCCAAACAATGTAACCTCCTTTTTGGGTGTACCTAATCATTCAGCTAACTGGATAAACTGCTCCAGACATAATGAAGGAGGCCAGCAAAGATATTAAAGGCAAATGCAAAAGTTGCAATGCAATTGTCCCTTAAAATGTTGCCATATCTGGAAAAGATTTATGACAGGAGCTCAAAAACACAGCTCAAACAACTCGAGATGTAGGTCTATAAAGCAATAATGAAGTCTAATATAATATATTGGACCAATAAATGTTATAAATATACCAAAGTCAAAGAGAGAACATTTGCAGTCAACACAGCTGGCCTCTTATATTATTCATAGATTTACTTAATATATCAATATCACCAATGTCAGAATATGAAACATGATTTCTGGCTCTGCTATGCTTCTCCACTGATCCCTTACTTGGCTCACATTTTCTGTTAGTCTTTGGACGCTGTGTGCTCTAAGCCATCATAAATGATGACCCAAGCAATCAGAATATATATTTTTTTCAACACCATGAAGTCCAAAGAACACAGCAGACAGGTCAGGATAAAGTTATTGAGAAATTTAAAGCAGGCTTAGGCTACAAAAAGATTTCCCAAGCCCTGAACATCCCACGGAGCACCGTTCAAGCGATCATTCAGAAATGGAAGGAGTATGGCACAACTGTAAACCTACCAAGACAAGGCCGTCCACCTAAACTCACAGGCCGAACAAGGAGAGCGCTGATCAGAAATGCAGCCAAGAGGCCCATGGTGACTCTGGACGAGCTGCAGAGATCTACAGCTCAGGTGGGGGAATCTGTCCATAGGACAACTATTAGTCGTGCACTGCACAAAGTTGGCCTTTATGGAAGAGTGGCAAGAAGAAAGCCATTGTTAACAGAAAACCATAAGAAGTCCCGTTTGCAGTTTGCCACAAGCCATGTGGGGGACACAGCAAACATGTGGGGGACACAGCAAACATGTGGAAGAAGGTGCTCTGGTCAGATGAGACCAAAATGGAACTTTTTGGCTAAAATGCAAAACGCTATGTGTGGCAGAAAAGTAACACTGTACATCACTCTGAACACACCATCCCCACTGTCAAATATGGTGGTGGCAGCATCATGCTCTGGGGGTGCTTCTCTTCAGCAGGGACAGGGAAGCTGGTCAGAGTTGATGGGAAGATGGATGGAGCCAAATACAGGGCAGTCTTGGAAGAAAACCTCTTGGAGTCTGCAAAAGACTTGAGACTGGGGCGGAGGTTCACCTTCCAGCATCAACGACCCTAAACACAAAGCCAGGGCAACAATGGGATGGTTTAAAACAAAACATATCCATGTGTTAGAACGGCCCAGTCAAAGTCCAGATCTGAATCCAATCCAGAATCTGTGGCAAGATCTGAAAACTGCTGTTCACAAACGCTGTCCATCTGATCTGACTGAGCTGGAGCTGTTGTGCAAAGAAGAATGGGCAAAGATCTCAGTCTGTAGATGTGCAAAGCTGGTAGAGACAGACCCTAAAAGACTGGCAGCTGGAACTGCAGCAAAAGGTGGTTCTACAAAGCATTGACTCAGGGGGCTGAATAATTACGCACACCCCACTTTACTGTTATTTATTTGTAAAAAATGTTTGGAATCATGTATGATTTTCATTCCACTTCTCACGTGTACACCACTTTGTGTTGGAATTCCAATAAAATTGATTCATGTTTGTGGCTGTAATGTGACAAAATGTGGAAAAGTTCAAATACTTTTGCAAGCCACTGTATATATAATTCTTACATGTCAAAAACGCATCCTGTAGGCTTAAAACAAAATCCAACACTAGCTCTGAACGGGTAGCCAGTGACATGGTGGATGTTAAGACGTTAAAGCTTTTTTTTAATATCCTTTATTTAAAAGTAACAATTTTCACTGAGTTTAAAATTTATTTTCCAAGAGAGACCTCGCCAAAATGTGTCCAAACGTGTAATATTTGGTGAGAATGAGTTATGGCTTTATGTATGGTGGGGAAATGAACAAGCCATCACTATTGCATTCACTTTCTAACTCTGTCTATAGAAGTCATACATTTCTGCTCTTACTAACACGATGTGTGTGAGTGCCTCCTGACTGCTCACAGGTAAAACATTCCAGAGTTACGACAGGTCAAAACAGGAAGAGCTGCCTCACAACATGTTTTCACTAATAAACTGATTAGTATTAGTTAATCTAAGCTTTCAGCAGCTTCATTAGCAGAATCCTAATCATGTCAGTGGGAGATGAGCACTGCAAACCCTTAAGCTCAAAAGTCCAACTTCGAGTGAAACAATCCACTCCTTCAAAGTGTCTCTGTTAGCTATAAGAAGATCCTGATCGATGTATAGAGCGGCCTTCGCCGCTACAGAGCTTTAGAGGGGAATGTGTTGGTTAGAGATTGTGGGGAAACAGTTCCTGGCCCATGCCTCTTTGTGACAGAGCTATTGAGCTGTTAAATAGGGAGAATTGATTCTGGTGTGTGACTGCGATGGCTCATGAGAGGCTCCTCCCAGCAGGGAGCAAATGATCAGTGTGCGGGAGGGAAGGTGGGGTCCATCGTAGCCTCGGGAGAGCAAGAGAAACAGTACAAAGATGAGAAACATGACTGCAAATGACTGCCCTGGAGGTGTAGCTGTGTGGAATGCAGAGACGACTGTAATCATGCTGCTTGTCTCTTGCAGACAACGGTGGCTGCAGTCAACAGTGTACGGCCGTGGCAGGCCGGGCTCGCTGCTCCTGCTTCCCGGGGTTCTCACTGATGACAGATGGATGGATGTGTGAAGGTAAGGGCCGCCGTGCTTTCTTGTCACATTACCATTGGCAGTAATTGGAGTGGTTCACAAAGCTCATATGTATCCCTTAAGCTGTCTCCCTCAAGCCTGGTTACCACAAGGTAACAAGCAACCTAACAGCAACAACAAACCCAGTGAATGCATAAAGGAACAAATACATGCAGGCCGGATGACAGAGCTGCAGTGAAATGAAGTGTCTGTCCATAGGTCGGGGCACTTTTTAATTGGATTCAGTCACTCATGAAGGTCTCGTGATGCTAAACAATGCATCAGCTGATTGGGCTCCCAATGTTAGGTGGTAGAAACTGCATGATTCAACCATAGCCAATTACTCTGTGGGAGCAGTTGTTGCAATATCACACACTACACACAGCATCTGTGTATGTACTCAGTACCTTTCTTTCAGCATGTTTGTGTGGTAGCTCGGGACACTGGTAGGAGGCTTTAGGTGCGAAATCACTAAAATGAACAAAGTGTGTGCTGGAAGTGCTGAGTCTGTTACCAGACAGGATAACACTCAAGATGAACAAGTACTACATTAAAGGAAGTGTTTTCCCTCCTATCATTTCCTTCAGTGAGCAAAGTGAGCACTTTCTTTCCCTAAAGTGCTCCCACATGTGGACTTGTGGGTGGGCAACATTTAGTGCAGAGTGGAATGAAACAAAGCAAATACCATGACAGGTCATGATTGCGAGGGGGTGCTGAGGATTTGAAAGATATATAAGTAGACTGTGAAGTAAACTCTGGAGTACTTGCTGTTGATGCTTGGTGGGTGGGTAGGTGTGTAAAATGAACAAAAATATATTGTGCTGGAATGAAGTGCAAAATAAAGTATATGCTAGTTTTGAATTTAATGCAAGCAAAACATTTCATAAAGGGGCTGAACTTATTTTTGGAGGTTATGGTCTCCAGGCTTTGTGGGCTAAAACTGGAGGGACCACCTGATTGGTTTCAGCCCACAGTTCAAATATACATATGGTACGGGGATTGCACATTAGTGCACATGTCATGAGTTAGTTGCACATCTGTGAAGGAAACTTTAGTGCATAAATGTGTTCAGGTTTTGAAGCAACATATGCCTCCATCTTTTTCAGGGCCATAGGAAAGGACTTGCTTATTTGTGCAAGACAATGTCAAACCACCGTTTGCAACTATTAGAAGACTGCTGACATTAAAAAAGGAGGAACAGCTGAAATCTGTTATGAAGCAAAAGCACTGTTTTTAAAGAAGAGGTGATGCAACACAGAGGGTTTCACATGCCCTATCATTTTAATGGAATACAGACTTTAAATGATTTGCACATGATCCTGAGTGTTTTTGAAATGAGGGTGCATCAGACTGTGAAAGTATTAACACCTGGGATCATTTGCACTTTTCTGTAATTTGTTTAGCAAATGGAAGCACTTCCATCAGAAAACCTGCGAGTCGTCCCTTATTGAGACTGTTATATTTTAATTTGCAGGTTTACAGGGTAAATACAGCTGCTTTTCGTGATCTCGCTTTCAGCTGCATATGAATGTGAATAACTGGTAATATTTTAGCACACAGTTCTTCCCATGGAGATGTTTTTTTTAAGAAAAGACTGTTTTTAAGAGAAGGTTTTATGCACAACTTGAATGATACATGTGGTTCAGACAAATGAACATCCCAGGGGCGTACACCCATTCACACACACATGCACACACAGTTGGCTCCAGTGCATGTGGCTGACACCTTCACCCTTTTCTGAACTGGGACTAAACAAACCATTGCGGGCAGGACTGGATTTGTTTTGCATTCCTTCGAGTGTTTTGTGGAGATCGAAAGCTTACAGAGTTATTACTTGAATGATAACTATGGATGACATCCTCCACTATGTTATCATCTCTGTGGTTGCATTGCTGCCATAATCTGGACACTTACATGGTCAGGATTGTCTTTGTGGAAGATGACACTGATTGACCACGATGTCTTCTGAATCACAGTCCAATCTAGGCTAAAGTAATCTCTAATCTGACTCTAATATCATCATCCCATACAGACGTTCCTGGTGTTTCTCAAGGTTTAGGCAATATTTTAGTGTTTTTCTCAGACAATCAAGTCATTCAGTTTATGCCTGGAAAGGAATGTAAATGAAATTTACTTCAGTTTTATTTACATAGCACTGGTTTACAACCACTGTTACCTGAAGGGGCTTTATACTGAAAGGTAAAGACCATACAATACCTCAACAAACAGATGACCCCCTATGAGAATGCACTTGAAAACAGTGGGATGGGAAAATTCCCTTTTAACAGCAAGAAACCTCTGGTGGCTGGATGGGTCGAGGTGAAACTTTCTATTTTATAATTATAGAACAATTTAAGCAATGAGCTACCAGAGCCCCAAGAGTCCTGCTGACATATGTCTTTCATTTACTAGAGCAGCATTAGAAAAACTGAGGCGTACTGTTTCAGTCCTTTTTCATATATTAACATATTTCAGTAAAGACGAGTTTCACTGCTCTGACCCACTAACATCGACAACACTGAATCAAAATTATTGGCTTTATTTTCTGTCAGTGATCTTTTGGCTCATCAATTTATCATTTTCAGTGTCTGTACACAAAAACCTGGAAACTAAAGTTGCATCTGTGCAAATTGTAAAAGCCTGAAAAAAAATACCCCAATAACAGGTACACACCTGAATGCATCTGTTCCACTCTGTGTGGTTTAGCTGCCTTCATTTATCCGCTGTCACAGCCGACAGTGGAATCAGGCTCGCGGCGTGCAACTTTAACCTCCACGTTTAAAACTAGTTCGGCAAATAAGCCAAGGCTGACTTCATTCACTGCAGCTTGACCTTAAAAAAATAAAAAATAAATAAATACTTCATTGTCTGCTGGGTCAAGTGTGTAGGAAAAACTGTGTGTGTGTTTTCATCTGTGGTGTCTTTCGGACATCTCCCTGTGCTCGCTCTTGATGGAATTCCTTTCAAACTGCTGTCTCCCTTGTCCATTCAACTAAGCATTTGTATTTCTCAAAAATAAGTTGTTTCCACCTTGTACTGGATCGCTTCACTGTGTAATGAGGCTGTCTCCACGGGGCAAGTCAGCAGAGGTGTAGGGACATTGAAGCATTAGGCCCGATTTCCTTTGCTTTTTCGGATTTGAATGACAAACTGGAAATAACGTTGGCCACCAGAGCGCTGTGGTGGAAGGAGACTTTCTGCACCACTGGCAATACGCAAACTTTGGAAACAGTCCTGTCTAACCCTGTGCTTGAAGGCCAGCAGCGCCCAGAGGAAGGGGTGGTCTATGAGCTCAGGAGGATTTTGCCCCTGGAAATATCCCTCCCTACAATGTTCATAACAGATGTCTCTCAGTTGAGGAAGAAATGGAGACGTTTGCAAAGATAGCTCGCAAACAAGAATTTGTCACCACTGCGCTGCTCAAGAAGGGAAAACTGTTAATTTTATTTAGACAAATGCATTTGCTGCAGCTCCACAGGGGGCTCATATAATACCATAAAGTACGCTCTGAGCTGTGAGAGGTGATGAGGTGCAGTTTTATGAGGTTAACAGGAAAAAAGCTGCAGGATGTGACAAAGCCAGGTACACGCTGAAAACTTCAGATCTGTGTTTTTACTCCTGCCTGTGGGAAGGTGTTGTAAGGCACAGAGTTTATTCAAATTCCCCACGGCTAAAACTTTGAAAGTCGACAAAGACTTTTCAAAAAGGGATTGCTGGCACTCAAACACACACACGGGGAGCACAGGAGAATATGTTCCCTCTTGTTCCAGATTTTTGTTTTCTCCAGCATATTTTGTACAACACCTTTTTTGTCTGGTTCCCTGTGGAATGCACTATATTTTGGGGTGATCTTCAAATGTGGATGGCTGCCACACACAAACAAACACACATACACACACACAATAATCCCAGTGTTACCCTATCAGTGCATCCAACTAATCGGCCTCGCATGTGATGCGTGATAAGGGAATGCAGCCGTTTGATAAAGACGAGCCACGACAGAGCGGCGATCCACTGTCTCAGCACAAGGCCACTGCTGTCATAAATCAACAGCGCCTGTTTACTGGCTGCTGCACAGTTTGACTGATAAAGATTTAAAGGCTCCCAACTGTTTTTTCATTTCACACAAACACGCTTAACAAGCAAAATATCATGTAGCTTTTGCCAAGACCTGTTATTTTCAGTTTGACTTCTTCAAAGTCAAATATTACAAAGGAACAAACAAAACTCAACTTGGTCATCTATTGGCCACATGCTGCAGTAAATAGACACATTTTTAAAGGTTATCTTTCACGTAAAGCTTGTTTATTCCAGGTGTTCCAGTTTGAAGACATTTAAATTATTACCTCTAAAAAGAGGTGGATGTTAACTGAACCCTGACCTTAACCTTAAACCTTTAAAGGTAGCTGATGAGCTGGTGGATGTTAACCCTGTGAGGTCATGAGTGGTGATAACCTCAGCTGTAGCCCTAAAGGCTGGAGAAAGGACAAACAGCCTTTTTTGGGGGGGAATTGAAATTTTCGTCTTGCGTGTTAGTTACACAAACAATTTTCTTTGTTTTTTGCCCAAACTTGGGAGAACAATTTAAAAAGAAGAAACATTACATATGTAGATTGCACAGCATTAGAATGAGTGCCATCCAGTGATAACTGGGAATTTAGGGGGTTAAGAGACCGATAGATTAATAAAGTTCTTATAATGAGGTTGTCTGGGGTGGTGGGAGGATAAAATTAAATTATAGGATAATAATGTGTTAGATTTATGACATACCTACCTACACTGCACCGTGATGGCCACCTCCCTACAAAAGTAACAGCAGGAATACAGCTGAGTTAATAGATTATTGGTTCATTTAGGTTTATAAAGTTTATAAAGATTGCTATTTTTTGCAGTTAGTGTCTGCCTAGCACACATGGACATCACCAAATGCTCCATTTCCTCCCCTGAGATGCTGAGCTAGGCGTTTACTGCAGCTGCCTTCATTTTCTGCTTGCTTGTGGGTCTCTTTGCATTCAATTTTTTCTTAAGTACCTGAAAAGCATGCTCTGTTGGGTTGAGAAAAGATGAATGACTTGGCCACTGATTAATATCCAGATTATTTGCCCTGAAAACAATCTTGCTTTTGCAGAACGCTTTGGCTCATTATCCATTTGGACTGTGAAGGAATTTGCAATTAATTTAGCAACATTTGGCTGAATCTGAGCACAGTGCACACCTGTACACCGAAAAATTCAGCTTACTACTTCTATCATCATCATAATCAAGAAACACCAGACCCATGCCATAACATTGCCTTCACCATGTTTGACAGATGATGTGGTATTCTTCAAGCTAAGGCCTGTTTCTCTCCGTCTACATCCTTTTCTCTTCCAATTATTCTGGTAGAAGAGCCTCTGTTTGTTGTTTTTGAAGTATTAATGAGCTCAGCTGTACATTTCACTGCAACTCTTGGTTTTTAGCTGGAGCACTGAATGACGTTCATGCCTGAGGCTTCCCAGCTAGATGGTTTTCATGTAAGCAAAAGCAAAAACTTGTAATTTCCTGTTCTGCCACAAATTCTTAGGCATAAGAGAGACTTTTCATTTGAAGTTTTGCTGCTGTCCATCTGTTGCCAACTCACTGAGCTCGATCTCTGTGACGCTCGGAGAGCCTGAGCACGGGGGCAAAATTATGCACGGGACCCGTCCATCAGCAAGCTCACCTCCACATCATATTCTTGCACCCCCTGTTATCTTCCCTCCCTCCCTCTGTCTCACACACAGTCACCATTGTCTTTTTCTGCAGATGTGGATGAGTGCGTGACTGGTGCCCACAGTTGCAAGCCCAGCCAGCGCTGTGTGAACACAGTGGGTTCATTTGTGTGCGAGCTGCAGGTCACTTGTCCTGCTGGTTACCAGCTGCGGAACAGTCTTTGCGAGGGTGAGTTCATTGATCCTGATGTGTTTCATTAAACCAATTTACCCAGCAGTCATTTCCAGAGCCTCTGAAATAGCTGGTGGAAATTATGTCTTCTTCAATATAATATGCAGGATTTTTTTTTATTTTCAGGATGATTTGGTTTTGTAAAAACAAAAGCAAGGACAGTGATATAAAAGCAAAATCACTTGACCCAGCTGTCTTAACTAATTATAGACCAATCTCAATCTTCTTTTTATGAATGAGTAATTCAAGATCATCTGCAGAGGGATTTGTTTGTTTGAAGAGTTTCACCGTTCAGAATTCATCATAGTGCAGAAACAGCACCAGTGAAGGCTACAAATGCTCTTCTTATGGTCTCTGATCACTTTGTATGTGATAACTATATTTTACTACAGAGATACGACCTCTCTGTATTAAAGGTATTAAAGGTACGGCACTGCAGTCTGTTTAATAGACTCCAATTTGTTCATGTAAATGGGGAATCTTCCTCTCACGCTAAGGTTAATCATGGAATTCCACAGGGTTCAATGTTGAGAGCAATATTTACATTATACATGCTTCCCTTAGGCAGTATTATTGGAAGGCATACATTTCCAGTGCCATTCAGATGACCTCTAATTTCCTGCTTCTAAATTCAGATAAAACTGAGATTGTTGTACTCAGCCACGCAATCAGGTGCCATCTTAAAGACCTCATAGTGTCATATCACACCAATGCAGCACGTTGCTCTCAGACAGCTGGTTTACTTGTGGTTCCTGGGGTATTTTAAAAGTAGAATGGGCAGGGCCTGCAGCTTTCGGACCCCTCTTCTGTAGAATTAGTTCCTAGCTTGCATTTGGGAGTCAGACAAGATTAAGTTTACAGTAAAACTTTCCTTTGGCATAAAGTCTACAGTTAGAGCTGGCTCCGATGATCCGGAACCAGCCCTTAGTTCTGCTGCAATAGGCCCAGGCTGCTGAGGGCTTGATGCACTCAGCATCTCTCATTTCTTTTCACTTAGCAGCTACACATCAAGAATACAAGAATACAGCAAGTGCTGTAGCCATTTACAGCACGAACAACAAAAAGCAAGGGAGTTTTACTAAAGAAAATACTTTGTTTAAACTAGCATTGGTGAGCCATATTTCTTATAGTTTAATGTAGTTATTGTGAAGCTGTAGAAATTTCAGCATCAATGTCATATATTTAATAAAGGCTTATGTACAGAGGCTGACAAAAACTGGGAGTCAGCTTCATTTAAACATTAAATTATGAGACACTAAAAATAAAAATTACACAAAGAGAAAGTTACAGGAATCTAATTACAGATGGGAAGAAAATAATTTAAAATCTTTTGACATTTTGAATATTAACGATACTCCATTTAAACATTTCATCGAACACATACAGGGAGTGCAGAATTATTAGGCAAGTTGTATTTTTGAGGAATAATTTTATTATTGAACAACAACCATGTTCTCAATGAACCCAAAAAACTCATTAATATCAAAGCTGAATGTTTTTGGAAGTAGTTTTTAGTTTGTTTTTAGTTTTAGCTATTTTAGGGGGATATCTGTGTGTGCAGGTGACTATTACTGTGCATAATTATTAGGCAACTTAACAAAAAACAAATATATACCCATTTCAATTATTTATTTTTACCAGTGAAACCAATATAACATCTCCACATTCACAAATATACATTTCTGACATTCAAAAACAAAACAAAAACAAATCAGCGACCAATATAGCCACCTTTCTTTGCAAGGACACTCAAAAGCCTGCCATCCATGGATTCTGTCAGTGTTTTGATCTGTTCAAGGTTCTTTATTTGTCACATGCATAATTATACAAGTATAACACACAGTGAAATGTAGCCTGACACGCTCCTCGACATGTGCAAAAAAATTGGGGGGGGTGTAGAGGAAGAACATTATATATATATATATATATGTAGTATATACATTGGGTGAATGTGCAGTAGTAGCAGCAAGCAGGTGGATTCTGTACATTAATATGAATAGACATCTGACTATTTTACAGGATAGACAATATAAACATATTTAAAATTAAAGGAATTGAAATGTACATTGTGCCTTGGTTTAGTGTCTGGAAGAGAGTCCTGTCTCAGTCAATTATAGATGATGTGAGATGATGTGAGAGGGCGGGTGTGTGTGTTTAGGGCACGGATGGCTTGGGGATAGAAGCTCCTCTTGAGTCTCTCCGTCCTTGCCCGGAAGATGCGGAACCTTCTACCAGATTGCAGAAGTTGGAACAGTTTGTTGCCAGGATGGGACGGGTCCTTCAGTATCTGCGCTGCTCTAGTCCGGCATCTCCTGGTGTAGGTGTCCTGAAGCGGGGGTAGAGCAATCCTGCAGCAGCGTTCTGCTGTACGGATCACTCTCTGGAGAGCTTTTTGGTCCTTCACACAGCTGTTCCCAAACCACGATGTCATGTTCTGTGTGAGGATGCTCTCCACAGCGCCTGTATAGAAAATCCTGAGGATCTTTGGAGAGACCCTGAACTTCCTCAGTTGTCGTAGGTGATACAGGCACTGCCTAGCCTTTTTGGTCTGGACCTGAATGTGGGCAGCCCATGTCAGGTCTGAGGAGATGTGGACACCGAGATACTTGAAGGACTGCACCCTCTCCACTGGAGCTCCATTGATGATAATGGGCTTGTAGTCTCTGTGCTGACCCCTTCTGAAGTCCACCACCAGCTCCTTGGTCTTGCTGACGTTCAGCTGGAGGTGATTGTCCTGGCACCATGATGCCAGATTCTTCACTTCATCCATGTAGGCCGTCTCATCGTTGTTGGAGATGGCACCCAACACCACTGTGTCGTCAGCAAACTTCACAATGGTGTTGGAGCCGTGGGTGGCCACACAGTCTGAAGTGTAGAGGGAGTAGAGCAGTGGCGAGAGGACACATCCCTGAGGTGCTCCTGTGTTGATGGTGATGCTGTTAGAGACGCATCTACCCACCCTCACCACCTGAGTTCTGCCAGTGAGGAAGTCCAACACCCATGCACACAGACGGCTGTTGAGTCCCAGATCCCTCAGCTTTGTGAACAGTCTGCAGGGCACTATTGTGTTAAACGCTGAACTGTAATCAACAAACAGCATTCGCACATAGTTACCCTGTTTCTTGTCCACGTGGCTGAGAGTGGTGTGTAGGACGTGGGCGATGGCATCCTCTGTGGATCTGTTGGATCTGTAGGCGAACTGCAGCGGATCTGTGGTGTCTGGGATGGAGGAGGAGATGATGTTCACCATCAACATTGCGTGCAGCAGCAACCACAGCCTCCCAGACACTGTTCAGAGAGGTGTACTGTTTTCCCTCCTTGTAAATCTCACATTTGATGATGGACCACAGGTTCTCAATGGGGTTCAGATCAGGTGAACAAGGAGGCCATGTCATTAGTTTTTCTTCTTTTATACCCTTTCTTGCCAGCCACGCTGTGGAGTACTTGGATGCGTGTGATGGAGCATTGTCCTGCATGAAAATCATGTTTTTCTTGAAGGATGCAGACTTCTTCCTGTACCACTGCTTGAAGAAGGTGTCTTCCAGGAACTGGCAGTAGGACTGGGAGTTGAGCTCGACTCCATCCTCAACCCGAAAAGGCCCCACAAGCTCATCTTTGATGATACCAGCCCAAACCAGTACTCCACCTCCACCTTGCTGGCGTCTGAGTCGGACTGGAGCTCTCTGCCCTTTACCAATCCAGCCACGGGCCCATCCATCTGGCCCATCAAGACTCACTCTCATTTCATCAGTCCATAAAACCTTAGAAAAACCAGTCTTGAGATATTTCTTGGCCCAGTCTTGACGTTTCAGCTTGTGTGTCTTGTTCAGTGGTGGTCGTCTTTCAGCCTTTCTTACCTTGGCCATGTCTCTGAGTATTGCACACCTTGTGCTTTTGGGCACTCCAGTGATGTTGCAGCTCTGAAATATGGCCAAACTGGTGGCAAGTGGCATCTTGGCGGCTGCACGCTTGACTTTTCTCAGTTCATGGGCAGTTATTTTGCGCCTTGGTTTTTCCACACGCTTCTTGCGACCCTGTTGACTATTTTGAATGAAACGCTTGATTGTTCGATGATCACGCTTCAGAAGCTTTGCAATTTTGAGACTGCTGCATCCCTCTGCAAGATATCTCACTATTTTTGACTTTTCTGAGCCTGTCAAGTCCTTCTTTTGACCCATTTTGCCAAAGGAAAGGACGTTGCCTAATAATTATGCACACCTGATATAGGGTGTTGATGTCATTAGACCACACCCCTTCTCATTACAGAGATGCACATCACCTAATATGCTTAATTGGTAGTAGGCTTTCGAGCCTATACAGCTTGGAGTAAGACAACATGCATGAAGAGGATGATGTGGACAAAATACTCATTTGCCTAATGATTCTGCACTCCCTGTATTTATGTGTGTCAAGGTATAGCTGCTGTCTTCTTATTGTGAGATTTCCTCTGTTGTAATTCCACATCTTGGCACTTACCTTTGGCTGGGGTTCGTGTTTGTGTTGGAGTGTGGGACTCACTGTTGCCACTTTTTCAGAAATTTTAAGAGGGTCCAGAAACAAGAAGCAAGCAAGCCCAGCATGCTGGCTCAAACTGAGGCAGCATATTATTGATTCACACACAAGCCATTCTGGTCCTATTGTTTGTCACCTCCTCCTCTCTACTGATCTTTTTAGCGGTATTACTGAAAACACATATTATTGGAAATCCTTTGGGGGTCATAAATCCATGAATACAAGACTGCAGTGTACTGTAGTGCATCATTATTAATGCAATAGGTGCTGCTGCTGTTGTACTGTCCTAGATCCTTGTTTCCTCACTTATTTAGATCAAATTAACACTAGTGATGCAGAAATATGCAAAATTCATTTTTACTGCAACATTCCTGCCATACTTTGTCAACTGCATCTTAAAGGAGACTAAATATATTCACTGAGTATTAGTCACATTGGTATGCAGCATATACTCACAGACAGTGTGCAAGCCTGCATCAACCAAAATAATTACAAGATATACACAAGACTGACGGTAGCATTATGTTGTATTTTATGTATTCTGTGTTGTGTATGTTGGACAACAGCCTGTCTAAACCGAATAATACCAAACCCCTAATTTGGCTGTTGTTTTTATTGTCCTTCATTAGCTCGTATAGCGTTAGCTAGCTAGCTCTAGATTAACAATGCTCTGTGGTTTTGGTGATGGTTATTTCATTAGCTAATGCAATAATTTGAAAATGGCCAGCTTATTTATTAGACTGTTTGGGTATCATATGATCCATGTCTTGCAAATGGTCTATGTCAGCATAATAGCGAGCGCTAACATAAGACAGAATAAATACAGTTCTGGGTGGATTTAATCCCAACCGAACTGCCCCTCTGTGACTCAAGTGCTTGCATACCTTTAAAACTTTTGACCTTACCTACGTGTCAACTTAAAGGGTTGTTCTGGTATGTTAATAGGTAAATATTTCAAATCAAGGATTTGTTCAAACAACATGACAACATCTTTGACTACTTTTAATACAAAAACAATTACCCAAAGTCACCTAATTTAGGCTCACTAAGCAAATCGTCATAAAGACAGGAAGTTCATGTTTCCTTGGCCCAAACAGTAAAGTGTGGGTTTAAGCAGATACCAAGGTTCAATATGTTACAAGATAATCAACCAAAGAGCAGGATTGGTGGTGCTGCACTTTGAAGCTCATGTGACTCGTATCACAGAGGACTAATCAGTATAAGCATAACATGAAGGTAGTATCTAGTCAACCATCCAGCAGGCAAAAAAAGTAATTAGTTATATGAAAGCAGTGACAGAATGTTGGAAGAGTATCCCTCTGATATTAACAACAGAGAAAAGTCAAATTAAGACCTGCTCAGAGGACCCAGGATAAAATGAACTACTTGCGGCATGAAAAAAAGGAAAAAACTCTCATATTGCTCATGAGATTCAATAGCTGTCATTTAAGTTCTGTTCAACTTCTGTTAATTGCAGAGTCGAATCAAGCGATGTTTTCATTGAATTCTTCCCTCCAGTTAAACACTGACAGAGTCAAAGTGTGTAAATGTTCTGTGCTTGAGTCACAGTGCCCCCTGCTGTACTACTAACAGCCGGAGAGCTCGAGCTAAATTTACAGAGCCTCTTGTAACAGAATAATGCATTGAGAGATTGCTTTGTGCAGATAAACTAATGCAAATCTATTCCTTCTTTACAGACATTGATGAGTGCACGATGAGAACTCATAACTGTGGCATGGGCCTTGTGTGTGAGAATACGGTGGGCTCTTTCCTGTGTAATCCCAAACAGAAGTGCATCAGTGGCTTCACACAGGACTCTCATGGCAACTGTATTGGTAAGAGACTGCCCATACTCTCCAGGCTGGGTAGCATTACATCCTAACTCAGGACCAGTAAACAGCTGATAGAGTTGGTCCTATTCTTTGTAAGGACAAATCTTAAGCAAAATGAGCCTCTTTAGCAGAGCCATCCATCAAACTTACTCTGCATTGTGCCTGTGTCTGTGTGTTTTTCCATGCTGCAGTACTACTCGGACTCTTGATGTTTAACTGTCTTTTAACCAGGCTTTAACTATCTTGATATTTCTTAAGAGTTTCAAACTAAAAGATTTTAAATCAAGTGTCTTTTCTTCATTTTTGCATTACAGTTATTGTGTTATGTAAAGCTTTCTGAGTGTTCCAAATAGGTGAAAGGGGGGTTAAAAGGTTAACCAAAGTAAGAACATACACCTAACCTCCGATGGCGTTGCTGGTGACTGATATCAAGAGATTGCTAACATGGGTCTTTTGGGGCAGTGATTATGCACAACAATACGTTTGATCAGTCTATGTATAGTAAAGTCATCTTTCTGACACAGTTTACACACATGATAAGACACAGTGGTCCATGAGTGGTAAAAGCTCTTACCTCTGCCGAGCACTTTATGCAATTAGCTCACTTCTGTATCTGTTTGGTAGGAAGGCTACCCAAAAACTTATGGATTTGCATTTACTTCTTAATTCTTGATTCTTGTGAGAGTAATGTAACAGAAGTGACATATTCTGGAGTTAGCATTAGGGTTGGTGAAAGCGCTGATGATGACTTAGCCCTCAGAGCATTAAGCTGAGCTCACCACTGGATTCAGGAATTTTTTTAAAGGATTCTTTATCATAGCAAGATGTCACGCTGTACCTGTGAAAAAGTATTTGACAAGACTTCAGATTTTCTCTTGTTCCTGAGCTCACTTCAACACAAATCACTGTGCTAACACAAAGATTAAACAGAATGTAATCCAATTTTCTTTGGATTACTTGCACTTTTCTCAGTACCGTGCAGGGCAGCATCACTGCAAAATGAGCGAAACATAATATTCACCTCTGGGTGCTCCTGATGTCATAAAACTGCCCCGTGTACCTCGGCTGATCTACAGCCAAAGCAGAGCAAGTAATCATCAGTGGTAATGTCTCCCTGCAGATGACTGCACATACATCACAGATCTGTCTGAGGGTGGGAGGATTTTCTCTGTATGTATTATTGTAGGGTCTACCTTACAATATAAAGCACCTTGAGAAGACTGTTGGTGTGATTTGATGCTGTATAAATAAAATTGAATTGAAGTAATCTTAAGGCTATCAGGATTGATCCTCCACGCAGTCGCAGCTTCATTCTTGATCTTTTTGACTCTGCAGATATAAACGAGTGCAGCAGCCTGACTGAGCCCTGCAGTTCAGGCTTTAACTGTATCAATACCGTTGGCTCCTACACGTGCCAGAAGAAGATTGTGATGTGTAGCCATGGTTACCACGCCAGCCCTGATGGAGCCAAGTGTGTTGGTGAGGTTTAGCACAACATACACCACTCACACAGGAGGATGGTGTTGTGGAAAGGTGTGAATGAAAGCACTGATGGCCCTGTTGTTGACCAAGACACAGGTTCAATCGATTAGATACAACCAGGAAAAATGCAAGAGTGAATATTATTTATAATCACTTCTATTCTTTCAGTTAAAGGTCATCGTACAGTTGTGGCACAAGAGTTTTTCTAAAAGACCATGCATCGATGCTCTCACTCAGTTGCTGCTTTGGTACTCAAAACTGCTTAAAATGAGAACAACTAAATCTTGTTCAGCTTACATGCAGTTCTTAAATGGTGTCAAATTATGCTTCATTTAATTGTATTCTTATAAATGACAATGCAAGTACTGAGTGATTTGTTTGATCAAGATGTCGATGAGCAAGAGGAAATGTTGCCGCCGAGAGTCACAAAGAGGGTGCTGTATCAGAAACCTCCTTGTGACTTTACGTTGGTCGCAAGCAGATTGCAGTCGTTGCCTGTGCTGTATGTTGATGACGTGTGCCATTTACTCTACCATAGTAGTGATTCTGTATTGAATAGATCCAGTTTTAGCTCCCATCCCACAGGCCTGCCGTTGTCCCTGCCATTTAAAATCTTGCTTCCTACTCATTCATTTTTCTATCTTCACACCACTCCCCCATATTTTTAAAAGTATTACACACAAATAAGGAAATTGACTAATAAAGCTTTATTGTGCCCATTGTCTGAAATACTCACTGGTTCCCTAAACTAACCCTAAGTGGTCTGTAATTGTTGTTTTTAATAAATTGTTCTCCCAAGAAAATATTTATTCTGATACACACCAACAATTATTTTCCAAAATAATTTAAAAATAAAAATCATTTTAAAAACATAAATAACAAAATAATAATACCCAGAGAGTGAGAACATTGATGCCTGGTCTTTTTGTACTGTAACAAGCCTTAGCTGTGTTTAAGTTATACCCTCTCGGGTGCTCAGTGGGTCACTGTTGAAGTGCTTCATCTTTCTTTCTGCCTGCGTAGACACTGACGAGTGTCAGATGGGGACGCACCGCTGTGGAGTGGGCCAGATCTGTCACAACCTCCCCGGCAGCTACCGCTGCGACTGCCAGACAGGCTACCAGTATAACGCCTTACGCAAAGTCTGCACTGGTACGTATCACTGTGTGACGTCTGCAAGTGAAGATGTTCAGACTGAAGGTTCACTTTATGAAACCAGAGAAGCTATGGGTGCAAACGTCGGCTCACTGAATCAGAGCTTTTCTGTTATGATGTCAGATTTGACCAAATTGGGTTGGATAACACTTTCTACACTTTCAGCCTATCATTTGTAAAAAATGCTTATTATTTGTGGATTTCAATTCTTGAACGAAACATAAAGCATATTTATTGCTGATATTCTCATAATTCTCATAATTATTAATTGTCAGCAGATTAGACATGCAACCGTCCAGTCTCCAGGCAGATGTCAGCAAGCAGGCTTAAATGTTCTAAAGAGTACGTAAACAGAACTCAGCTGACATTTTACACACTGTAATTTTACCAGAGCTGTGTGTAAGCAAATCTCAATGAACTGAAGCAACGTTATAAAAAAGAATATGAGAGACTAATAAAGGGATGTAGAAAATGATTACTTGAAGTTATTGTTGTTAAAGATGGTTCTACAAGGTACTGAATCACGGGATGTACTTAGTTTTTTACTCACTGTTTCTGCATTTTGCTCCATTTTTTGTTAAATAAATAATGACACGGTAAAATGAACGGGATTTTGAACTACATAACTGAAATTGAATTGATCTGAATTTAACTGAACAAATTGTGAAGAATTAGCCAATAATATTTAACATTGAGTGTTTATTTTAAGAAAGTCATATTTAACTGGGTTTTATTTTTCAGGAAATTGGAGCGTATGCTGTAGTTACTTCAATGTTGACCTAATATGTTATTTTTTTAGTTTTTGTTGTCGTGTATTACAATTGTGTGTATTCCTATTCATCAAAAATCCCACGCAATAGGTGTTTGGACAAACCTTAAGCTTCTGAGAAGCAGCCAATCAAAAGAAAGCTGGCTTAAAAGAGGGATGGCCTTCAAGGGAAGCTCATCGAGTATGTGTGTTGAGTCCTTGGTGGGCCTCAAGGCTATCTGCTGCCTAATAGCTCCTGTTTTTGTACTGACAGATGTAAATGAGTGCTGGCGCTATTCTGGCAGGCTCTGCGCCCAGAAGTGTGAAAACACCCCAGGCTCCTACCGCTGCTCATGCACAGCTGGCTTCTCCCTCGCATTCGACGGCAAGAACTGCGAAGGTAAGCTAGACAGTTTGTTCCTCTGACATATTGAAAATTTAAATGCCACCTTGTTTAGACAGACCGTCTTATTTTTCATGAAGAACTTAAATCACAGAGGCGAGCCTCCGGGCACAACATCAGCATCAAAAGGCAAAAGCAGTCTTTGCACAGACTTTGGAGATTAAGTATATTGATGAGAAACTGTTTATGTCTCCTTTGTAAGTCACTGTTATCAATAAAGACTATTTTCCGTTGGCATTTAATTTAGTCTCCATCTCTGGGATAAGAGTAATAATAATAGTTTCCTGGTTCAGGTGCTGTCAGTCGTCAGCATGCTGGAGCTGTGACTGTGCTTCAGAGAGCAAAGCCGGTCATGATTCACGTTATGTCCAGCTTGTCACAGACGTGACTGAAGGAACTTAATCCAGATGTAAATGTTTCTGTTCCAAAGGTGAAGCTTAGCGTTCATCGAGGTTTATAGATAAACACTTGCCTGAAGGATATCATTGGGTTTTGATTATCGCTTTTAAGATCGATTTTTTTCAAGTTACTTGTCTTGAACAAAGTGTCTTGGATAAATGACTAGAGCAGCAAAGGTGTTTGGGGAGGCAGCAACATTACAACATATACATACAAATATTTGTTTTTTCTATCTAACTCCTAACATACAGCTTGCATAAATATTTACACATTTATGTCTAATTTTATGATTGTATTTTTTTGTTTCTGTGCTCAGATACAAATGAGTGTGACCAAAACCCTTGTAGCCAGGAGTGTGCCAACATCTATGGCTCATATCAATGCTATTGTCGCCCAGGCTACTACCTGAAAGATGATGGGCACACCTGTGAAGGTATTTTCTTCCAAGGTTGCCAGTGTGGTAGAAACACTTCAGAGAGATCGATGGAGACCTCAGTCCAGCATACTGCTCTATTCCTACAGTTTATATAATTTACAGTCAACACATTTAGACACATCTAATTAGATACATGTGTGAAATTTAACAAATAGTTACCCACAAACACTTGTGATTTACTCAGTCAGAGAGTTGTGAACCTCAGCTGCATTTACTGAAGTGTTTCTATTATCCAAAACCATACACAGACTGCACTTACATATATAATACGCTATAGCTGCATTATAGTGGTTTACGCAGTTGCTGGTTCAACTCCTGCTGAAGACACACATCCTTTTTGGGGTTGTGTCAGGAAAGCCAACAACAGAAAAACATGCTTCAAATGATGAATACATAGAACACCTTTAAAATTAGACTGTCGTTCTCTTGCTGTTAGTTTCACAGTAGAGAAATCGGATGAGTGATGTATGAAATCAGACAGGACAATCAATACCAAAATAACCTACCCCAGGAATGGTTTTCTATAAAACAGAGGTAAATGTGTTGGTATAAATTTCCCATAAAAGGGGCTGATGTTCCAGCTGCAGAGAACTTCTCCTGATGCCATGTAGTTGATGTTCCACATAAGATACACACACAATGCTCGAGATAAAGCTGAAAAGCCCGACTGCTTTTGAACCTTTCTTTCCTCACAGTTTAATCACAGTGACGAGATGTGCATGTGTGTGTTTTACACAGATATTGACGAGTGCTCCCAGAGCATCGGGAACCTCTGTGCCTTCCAGTGTGTTAACACTGCAGGCAGCTATCAGTGTGCCTGTCCACCTCATGGATATGTCATGGCTGCCAACGGACGCACCTGCAAAGGTGAGGCTGATATATACAGTAATCGTCTTCTTGGACCTGATGCAGGTTACATTTTTGTACTGTTTGACTGGAGCATTGAAAACCTTTCTGTCAGTGCTGTTATATGCATGTAGTAACTATTACATTAATAGATAGACTTTAAAAAAAAGTCAAAGAAATCTTGTTAAAAATGCAGTGGGTACACTTAGTGTGACAGGCTGTTAAAGAATAGATTGAGCAAATTGCAGCATCCATCCATCCATTCTCTTCTACTTACCCACAGTGCGAGAGCTAGGGTACACCCTGGACAGGTCACCTGTCTGTCGCAGGGCTAACACATAGAAATTGCCAACCATTCACACTCACATTCACACCTATGAGTTTCCAATCAACCTAAGTAACCCCACTAACTGCATGTCTTTGGACTGTGGGAGGGAGCTGGAGTACCTGAAGAGAACCCACGCAAACACGGGGAGAACATGCAAGCTCCAGAAAAGCCCGGCTAGTTGGTGAAATCAAACTCTTCTCAGTGCTAACCACCGCGCCACCGTGCTGCCCTACGCAAACAGCAGCACACTAAATCTGAATCTGGGAGAGAACATTTACTGCTCTACCTATGCATACCTATGGGTTTAATGAGTTTCTCCCTTTTCTACCCAATTTTCACTTAACTTATTAATCCTTAAATTCAAACTGCACTACTGTATAACTTTTGCTCATATTGTATAGCCCTTATTAACTGATATTGTTTGAGAAGTGTAACAGTGGTTCAATTTGGTGCTAGACATTTATGGAAATTTCCTTTCTTGCCAAGTTAATGGATTTTTTGTTACTCTTGTGGAATTTTGACAGCAAACCTAACTCAAAGTTTTCCCACTTTATGATTACATACACAGTGCCAAGGGGATGCAAATACAGGGATGCCTGTATCTGCATCCCAATCATCATCAATGATAGATGACAACAATGTTTTATGTCATAAACATGTTTAGTCTCTGCTTAGATCAGATGCATTTCTCACTGCATTGTTTTGATTGTGTAGAACAACCAAATCTATTCTATGATTGGTTTTAGTCATTGTAGTCTAAACACCGTATGCTCAACATCACCGTGCTGCAACTGGCTGAAGTTGACTGAGGTTGGGCTGTTGATGCAGATTTGCAACTGTGATCATTTTTAGTGGTAATGGGACTGGACAGGGTGCTCCAGCCTGCACTGGTACCAACACCCAGCCATGCGGCTGTTCCAGTAGGACACCCACACAGTTTCAGAGTAGTGCAGGTCATTCTGAATAATGAGTGTATCCAGACACGTTGCATTTAGTCTGTGTCTGTCTCCTATTCTTGGAGTTGATCATCAGAGGTAACCACAACCACTGACCACTGCACAACACATTCAGATTGGGTCACAAAAGCCTATCATATCAAAATGATGATATTTATTAGATTTATTGTTGGCTCTTTTTCCAGATATTGATGAGTGCACAACTGGCACCCACAACTGCTCCACTGGGCAGACCTGCTACAACCTTCAGGGAGGCTTCAGGTGTCTCTCCTTTGATTGCCCTCAACACTACAAGAAAGTGTCAAACACGTGAGTCAGATTTATATTTTCTCCCCTGCTAAAGTTTTACGCTTTTGGCTCAGAGTCAGGTTTTTACTACATCAAAGTATGCCGAGGTTAAGGCTCATTAGAACATCAGGGTATTATAAGTTTCCATATTTGAGTTGTCTTTGTAAACAGGTCCAATAAAATTTGTTTTTGCAGTCTCCGGCTGCATTGGCCTATATCTGTGTATACGGTTTCTGTCCAGATCCTCTCAGGCTGTGAAACATTATACGTCGATGTGCGTACAGCGCAGTGTTCTGCACAGAAGGGCCTTGTTAGCTGTGAGCTTGTTTAACTGAACATGATTCACATCCGCTGTGTGAAGAAGTCAGATGGCTTTGATCAGCTCGGTGCTTCCCAGAGCCGTCTCTGCAGCTCTCCCTGCTCTACGCTCCACTGAACAGCAACACCACACACACACACTCACACACACACACTCTCACACACACACACACACACACACACACACACACACACACACACACTCCCCTGTCGGCCCACAAGAGACGTCTTATCAGTGTTACCTAGAGACACCTTATTACCCTCAGTGTGACATCTCTTGGCTCCCCATGGAGAGACATCTTTCATTCATGAGCAGACTTGGCAGTCACGGACAGACAGCTAAGATTAAAATGTGTCTTGGTCTTCCCGTATTAGGTTCCTAGGCACTCTTGTCTTGATGTGAGTTGTGCAAATATTACGGTGCACTACAACGATAACTCCAGGCTGTAAATTCTGATGTGTGATGGATAAACAGTCACGGAGCTTCAGATTGCACTGTGGGAAAGACCCACAAAGGCTTCTGATTTCCACTGGCATCCACAGTCTTCATCTATGTTATTATGGAATCCTTGCAGCAGGGGGCAGTGATGTGAAAGAGCAGTGCTGCTACATGCTACCTCTTTTCAATAGCACTCCAGTAGCAATGGAAAAATCACATGTGCTTTAAGAAGCAAATGATTTTGCATCACGCTGCAGCTTGGTTCAAAATGTTCAGGGAGTGTAGAGAAGGGAAAGGCACTGCAACAAATGCAGAAGAAGAAAAATGCTGCATAAACACAACGGATGTTGAAAAATAGACAAGGAAAGAAGACGAAAATGCTGCAAAAGCTTTCACAAAACACCCCACACAACAGAAGTGTTTTTGAGGTGATGGAACAGCTGCAGATGTGGCAAGCTGACAGTGAACAGCTCATAGCAAACATATATCTACAGTAATATATGAATCATGTAGTTAAAGCACAGTGGGATCCCTCATATGGCTTGTGTCACTTTCCAAGGTGGTCTGTCACGTCCCCAAAAACATGGCAGTTGTCTTCTGTGACATTTCTTTTTTTTCTACTTCCATTGTTTTATTCAAATTTTGCTGTGTTTTATGTGCTTTTATAGTATTTTCATATTTGCTGGTTATTTCTTACATTGATTTTCACCTCTATGGGCCCCCACAGTCTTGAAAGCCCAGAGGCTGCTGTAGCTTACTGACATGGTCTGTGATGATTAACAAGAAACCATCAGTAGAAACGGCATCTCTTCCCTACCCGTCTTATATCCCTTTTCCACCCTTGCACAGATGATGCGTTATCTAGAATTGGTTCTATATGATCACTTCTATTTATTTGATGCCAGTTCACAAAAGTAATGTCAAGACATTTTGTGTGTTGAGTGTTCAGTGAGCAGCACAGTGTCCAAACAATGTTTTGCTTACGTCTTCTCACCATCTTCCCTGGCTCATTTTCAGACGCTGTGAGCGGATCAACTGTCCCGCCAGTTCCTTAGACTGTAAGAACTCTCCCTTGTGGATCACTTACTACCAGCTCACGTATGAGACCAACATCATCATTCCAGCTCAGATCTTCCGAATTGGCCCTAACCCGGCCTACTCTGGAGATCATATTGTCATTAGCATCAGAAAGGGGAATGAAGAGGGATACTTCAGCACACGCAAGCTGAACAGCTTCACAGGTGCCGTCTACCTGCAGAGAAAGGTCCGCGAGCCCAAAGACTTCCTGATAGACGTGGAAATGAAGCTGCTGAGGCAAGGGACGTTCACTTCATTCTTGGCCAAGATTCACGTCTTCATAACACCCAGCACTATGTAATACCAAAGAGACAGACAGAGACTAGACATTTCATATGGTGCTAAACATTTTTGGCGTTTAGATTTTTGTAATGCCTCTAAAGGTTAAAGCATGATTTAGGAATCTTGTAGAATATTGCCAAAGATTGAATTATTCCTATCATGGCAGGCTCTCTGCTATGTTTCCTTGAAAGTAATGTTTCCTGAAAAACCTTGTATTTCTACGTATGTATTTTTCAGCTTCACTCTAGCAAACATAATTTAGCTTTTATACACTCGCACTATTAGTGTCTGTTCAACTGTGTGTATAGACGTTGGCTGGTCTCGGTTATTGGTTTATTCCCTCATTACCCTTTTGGTGATGTTTTGCACCTTTGGCTGGCTTTAAGATACAACTGTAAGATTGTGTTGTTTTTTCCTCTCACTTCACTGATATGTCAGCACAGGAGCTGAGAGATTTTCACATTACAGAGAGGGAGATGCTACAACGGCCTGAAAAGCTGTCATCCAGGAGAATGCGGCACACTCAAGCACCAGGATGGTGATGTGGCTGTGGTGACATCACACGATGCACAGTGGCCACTTTTCCATAGATAAGGTCCAAAACTGACAAAATGAATATATGAGAACAAATGGTCTCAGAAGTCTAGGAAGCAGTATAAATCGTTCAATTTCAATCTTTATTTGTGTAGTTTAAAAAATAATCTTTCAATAGTTTTAGATAAAAAAAAATCAAATAAAGGATATTTATTTTGGTATCGTATGCTTATTTCACTTGGTATTTTATGTGATTTGGCATATTTCACATGTAAATGATAAATGTTAGTGACATATCCACAGAGCTGGGCAACACAAAGGGGAAATGGAGCGTTTCTCCAATTTTAAAAAAAGAAAGAAAAACATTTTTCTCCCATCTCATAAAATATACTAAAAGCAAAACTACGTAAATTAATGTAATCGGGGGGGGGGGTTCATTATTATTTTGCCGGTTTTGGACCTAATTTTTGATTTGGTCAAGCGTTTGGTGTATATTATTTATGAATATGTGATCTGATCAAATGAGTTCAAAACACACAAAAAAGTAGTGATGATGTCATTCTAGCACTGACAGTATTATTATAGGGGAGGTTACATTTTATTGTTTCATGTTATACTCTTTAGTTTGTAACCAGATGCATCTTTTTTATTTGACTGTGTAATTATCTCAGGGTAAAAGCCACATTCTCTTTTACACACTAGACAATTTCCTGTGTGGTGTGCAGGACTGACTCAGCCTGCTGCGTTAACTGCAGGCTGGCCTCACACAGCATGTACGTTTGTATCTGTAAACTGACTGATGATCAAACCGTTGTCAATAAAAGGTCACAGTGTCAGAGTGCGTTTGTCCACGTCAGTAACACCGTCACACGTTGGACCGCTGGTTCCTCAGTCAACAGTGAACCCACATCCCCATCTACTGGTGTCAGAAGGTCCCACTATTAATACACTTATAAAGTAATTTAGATATTATGAAGAAAAACAGCTGTGCCGCACACATTAGGCACTTCTTATCTGAAATGTTTTTATCACCTCTTCCGCTGCTCCACAAGGAACATCGTCGTCTGTGTTCCACCCTGTGGTATTCCCACCCGGAAAGTGTGCGCTCCAGCCTATTAATATATTCCAATAGACGACAGTTCAACTGGAAACTAGAGGGTGGGGTCACTGTAAAAATCAAACACCACAGTTTGGCTGATAGGAGGTTTTACTGAATAATAACACTGATATTTTAAGACTGCAGTTACTGGGTGTGAAATCACCCAACATAAAATGTCAGAAGAGCTTTTTACCGAATCCTAGAATAAATTATTCTAAAGGATGATGGCGATCTTTTTTTTAACATAATTCAATAAATAACAATAAAAACTAAACACAGTATATACATGTGTTGTATTTGCAGAAGGTACTGCAAATTCTACTCAAACATAAAAACCTGATCTCTGATCTCTGTGTTTGTTTGCTTGTGTTGAATTTTGTCGGTACTATGCAGTAAGAATTCATAGGCTGTGAAAACAAAATGAAGACGCCCAACATTTCCTCTGAATCCAACTCAAAGTGACTTTATTTTCTATGAAGTCTTTTTAGTCTGACTTACTCTAAAACAACAAAAGGAGCGTTTAGATTTTCTTGGTACTTGAAATACTCTCGATGTGTCTATTATGTTTCTGAGCTCAAGTTAACACGTTTCATAGCAAAGATTCACAGAAATAAAGAGTCACTTCGAATAGTGTATATCAATACAAGCACAGCAAACACAACAAACCAACTCTTCTTACCTGCTTCCTTTGACATATGCCGTCTTTGTTGCAGTAATGAAGACTGGAGCACCCAGCAGCCCACACAGACGTTTCTCTGTAGCTTCAACACAGTACAGGCTGAAAGCTTTATAAAATATTACGGTCTCGTCAATATTATAGCACATTTAGTGCATTTTATTGGTAACTGTATTACTACTCCTGCTATTCTGTTGGTCAGCACGTCCTCTGCTGTGCTCTCTCAGCTGTAAGTTTCTGTGGTTAATGCCTGCTTGTCTGTTATTCTTTTACAAATTTCAAAATGAATACACAAACAAAAATAATGTAGAAGCAGAATTTAGATTAAACCTCCCTGAATATACCCTCCCAAATGAAAGCCTTTAATAGGCCTACGAGCACAGTGAAGAATCAGTGCATCCCTGTGGTTTGTGCGACTAGATGATAGAAAGCTTGTTTAGGAAACTGCTCAGCCGGTAGAGCAGTGATACTGGTGTGCCATGGGTGGCCTCTTTCCTCTCTGCTGAAGCCCGAACACATCCGGCTATTGAGGCGTCGTCCCACACATGTGGGGGTGTGACTTCTGATTATCTGTCTCAACTTCAAAGGGTTATCAAGACAGCTAAAAATATGTGGCCAGGACCCACCTTCTTACTGCAACGTGAGAACAACCAGATCTCCACACATGAAGTTGCGTTTGTGCTGGATGAGTCAAACAAAGTACTTTCACCCATGAGGCTGTGGTTTGTGTGACGTGTGAAACCAAAGGAAAATATCATTTGTAATTGTAGTTTTTCATCACACTATGGTTTCAATTAGATAAACGTTATAGTTTCCATTAAAACAGACTTTCACAGTGTTAACTGTGCATTAAAAAGCCTTTATGACCTGTGGTTGTGGTAAATCTCTGGAGGCCACTTGCTATCTTTTTCCAGGAGCTGCAGAGCTGTGACATCACAAAAACAGCTTGGTCATTTCAGCGATGGTATATGGGCCTGACTGGTTATGATGCTGGAACATCAGGTCCTTCCAGTGGGATCAGACACAAAGCTGTTAGCAGCAGTTTCTATTTAACGGAGGTTCCCATTAAATCGAGGAAGTGAGCTGGAGATCAAACTTATTTCCAGTCATGGTTTGTAACACTAGCCAGTAGGTACTCACCGATCCTTAACGGAGGTAACTCAGCTATTTGGTCCCAGCTTTGATCTCGTCAAAGGGTTAGGAGCTAAATTTCTTCAAAGTGAGCCACAACACAGCAAAAAAGGCTGTTTGTTCAGTATTCAACTGTGTCTACTGGATTTATGTTTAGATGTGTTTGCTGCCTTTTCTGTGACTTCTCCATTCGGCTGCAGCTTTTAAATATTATTCTGTTACATTACTGTATAAAAAGATGAGGTTTCTGTATTTCCAGAAAGAACACTTCCTCTGCTTCATCCTCTTTACATCTCAATGAAAGATCAAAGTCAGTGAGCTGGCCTATCACTGGTCAGCTTCTGAAACACTCTCTGATGTGCTTTTATTCATCTTTTAATGATGTGCTGCTCTACAGGTGGTTTCAATAAAAGTGAACATTGATATTCCAATATAAAGTCCTCTTTATTGAAATTAGGCAAATAAACTTCTATATTTTCTATAAATATATAAAAAATATTTATTTAAAAATAAATCAAACAAAAAGTGGCAGAGCATCACTCTACACCTCTGGCTCCAACACTTCAGCCAGGTGGAGCTCCAGTGGTGTGGAGGATCTTTACTTGGCCCAGTTTAATACCACCTATATGAATATTGTTGCGGACCATGCAGTGTTTCGAGTGAGTGTATAATCTATATAAGTGTTTAATAGTAATTTTTATTTAATAAAATGTGCATCTTAACATGTTAATTAAAGCACAGATTGAAGCTGTCTCGTTGCTAATGCTTCCTCCTCTGTCTGTTTTTGTCCTGACCATTTATTAGTTTAAACTACAGTGTTTTTAATTTTTGTATGTGTACATTTGTGACATTTATTTTTGGTTATGTTTGCCACTTAACCTATAAATCCTATATTTCACTTTGTTAACCAAGTTTGATGTGCCGTTACGGTCTCTCCAAAATGTTAGAATGACATTTCTTTATATTTTCTTTCATGTGAATTTTGGTGCGCTCTGAAGCTTAGAAAACTGTGTAGTGAGCTGTAGGTGGACAACAGAGGGCAGCAGACTGCATCAATCTGTCAGCATGCAGCTGAAAGAATGTTTACTTGCACAATATGCTTGCGTAACTTGTCTGTGCATCAGCACATCAAATGCATACCTACATTTTCCATTCCAGCACATGTTAGCACAAACACATTCCCATTCTTCTCACAGGGGCTTCCTCAGTGCACAACCACGCCAGTGATTCCATTTAACTGCTGTGCTCAGACCTACTCCCAGTCATCATGTGAGCTATCAGTGGGCAGTTATCATGTGTGAAATCTTGAGTAAGCTTTTCCATAGATAGATGTGATGCATTTCTTCCAAAGCAGAGAACTCCATCTATGAACACCAGGCCAGGCTTCCTTGAGGGAACCAGTTAAAGGATGCCTTTGATTGGCTGATTATACACCATTTATCTTCTTTAGCTAATCATAGAGAAAATAATGTTCTCTTTATCACACTGTGCCAGTGTGTGTGAGGCCTGTGTGTGCCTCATAAAACCCACTGAGAAATCAATAAGATCCTCCTTTTGTTTACCACGTGCCCTACCTCGCCTGCATATCCACAATTAGTCACTTATCAGAGCCTTCTTGACTTTAATGTGTTTTGGAATATTTCTTGCGACAGGCTGCATCGCATTTGGTCGTAAATGCAATAATGAAGATATGCTGTTTCAAGGGTTAGAGTATTTTTCTTGGAAAGGCTCCTTATAGAAAATTCCACATCACTTTCATCACCACAATTGCTCCCATGGCTCTCCTTAATTGTATGGTAAATGTGGAAAGGTACACAAATTAGAAATAAAATTGGATGAAAAAAATAGCAGGAAAGATAAAATAAAACAAACACCAGTGTGCATGATGTGGAGCATTCAGCGGTGGTATTCAGTACTTTTTCTTTTTGTTTTTAAATACGCATTAAGTCTAAAGTAAAAAATGAACTGAAAAAGGAAAATTTAACTAAGACTGAGTGACTCTCAACAGAAACTGACACATTTTTGGATCAACTGATACTGAAGAGAAGCATTATATTGAGAAGCATTGTTGACGTTCTTTAAAATTTACCTCTGGTCATACTGTCAATTTCATGCTGCCACATAAATAACAGGTCTATACGATAAGATAAGATAAACCTTTATTAGGCATAATTTTTTTGGTCACGGCAGAAAGTGCAAGTTAAGAGCAGTAAAATTAAGAAAAACACAATAGAAAAGGATAAGATAAAGTAGAATAACATACTGTACAAAATAGAATAAAATGCTTCGTCATAGTAGGAAATATTGCACTTGGTACTAAGCAGAAGGCCAAATTAGGAAGTTCTAGATGTTTAAATGAGATGAGACCAAGTTCTTGATAAATCCTTTACTAAGAGCACTAAAGGACTACAACCCCTTTGCTAATTTCTACAAGTAGCTCCTTCCACCCAATTGTTAAACACGATTACAGCAAATGTCCTCAACGCAATACACTGCAGTTTTTAATATAACAGCAGGAAAAGAGAACATCAGGTGGATGTTGGGGCGAATCTGTGGGTCAGGAAAACTCTGCATTGTTTTCCATTAAACACGCCCTCGGCATATCGCATATAAGAACTTGATAGTTTCCATATTTACTGACAATTTAATGGCAATAAATTTATAATTTTTTAATATATTCAGTCAAAAACATTACCCCGTGTGTATTAAGTCTCCATCAGAAAGCAGTTTTTTGGTCCTCATTGAATTACCCATAATGTTGTGTTGATCTGAAATCACCGACTTTTTGTGGTGGAGGGGTTTGTACAGGGTTTGTGCACCCACACAATCCCAGCAGCTATGTTGAACCTATGATGGAACCGGAACCGGTGAAGGAAAGCACCTAGTTTAGAGGTTGGTTGGGCACAGCCTGAAAGCAATATATGGTCCCAGTCTCCAGTAAGCACCCCACTCAGAGGGTCCATAACAATTCAGTGCTTTGTTGATTGAACAGGAGTCAAGGTTGGAGATCCAGACAGTCCGATCTCCTGCTGACGAATACAGGAGTATGGAATACGGAACGTCGCTTTTCTGTTGGGAGAAAGGCCTAAGCTAATGCATGACTTCAGTATGACCTGGAGGGGTGTGACTGGCACTAACATCCTGCCCAATCTAAACTTGAGCACTGTTTTCTCATTGGACTGTGCTATCCAGTTTTTTTCCATAACAAACCCCATGTTTGAACATGACTATCCACATCTGCCCTTAGTACCAGAATGCCCCAGGTTACAGTTCATAAGCTGGAGGGGAAATAGTGTATCACTAATTTAGGAAATGTTCATTTAGCCTAGAAAAGGATCCATTGCATATTCTTCCTGTAGCCAGTATCATTGGAAGGTGTAGCATAAATTCTCACTGCTATGCAGATGATTCCCAGCTCTATCTTTCAATAAAGCAAGATGACACACACAGGAATGTCTTAAAGACATAATGACATGATAATGTCACAAGTTCGGTGTGTTTGTTTACAGCAGGGGTCGGCAACCTTTCTGATGACGAGTCCCATCTAAAATTTCCACAGAAGTCAGTGTGCCATATGATTGCATTAGCAATAAATTTAATAACGCTCTATATGAACAGTTACACATAGAAGAACTTTATAGAATTATATTTGTCTGCAGATGTTGGCAGCTATCAGCGAATAGTTTTCAGCTATTTTGAAACAAAAAAAAGACACTTTTTATCCATAACAGCAAATGGACTGTACAACAGAAAATACAAATGCCATTTATGGTCTCCTCACAACAATGATAAGAAAAATAAACTGGGCCAATATGGCATGTTTGTTAATACAGAGATACACATGTTAATGTGATCTCTGGTCTCCCACTCAGAGACTCAGGTCTCCGAGTGTCCAGCATTCAGAGGCTACCTGAGGACTCATGTGAGAGAAAATCTGCTCACACAGACATGTAGAGCCAAATACTGTCAATAAGGCCTCTGCAATGTTCTGAAGACAGTTAAACTTGTCAGGTAGTGATGTCCAGCAGGTGAAAATGCAGCTCCATGAACACGCACAGCTGTGGATTCCAGCTGCTTCGATGTTGCATTAACTGGCATTAACTCAGCCAGTTCATGCGAGACAAATCTAGCTGCTCATTAAAGCTTTCTGGTTTGATCAGAAAAGAAAACATTGGTCCAAACACCTGAAAGTCCCAAAAACACATTGTGAATTCTGTCTCGGGTCTACAGATGTATCCGTGTATTTCCGCGGTGCTGATGCTGCGCTGAGCCGACAGCTCCTGAAGCTTTTGAAGTGTTGGAATGTGGAAAGCTAACAACGTCCCTCTCACCGGTAGGCAAAGTTATTTTTAGCCAATTACATGTTTAATCTGGTAGTTGGGGCTGTTAGCTGAGATACCGTCATTAAGAATTGGCACAACTATGCGAGCTGATTTGCGATGTGCACCGCTGGTCCATTTATTTTTTAACGCACCTCCTCAGATTAACTCACTGCGTGTCGTGCCCAGGGCTGGACTGGGACGAAAAAAATCGGCCCAGGCATTTTGACTAGAGACCGGCCCACCAGGTATTAAAGCCATAAAGCCTTTGAATGAAAACAAACGCTGTGGTGACAGTGATGTACAGTCTTGTTGGTATATGTATGATTTCTATACATTTTACATCAGAGAAAAACTTTGGTTGTAAGATTCAGATAATTATTTAATAACAGCGAGACATTTTAAATGAGAATAAGAAAGTATTTCTTTGTGCCCCCCTCTCCCTGTTAATGCCCTACCTGGCCCCCCTGGCAACACTTTGCTAGACCCGCCCCTGCACAGTTACCAGCTGTCAGCTACATAAAAAAGGATCCTGGTGTTATTTGTCTCTCAGAAACAGTTCATAACTTCCCTTCAACTCATTCATGTCACCTTAAAGGTAAACCTGTTTCTCCATCACTGTTCAGCTCTGATGATTCAGTAAGGACATCTCCTGGTCTCATCTTCATGTTTCCCTCTCACCACATATCCAAACCGACATCATGACCAGCAGCTTTACAGCTGTGGCTCCAGCAAACATCAGCTGATACTAGAAATTAATATTAAATAAATTCTAACAACAGCTGATCAAGCTTAAACGTGCTGCTGTTGTCTAGCGCGACATCCGCTGGTTTCCTCTTTCTGGCGCAAAGTGGGCGATAAACAAACAAGAGAGGAAAGCCGATCAGCTGATCATTGATCAGTTTTATGATTAAATAGCAACAGGAGAAAGAGGGGAGAGAATGAGAGAAGAAGAGGCAGCTGTGCAGCGTAAAGACACAGAATAACTCCACCTTTGTGTCTTTTTCCATCCTAGCTAAAGTCCGGGACAAACTGTGTTCCTTTTCAGCTCAATACGAAACGCATAATATTTTCTCTGAATGCGGGACGATTCTGTCTTTTTACGGGACGGTTGGCAACTCTACTAACTTGTGAATAAAATAAAGTTCATGTTAGCTAGTAGCAGTACGAGTTATTGTAACTGACTGTAAAAAGTCAGCACAACGAAAATAAACTCCACCTAAACTTGGTTTATATCTGACCCAGACAGACTGCAGGTCATAACTTCTTACCTGAAGTTCAGTTCACCTGACACTCGGACCGGCGGCCGCCTCGGGTCTCTCCTCTCCTGCCTCCCTTTTCTCTCATCCACCCGCTGGCCTCCACCACTTGCTAATGTTACTGAATCTGTGGAAGCTACACCACAGCCACCACCAAACAACTGAGTTATTTTTATACACCGGCCAGCATCTGGCCAATCCACCACCTTTCATTGTTTATACCGTTACAAAAAAATAAATAAAAAATCATCGGCCCACCGAGCAAATGCCGGTATGCCCGATGGCCAGTCCAGCTATGGTCGTGCCATCAGTTAAACCTTCGCGTGCAAGCTGTGGCACGTGTGCCTAGGGTTGCCGACCCCTGGTTTACAGTGATCACTAAGAGGGAATGGGGCTCCAGGGGTCCAATGGAACAAATATCCAACTCTCTTCATCTTAAAACACTCAAGCAGACTCACCACAATCCAGGAAGGGAATCCCGGGAAGGTCTTGTATAAAGGGAAATTCCAGAGATTAATAACAACTGTGATTCAGTGCAGTTAGGTCTATTAACACATAGTGAGTGAGAAAGGTGACTGAAGAAGAAACACTCAGTGCATCATGGGAATCTCCCAGCAGCCTACACCTACTGCAGCATAAATAAGGGAGGATTCAGGGTCACAGGATCCAGCCCTAACTATATGCTTTAGCAAAAAAGGGAAGGGAGGCCATCTTTAGCTCCAAAGAGGAAGGAAATCACAAAAAATGTTCAATGGAAATATTCTTTTCCCCTCTGTTCTCTGGAGGATATAGTAAAGTTGCTTTTCCACACATTACAGATTTTCTACTTTCCTTCTGCACATATGTAGGTTTCCATGTACCTTCATTTAAATAACCGAGAAATAAAGTACTGTATGTTTCAGTGAAAAGTCTTTCCTAAACAAGGAAATTACTTTCTGAAAATTCCACAGCTTTTAAAAAACAGTATGGTAGTGTTTGGTTTTTTTTGTTTGTTTGTTTTTTTCATTGTTTTTCATACATTCCACTTTGCGGGGTTTTTTTTTAATCAATTTCTATAAATTGGGGCGATCGTGGCTCAAGAGTTGGGAGTTTGACTTGTAATCAGAAGGTTGTCTCGGTCGTTGTGTCCTTGGGCAAGACACTTCACCCGTTGCCTACCGGTGGTGGTCAGAGGCCAGTGTCCAGCAGCCTCGCCTCTGTCGGTGCGCCCCAGGGTGGCTGTGGCTACAATGTAGCTGGCTGCCCTCACCAGTGTGTGAATGGGTGGATGTGTAAAGCGCTTTGGGGTCCTTAGGGACTAGTAAAGCGCTATACAAATACAGGCCATTTATTATAAAGGGAGACATGAGATGCATTGAGTTTGTAGTGTACAGCAAGGCCTGGGACATTAGAGCATTCCCAGTACAAACACAAACTTGCTCTTAGTGGTGCCTGTTCAAAAGTTTGACATCATAGCATAAATGGAGGGAGCAGCAGTGATAACAATCAGCAACACTCAGCAAAACCTTTCCAACAAATGGTCATTATGTGCAAGCAGCCAATGAAATATTCCTGAATCACCCTTCAATATAAAATATTCTAACATATTTTCACTTAATGAACATTTTGTGCTGATAAGAGTTGAACAAGTCAAGCTCTTTATGTCAACTGATCAGCTAACATGTGAACCAACAGGAATGAATCAAAGTTCATTAAGTACATGGGTATGACTAGAGGAAGGGTAAGACTTTCCCCAACATACCAAGCACTGTCTTCCCCTACGGCACTGACAGTAGAAGGAGGGTAAACAGCTTGAAAGCTCACTTTATCATGTCTTAACATAGTTGTTTCTGGCCTGCAGGGAACGTGGCTGACATGTAACTCATCATTGTTTGGTTGAGTTTCTTTGAATAAGACCATCCATCCATCCATCCATTCGCTTCCGCTTATGCTTTTTTACAGGGTCGGGGGGGGGGGGGGGGACTGTCATAGGGCAAGAGGCGGGGTACACCCTGGACAGGTCGCCAGTCTGTTGCAGGGCTAACCCACAGAGACAGACAACCATTCGTGCTCACATTCACACCTATGGGCAATTTGGATTAATCAATTAACCTATCCCCACAAACTGCATGTATTTGGACAGTGGGAGGAAGCTGGAGTACCCGGAGGGAACCCAAGCAAACACGGGAAGAGCATGCAAACTCCACACAGAAAGAGTGGCAAGAAGGTCCTTCTTGCTGTGCAACAGTGCTAACCACCGTGCCACCCTTTGAATAAGACTATTCCAGAAGAAAAAAATGCTTGTACAGTTTTTTGTAAAGGAAAGCAAACTGATGAAGTGTTTTTTTTCTTTTATTTTTTTTTAATTACAGTTTTTTTTTTATTTAGGTCTCAATTTGACTCTTTCAGGTACTAAATGAGGGGGAAAAACATACATAATGTTTTACATTTTGGAAAAATGATTGCAGATATGTTTCGTTCACATTTAAAGCTGCAAAAATGGCTTTTTGATATTATCAAATACTGTGGAATAAAACTTGAGCTATTCAGTATGAATGAGTTATTATCCAACTCTGTTGTTCCGCTTCAGATCTTCAGAAGTTCTTTTTAAGGGGGCCCGAGTGCCACTCTGGGCTTTCACTACAGTACCATTTAGCAGAAAACATCCTAAACTCTGACTCAGGAGTGAGTTAGATAAAAAGATTTTTGGTAAAAACTTCTCATTTTTCAAATTGTTACAAATTATGCTCTTGTCTTTCCTTTACACTCTTTGCTAAAAGTTCCAGCTCTTTCTATTAAGCTCAGTTTGAGCCTCTCATTGCCCCCATCAGCCACTAGGGTTGACATAATACTAGAATTTAAAACTACATACCCAAGAAAGTACTCAATACTCTATCCCAATTTCAATAACACAGGTGGGGAAAAATGCCCAAAAAAGTGGAATTTTTTCAAAATTAACATCAGAACAATTAAAAATGACACAACATTTATTTTTTTATTAAGCAATACAGTGACATAATAATACAGATAGAAGATAACAAACAGACAGACAGACAGACAGACAGACAGATAGATAGATAGATAGATAGATAGATAGATAGATAGATAGATAGATAGATAGATAGATAGATAGATAGATAGATAGATAGATAAGGTAGTCTGTCATTGTTTCTGTCTAGTTGCTGATAGACTTTTCTCAGCTGCAATCTGCGACTTTTAAGAGAAAACATAACACTTTTTAGTGTAATAAGTGTGTTATACTGGTAACTGCTAATGTTACTGACAGACACTTTACTCCATTTAACTATGAATTCTGCAATCATGGAATAAATCATCAATTTATTAGCCATAGATGTTAGATATGATAACATATGGATAATGTGGCTATCGGACAATTGCGTGCTGGCCAGGTTAGCATTTATAATAGCTATTATATACTATTGGAATCATTTTTGACTAGGATATCGTTTTCAGTGTCCACATTAAGCTAATATTTAGGAGTGCCCTCATGTTCAAAATATTACTATAACCTTTTATGTGATGATGATCATCAGAATGATAAAATGTTGAAAACCTCATGTATTATTATTAGTGTGTTTATTGGTCTTAGAATGATCTATTGGAATTAATAATTAATCAGAGAGCGCATGATATTTTTACCATATCAGCTTCTTTTCATTAGCTTCCATTTATACAGAATCACTCCTGTTTATGAAATGACTTTCACATAACAGAAGGATGCCTTAGAGATTTCCTAAAAAAGAGAACTGGGATTTATAGAACTGTACAGTCAAAAAGAAACTCTGCATGTGTCCATTTAGGTCAGTGCATTGTATCAAATGATCCGTCTGCCTCAAAGGAAAGACGAATCTTTTCCTTTCAAGTGAGGTAATGAAGTTCAGAGCTGAGTGCTGTTTTTGAAGTTGTCCACCAGTGTGTTTGTTGAGGCTGGGAGTGTTCGCCTCTGAGTCAGTGCAGGTGCCACAGGTCAGCCACGCTGAGGGTCTGTCTGACAGCGCGGCTCTTTGTACTCAACAAGTGATGCTCGCACAGGTACGCTGAGCCGCTTTGATCCACGGGTCAGCTGAATCACCCACAGGTCATTCCATAGCTGTGATTATAAGGCTCAAAGGTACACTCTAGATAATGTCTCTGTTTTAAGCAGCAAAGCATTCACAGCTACAGAAAATTGTTTTTGGAGGTTTTTAAGACAATTTGATATTTTAAACAAAAAAATCAGGATGTCTATATTATTCAAATCTGGTCATTTCTCTGTTTGGTTTGTGTTTCAGTGGCTTGTCTTGGCTTATATTTCCTTCTGTCACTTGCTAATAGAAATATCCTTCAAAGAACTACTTTTTACTTTTACTTTTTAGTTTTTGTAACTATGTATCTATCCTCTTATAGACATTCCGATCTGTATGATGTATACTGTATATATACGTATAAATATATACTTAAGTATCTATACTTCATATTCTAGTTACAATTAAATCAGTGATCTTTAACTTTTTCTTAACATTATAAGTAATCATTGCAGGAATCATTATTATAAAAATACTGACTATCTCCAGATCTCGTCATCTTTCTTTCTTTTTCATTTCTTTCTTTCTTGCTTACTGGAGGCAAGAAACTACAGGGACCCTTTTTTATTACTCATTGCATGCCTTGATGAGTACAGTGGAGCTATTATGAGCTCTACCTCAGCCCTCAAGGGCACCGTGGTAATTCCCTCTCTTTTTCTTCCAAAAGCTCCCTCTTTACATGATGTGTTTGCTGTGAGGATTGTGGCAGGGATTCATTCTCTGAACACGTTCAGTCTTCTTAGGTTTTATCATTTCATCAAAGTCATATATTTTCACAGATCTTTCACAGATGGTTTAAAGGTGTGCCAACAATGAGTTTACTGAACGCTGCACATTTGTAAACTGACTGAGCTGTCTCCCTTGATAGTGAAATGAGGATGTTAACTTCTGATTTTCTTTATAATTTAATTCAGTTTTATTTATTTATTGCCAATTCATAACAACAGTCGCCTCCAATAAGGCATTATTGCAGGCTCATTCTCGTCTCTCCAGACCTGTCAAGTCTCAGCAGGCTCTCTCACTCCTTTCTAATGGCCTCTGATTGCTTTTGAGGTTTATCACTGGCTCAGCGTCTCTCTTCTCTCTCTGCCTTTATACCACATTGGATTATAAATCAAGCAATCAAGATGAATGAAGAACAGACTAATTCCAGGGTTTGAAAAAGGTATTGCATTAATTATTTACAAATATCAGTAATTTTTATACATGGTCTTCTGTTTTCACAGGTTTAAAATGAATAGAAAAAACTAACATGATGTGTAACAGAAGAATTATTATAATATTTTGCAATCAATGATGATTTGTGCCACTGTCAAAACTGTTGGCTATGACTACATTGGACAAACTTGTTCTCTTACTTTAAGAGGTTCAGTCACTACGAAACAGTTAGCACAGACCCTTCCTGTCTCCAGTCTCCCTACCAGCAGGCTCTTCTGCTGTGTCCAATTACTAAAGCTAATGATGTAACTGAGCTGAAGGTTCACTCTATCCAGAACCTGCAGCAGTTTGAAAACTGGATTATATCCGTCAATGCTGGTAGCTACCAAGTCTGCAGAGCAGAACGAGGAGTACCATCACAAACATCAAGACGCTGGAGTTAGTCTGTCCAAGTGATAAGAAACCTTTGGCAGACACACTTGATATTTGCTCCTTCATTTACTGTCACAAAGTATTTTTAATATAATTTATTCATGTAATTAATCAAATCATTATTTTTTCTTTTAATCTTTTGAGGTTAGTCCACAGGACAACAACACAGGTTGTCTTACCAAATTATAGAATGACCAGTTAAATCGAATAAAAGTGCTGACCAACCACACACTGAAACAAATTACAACTGACTGTAATAACTTTGACTTTTGTTGCATACTGAGAAGCACGTCTATTTATCTTAAGTATATCTAGCAGGCCTAAGTAGCTGTCACATTTCCTTTAGAAGATATCAGCAGTGTTTTCTCAACTATACCACAGATGTATTGTTGTACAAATGTACAATAACTTATGTGGGCATAACCTGAATAACCTGTAGGCACCTTTCATGTTTGCCATTCATTTGGGATAACTGTTAAACAATTAGAGGGTAATTAATCACATCTGTCCAACTAACTGATTTTATCATTCGACATTCTTGTAGTTGTGAAATGCTTTTGTGAGTGAGGGGTTTGCTTGCTACGTAAGGGTCATGACAGGAACTGTGCCATGTGATGGGGGATTAACAGATATAGCCCATAGAGGAACTCTCCTATATACAGATGCGATGGAGCATCTGGGCATTCCCCACGCTCATGGTTGCGTTGGTGCGAAGCACACAGAAAATTCTGCAGATTGCTATCAAGCTACCAAAAAGATCAAAGCCTGTAGTGCATGTGGGCCATTTTCTCCTGCTTGTGCTTGCTGGTGTTATGCAAATGAGACCTGTGGAAGCTGGAACTACTTTATGTGGTACAGTAAAATATGTTTTTACTTTTGCGATTCACTACTATGGGAAAATCTTCTGGAGTAAAATATAAGCAATGTAAGCAATGTATTTACAGTCTCTCTATATATACGCATCTATACTCAGCACAACAGACAGCAATGACTGCAAACCAAAAGATCCAGTCAGCTGTTTGAAAAAAATGGCCTATTGCCCTGCAACCTTTTTGGGATAAATAGGTCAATAGGAATTAAATGGGTGCTTAATCATTCAACAAATACAGTGACTCAGTTGATTAGTCACTCAAACTAATCAGGATATGGACACAATGATACACTGTTTGTCAAAGATAAATTACTCCCAGGGGGACAATAAAGGCTAATCTAATCACCTCTTTAGGATAAATTTAAAATTTATTTTATTCATACAAATCACAACAACAGTCACTTCAAGGTGCTTTATATTGTAAGGTAGACCCCACAGAGAGAAAAACCCAATAATCATATGACCCCTATGAGCACTCTGGCAAGAGTGGGAAGGAAAAACTCCCTTTCAACAGGAAACAGGAAACAGGCACATGGAGGGGCGGGGCCATCTGCTGCCACCGGTTCGTGTAAAGGGAAAAAGACATGATGGGGAAGAGCCAGAGACTCAGAGCAAGTAATGATTCAGTGCTGAGAGGTCTGAAGGCTCTGCCTCCCATTCTACTTTTAAATACTCTAGGAACAACAAGTAGGCCTGCAGAGCGAGAGCGAAGTGCTCTAATAGGGTGATATGGTACTACAAGGTCATTAAGATAAGATGGGGCCTGATTATTTAAGACCTTGTATGTGAGGAGCAGGATTTTGAATTCAGTTCAGGATTTAACAGGAAGCCAATGAAGGGAAGCCAAAACAGGAGAAATCTGCTCTCTCTTTCTAGTCCCTGTCAGGACTCTTGCTGCAGCATTTTGGATCAGCTGAAGGCTTTTCAGTGAGTTTTTAGGACTTCCTGATAATAATGAATTACAGTCGTCCAGCCTGGAAGTAATAAATGCATGAACTAGTTCTTCAGCATTGTCAGATAACCCAAGTTACTGTTTTCATGAAATCAAAGGTAACTGGTATTATTCGCTGGCCCAGTTCCAGTTTTTTTTAAAGGAATGATGTAATTATCTGCACAATATACAATAACTGACTTCAGAGAGCTGGCTGTCTACAATCAAAGGCTTCTCTTTAATCTCATACAATCTGTAAATGAGTATTCTTTCCATTTTCTCCTTATTCACCTGTTCGTTATTGTTTTTTGTCAACTCAAGTACTAGTGCTGGCTTTTGGGCAAGATACTAACCCCAAGTTGTTCTCCAGTGAATCCATTGGAGAATGAATGTGTGTGAGTGTCAGACAGAAAGCAGTCCATTTACCATTCCTCCTCTAAGCTGTCTTTGTTTTGTTCTGTTTGATATTCTGGAATTGTGGTGCGAAACATGTATATGTAAATGACAGTGACTGCATACAAAATGCATCGAAAACACCAGACTGCACTGTACCCAAGTTATTAGCTGTGTGTGCACAGTCTGAAACCTTACATAGAGATCAGAGGAGAAACAACACCTGATGGGCCGACAAAGTACAACTCAGCTTCCGTTCCGTCAGTTGTCTTTCGACGCACGATTTTGTGTTTCCTGTTAATTCTTCCTTCAAGACTGGCCACACAGTGTTTCCCCCTGTGAAGTGGCAGATATTTTACCGAGCTCTCTGTTTGATAAACAGAAAAGCTTCAAGTATCTGTTTCATCTTCTCAACATGCACACATCTGAGGTGATAATGACTTTGGAGGAGCAGGACATGTGCAGTTCAAATGACAAGATTAAAAAGGAAAGCAGGCTTTAGTAATATGATGTTTGGCCATTTTGCAAGCTAAAACAGTCCTTTTTTTGATGTCAAGTGTTTTCAGTCGAATATATTTTTTCATGTATTAGTACTTTTTGGTACATTTACACTTTTTGTTGGCTTCTGCATAACAAATAAAAGTTATCTATTGGTTTGTAAAGTCCCATTTTGAAGCCTTTACCTTGTTGGCATTTTGAAACTGGAAGTTACAACCAAGACAGATTTGACTTTGATAGGTGAGTGGCGAATGAACATATCCTGGATAATTGTCCTTTCTGACACTTGTGCAATGTCCACATATACATGGGTATTTTTAAGACAAGGGTTTTCCATCTTCATCCAAATGAAAAGCCTGAAGTATCAGGTGCCACCTCTAATGATCACCCATCTGAAAACACAGAAACAGAGTTCCTGAAAATCGTCTCAGTTTTCTCAGGGCCTTATAATGACCAAAACTTAGTAGCGAAGTGTTTTAAGAGGTCCCAGCATAACTACAGTGGGGCAAAAAAGTATTTAGTCAGCCACCGATTGTGCAAGTTCCTCCACTTAAAATGATGACAGAGGTCAGTAATTTGCACCAGAGGTACACTTCAACTGTGAGAGACAGAATGTGAAAAAAAAATCCATGAATCCACATGGTAGGATTTGTAAAGAATTTATTCGTAAATCAGGGTGGAAAATAAGTATTTGGTCACCTCAAACAAGGAAAATCTCTGGCTCTCACAGACCTGTAACGTCTTCTGTAAGAAGCTTTTCTGTCCCCCACTCGTTACCTGTATGAATGGCACCTGTTTGAACTCATCATCTGTATAAAAGACACCTGTCCACAGCCTCAAACAGTCAGACTCCAAGCTCCGCCATGGCCAAGACCAAAGAGCTTTCGAAGGACACCAGGAAAAGTATTGTAGACCTGCACCAGACTGGGAAGAGTGAATCTACAATAGGCAAGCAGCTTGGTGTGAAAAAATCAACTGTGGGAGCAATCATCAGAAAATGGAAGACATACAAGACCACTGATAATCTCCCTCGATCTGGGGCTCCACGCAAGATCTCATCCCGTGGGGTCAAAATGATCATGAGAACGGTGAGCAAAGATCCCAGAACCACACGGGGGGACCTGGTGAATGACCTGCAGAGAGCTGGGACCAAAGTAACAAAGGTCACCATCAGTAACACACTACAACGGCAGGGAATCAAATCCCGCAGTGCCAGACGTGTTCCGCTGCTGAAGCCAGTGCATGTCCAGGCCCGTCTGAAGTTTGCCAGAGAGCACATGGATGATACAGCAGAGGATTGGGAGAATGTCATGTGGTCAGATGAAACCAAAGTAGAACTTTTTGGTATAAACTCAACTCGTCGTGTTTGGAGGAAGAAGAATACTGAGTTGCATCCCAAGAACACCATACCTACTGTGAAGCATGGGGGTGGAAACATCGTGCTATGGGGCTGTTTTTCTGCCAAGGGGACAGGACGACTGATCCGTGTTAAGGACAGAATGAATGGGGCCATGTATCGTGAGATTTTGAGCCAAAACCTCCTTCCATCAGTGAGAACTTTGAAGATGAAACGAGGCTGGGTCTTCCAATATGACAATGATCCAAAACACACCGCCCGGGCAACAAAGGAGTGGCTCCGTAAGAAGCATTTGAAAGTCCTGGAGTGGCCTAGCCAGTCTCCAGACCTCAACCCCATAGAAAATCTGTGGCGGGAGTTGAAAGTCCGTGTTGCTCGGCGACAGCCCCAAAACATCACTGCTCTCGAGAAGATCTGCATGGAGGAATGGGCCAAAATACCAGCTACTGTGTGTGCAAACCTGGTAAAGACCTATAGTAGACGTTTGACCTCTGTTATTGCCAACAAAGGTTATGTTACAAAGTATTGAGTTGTATTTTTGTTATTGACCAAATACTTATTTTCCACCCTGATTTACGAATAAATTCTTTACAAATCCTACCATGTGGATTCATGGATTTTTTTTTCACATTCTGTCTCTCACAGTTGAAGTGTACCTCTGGTGCAAATTACTGACCTCTGTCATCATTTTAGGTGGGGGAACTTGCACAATCGGTGGCTGACTAAATACTTTTTTGCCCCACTGTATAAGTATTTTTGCAGCTATCACTATGTGATAGAAAGAATGCAGATTTTAGGCATTTCTGTGTGGCTTCCCTTTCCACACCCAGAAGGTATGTCCATCTTACTGCCTGATCTCCCTGTATCAACAGTGAGCAACACAAACAAACACAAAAGACACAAAGAACGCAAAGGTACAACATAAATTTCCCATAAGAACAAAGAAATAACATTTTACTAATGATAATGTAAGCAAACTTGGGCTAGCCATCTACCTACTATATAACATATCAGGCAAAGAATGTATAAAAGATGGACGACATGGCTCCACTACATTTGTATAGAATAGGACACAAAAATAGCAACTAAACCCATCAACAAAGTGTTTAGTGAGGTCACAGATGCAGGGAGATAAGGACGCTATATAACCAGAAGTCTTTCGGTAAGCAGAGTTACATTACATACAGGCATTCCCGTCCCGGTCTCACTTTTCTGACCTGGATCTTTTATACTAGAATAACACAAACCAATAAAGAGAACCAACAGTTGTTTTTTTTAGCAAGGTGGTTAAATTTTAACTGTGCAGTGTGTATTAGCTTTAGCTGCTTCAACACATATATTTTAATCTTATACTGGTCTCCCAGCTGTTATACAACATGCATGACACACAATACATATAATAGTGCTGTGTAATTATGCAGGACAGCGCGTGTGTGTGTGTGTGTGTGTGTGTGTGTGTGTGTGTGTGTGTGTGTGTGTGTGTGTGTGTGTGTGTGTGTGTGTGTGTGTGTGTGTACCATGATCCAACTTGTATATTTTCTGGTCACCTACTAATTAGAAGGTTGCTGGTTCGATCCCTATCTGCTCCAGTCTGCATGCCAAATATATTTGGGCGAGATACTAACACCAAGTTGCTCAAATGAATGAGTGTTAGACACAAAGAACTTATGCAGAAAAAGCAAAGGAAAAAAAGTCTTTGCTGAATGAGGCAAGTTGTATAAGCTGCTATAAGTGCTCAGTTAGAGTAGAAAAGTACATTTTGTGTGCCAGTACAAGCTGCACATATATGCACTGCAGTGTTCACTTAACAGCCATGGGTGTCATTAAAAATAAAGGTGTACTGAAGCAGATCTGTTTGAATACACACTGAACGGTGTGTCAGTGTAAAGAACAGGGTAATTCACAGGAGCTGTTTCAACTGATCCCTGGACTACATTTCTGGAAAGCTTAAGGAAGAGGATTTTTACTTGTGGCTAGGATGAGCCCACAGCTAATGACCTAGTTAGGGTGTGGCAGACTCAGAAGAGGACATTTTGACTAACTGCCTTGCATATTCCTGTAATATTTACAGTGTAAACAAGAAAGCTGGCAGAGGAGCGTGTTCTTATGTATCTTGGTTCTGGCCTTATCAGTACAGATTAGAGCTGTTATGAGAAACATTTTTTTCTGGGTGGCCTCTCGTGCATTTGAGGTTTCCCTCTGAGTCTTATGGGTTTAGTTTTGAATCCAGTTGCAGCATTTCTGCATATTTAATCAATAATTCTCTGCTTTGTTGTAATATACATTTCATACAGTTATAAGGTTTACCACAAAGATGACAGATGCAGAAAACTCTGCCAATTCCAAAGTAAAAGAATCATGCATACTAATTGTTTTATAAAGCCACACATATGCTGTGTGCCCTTTCAGATATCTGTTTCAGACATTGTGGAACAGGCCTCATTTCCACTCCCACTGGCTCAGACAGTTAAACTTGGCTCAGATGTAAGCCAATATTGTGCGTAATATTACAGGCAGCACTTTGAGCAGTATTTCTGTGTGGAGATGGGTAGCTCATTTCCACTCCCACAGCTTGGCCTCATTCAGACTCAAGCACCAAAAAGCTGGACTGGGCTCTGCAGTGTTCCTGCATTCCAACAACTTCATGTCATACACACTAGCCCAGACATTCCTAGAATAAAATAAATACAAAAGTAGTAAAATGGCCTACATTAAAATGGTGTAGATTTTTGTCAGCAACAGCAACAACAACGAAACTTTATATATATAAAAAATCCTATCCTTCAAGCTCGGGTCCTCTACCAGAGGCCTGGGAGCTTGAGGGTCCTGCGCAGTATCTTAGCTGTTCCCAGGACTGCGCTCTTCTGGACAGAGATCTCCGATGTTATTCCCGGGATCTGCTGGAGCCACTCGCCTAGCTTGGGAGTCACCGCACCTAGTGCTCCGATTACCACGGGGACCACCGTTACCTTCACCCTCCACATCCTCTCGAGCTCTTCTCTGAGCCCTTGGTATTTCTCCAGCTTCTCGTGTTCCTTCTTCCTGATATTGCTGTCATTCGGAACCGCTACATCGATCACTACGGCCGTCTTCTTCTGTTTGTCTACCACCACTATGTCCGGTTGGTTAGCCACCACCATTTTGTCCGTCTGTATCTGGACGTCCCACAGGATCTTAGCTCGGTTCTTCTCCACCACCCTTAAGGGCATCTCCCATTTTGACCTCGGGACTTCCAGGCCATATTCGGCACAGATGTTCCTGTACACTATGCCGGCCACTTGGTTATGGCGTTCCATGTATGCCCTGCCTGCTAGCATCTTGCACCCTGCTGTTATGTGCTGGATTGTCTCAGGGGCATCTTTACACAGCCTGCACCTGGGGTCTTGCCTGGTGTGATAGACCCCAGCCTCTGTGGATCTTGTGCTCAGAGCTTGTTCCTGTGCTGCCATGATTAGTGCCTCTGTGCTGTCTTTCAGTCCAGCTTTGTCCAGCCAATGGTAGGATTTCTGGATATCAGCCACCTCCGCTCTCTGTCGGTGGTACATACCGTGCAGGGGCCTGTCCTTCCATGATTGTGCCTCCTCTTCCTCCTCTTTCTTGGGTTTTCATTCTTGGGTTTCTTGGGTTTCTTGGCACTCCACGAGTGCCTGGCAGCAAAAATGAACCAGCTGCTAGTTGACGAGAGACACCCAGAATGGCTAACCGAAGGCTGGACAGTCCTGATCCTCAAGGACCCCCAGAAGGGATCGGTCTCCTCCAACTACTGACCAATAACCTGCCTCAGCACCACGTGGAAGCTCCTGTCAGGCATCATAGCAACTAAGATGAACAGGCACATGGGTCAATACATGAGTGGGGCACAGAAGGGGATAGGCAAGAATACCAGAGGCACAAAACACCAGCTACAGGTAGACAGAACAGTCAGCCGAGACTGCAAGACCAGACTGACCAACCTGTGCACTGCCTGGATTGATTACAAGAAGGCCTATGACTCAATGCCCCACAGCTGGATCCTGGAATGCCTAGAATTGTACAAGATCAATGGGACCCTAAGAGCCTTCATCAGGAACTCAATGGGGATGTGGCGGACAAGACTAGAGGCCAACTTCAAGCCCATAGCACAAGTCACCATCAAGTGCGGGATCTACCAAGGAGATGCTCTGTCCCCACTGCTGTTCTGCATAGGCCTGAACCCCCTCAGTGAGATCATTAACAAGACTGGCTACGGATACCGACTACGGAACGGAGCAGTTGTCAGCCACCTCCTGTACATGGATGACATCAAGCTGTATGCCAAGAGTGAACGAGACATCGATTCACTGATCCACACTACCAGGATATACAGCAATGACATTGGAATGTCGTTCGGACTGGAGAAGTGTAGTCGGATGGTAACAAAGAGAGGGAAGGTAGTCAGAACTGAGGGGATTGAACTACCAGAAGGCAACATTGCAGACATAGAGGACAGTTACAAGTACCTGGGGAATGGGAACCATGAAGAGGCCGCTAGAAAAGCTGCAACCACCAAGTACCTGCAGAGGGTCAGGCAAGTCCTGAGGAGTCAGCTGAACAGTAAGAACAAGATCTGTGCTATCAACACCTACTCGCTGCCCGTGATCAGGTACCCTGCTGGGATAATAAGCTGGCCAAAGGAGATAGAAGCCACTGACATGAAGACCAGGAAGCTCCTTACCATGCATGGAGGGTTTCACCCCAAGTCCAGCACTCTGAGGCTGTACGCTAAGCGGAAGGAAGGAGGCCGGGGACAGGTAAGTGTCAGTACGACAGGCCAGGATGAGACAATGAACATTCACAAATACTTCAGGAAGATAGCCTCAACCGACCACGTGCTCAGTGAATACCTCAGGCAGCAGAAACCCAAGAAAGAGGAGGGAGACGAGGAACCATCATGGAAGGACAGGCCCCTGCACGGTATGTACCACCGGCAGATAGAGGAGGTGGCTGATATCCAGAAATCCTACCATTGGCTGGACAAAGCTGGACTGAAAGACAGCACAGAGGCACTAATCATGGCAGCACAGGAACAAGCTCTGAGTACAAGATCCACAGAGGCTGGGGTCGAGCACACCAGGCAAGACCCCAGGTGCAGGCTGTGTAAAGATGCCCCAGAGACAATCCAGCACATAACAGCAGGGTGCAAGATGCTAGCAGGCAGGGCATACATGGAACGCCATAACCAAGTGGCCGGCATAGTGTACAGGAACATCTGTGCCGAATACGGCCTGGAAGTCCCGAGGTCAAAATGGGAGATGCCCCCAAGGGTGGTGGAGAATGACCGAGCTAAGATCCTGTGGGACGTCCAGATACAGACGGACAAAATGGTGGTGGCTAACCAACCGGACATAGTGGTGGTAGACAAGCAGAAGAAAACTGCCGTAGTGATAGATGTAGCGATAGTGAATGACAGCAATATCGGAAAGAAGGAACGAAGCTTGAGAAATACCAAGGGCTCAGAGAAGAGTTCGAGAGTTTGAGGGTGAAGTGGTCCCAGTGGTAATCGGAGCAGTAGGTGCAGTGACACTCCCCAGCAAGGCGAATGGCTCCAGCAGATCCCGGGAACAACATCGGAGATCTCAGTCCAGAAGAGCGCAGTCCTAGGAACAGCTAAGATACTGCGCAGGACCCTCAAGCTCCCAGGCCTCTGGTAGAGGACCCGAGCTGAGTTTGAAGGATAGACAACCTGCAGGGGCAAGTGGGGAATTTCTTTATATATATAATCAGACTTTTATCAGTTTGGTCTTGAAAACCTGAGTAACTATTGCAGTTTTATCTTGCTTAAACGCAGTATCAGTTCCAGCCTGTCACATAATGACCCTTTGTGTCACATTTTGTGTCACACCTTGCTTTCTCCTTTCTCACATTTTCACTTACATAACTGCACAATTCTTCAGATCACAGTCAGATATAGAATTTGTGGCTAAATTCAGACAATCTTGGGACATCCTGTCAGAGACCTTCCATTTTTTTTAATACTTAACAGCAATGTGCAGAGCTGTCATTAAGGATGTAGCAGAAATCTGTCTTTTTGAGAGATACCCATTCTGAGCAAAAAGAGCTTTGTTATTTTGCATTGCATGAAGTTGTATTTTCATTGCTTCTAACATTTAGTATGCACTCTTAACCAGTATAAATGGCAACAAGAGACCATAAAGCCGATCACAGCTGCAGGACCTTGGGACCAGCTAACCTAAATGGAATGCAATCATTTTAATGTCATTAGCTATACCTGAGCTTTTCCTGCTACAACATGCCAAAATATCTGCAATGAACAATGTCTTTTATATAGCATGTGCAAGCATTTATTTTCTTGGTATTCACCTATATACACTCTTAACAACTTTGGCAGATCTGTTATGACGATGTCTTGTAGTGAAACAAATGACGATGTATGTCACGATAAAAAGCTGATCGCAAAAATATCCGAATAGTGCAGACATGTTTCTGTGTACACATCAACGGCCCTGAAGAAGGCAGACAGGTCAACTGAATAAGCAGCTCCCAGTGTGGATGTGCACACGCTCAGACAAGCTCTTGTTGCACAAGAAAATGTAGCCCTGAAGCTGCAGGTTAAGAGGCTCAGCATGATGATCAACAAGCATAAAGCAAACAGGAAGCAAATCCAAAAGAGCAAGAGCTTGCTTAATTCTAAGAAGAAAGCGCCTGGATTACTGGAGAAGAGGAAGTAAACTGCTTTCATGACAGCTTCTGTATTTGTATGAAGGAGACCATGAGAGTGAGGACTTGGTGGCAGTATGAACAAAAAAGGAATAAAGCTAGCCAGAGAGAGGAGTGAAAAGATAAGAAGTCTGAGAATGGCTGGATGTTGCTGATGGCAGAATTTGCGAGGCGGTGGAGCAGTTAAGAGTGCAGTAATGTGAAAAAGTATTTGTGACACTCACATTTCAAATCATCAAACAAATGTCAATATTAGATGAAGATAAGAGGGGATACAAAACACATTTTTTGAAAGACGTTTTTATTTATTTGATTTATTAAGGGGAAAAGGTTATTTAAACCTCCCTCTGTGTGAAAAAGTAATTGCCCCCTAAACCTAACAGCTGGTTGTGCCAACCTTGCCAGTGACAACTGCAGTCAAGCCTTTGCGATAACTCAATATGAGTCCTTCACATCACTGTGGAGGAATTTTGTCCCAATCTTCATTTTTATAATTGTTTAAAAGTGTTTCATTCAACCACAATGGAGGGTCTTCAAGCCTGAACGGCCTGTTTAAAGTCATGAAAAAGTCCCCTGCTCCAAATCCTGTTTTTATTTCCTCTCAATTGATCTGATGGAAACTTCATTTTTAATTTGATTATAAATTTTATGTTTGTACCATAATAATCATGAGCTCTTTCCTACATTACTACGCTACTTACTGACCACTCAAAGCTTTTTTAATCCACATGGGACTTCAGCCAATTAAGAATCACCAATTAGCCTTCGGGAGGAAAACAGAGCACTCAGCTAAAACCCAGCAGACACAAGGAATGATTCAGGAAGATTTAAAACCGGAATCTCTGGGAGTCACCAATGTTAACCAGTGCAAAATCCTGGAACAGAGGTGCAAGGCAAAAGCAAAGAATGAAATTCATCAAATTGTATTAAATGGTTTTAATTTAATTTAACAATTAAAATTTAATCCTCGGGTGACATTTCCTGAATTTACCCGATTACTTTTTTAATTTGTCCAAACACAGACTGTTTCCTAATATTACACTTTGAAATCAAGACAAATCTGTACAAATATGTACCTTTTACTTGGGAATATATATGTATCTTGTTGACCCTTGAAAAGGTAAATATTGGCAGCTTCAGTACATTCGTACAGAATTTACATATTGGGACAGAAACTGAAGTTACCCCTGTTTCTGAGACAGTATATCTCCTGTTGAAATGCCCATAACAGAATGCAGCTGTTAAACTAATATGTACAAACTGCAGTGTATGTTTTTTTAATGCTAGATAAATACAAATAGAATTTCATGAACAAATCAAACTTCCTTTTAGGAACATTTTGTTTAAAGCTCTCGGATGTGACGTTAGGAATATAAAATACATCATTACAGGAGTTAAAAACAACTTGTGCTCTCTTGTAAAAGTGCTTTAAAAAGCTCCCGTTGAAGGTCACTGCACAGTGAGTCATCCAGTCACGTAACTGATGCAAAACGTTCTGTCCAATCAAGCCAAATTAAATTAGGGATTTAAGAAAACTGAGAGCCAGAAGCTTTTTCTCAGCCGAGTGCACTTTAACCTGAACTTTCATCGCCTGACGTAGGTGGGTCTGACTACAACAAAGGATAATGGTCGTGATGACGGATACCAGAGCTGTCTCACTGTGTGGCATGCATTCTGCTCCTGTGCTGCTACCACTGATGCACTACACACACACACACACGCACACATTTTACAACATTAGTTTGGACTTCAATCAAAGCTTCTTGTTGGGCTCTGAGAGATCAGCTCAGTTTCAAGGTGATTTATTTTACGCTGAGAAAATACCAGACTCCAGCAGACACAAGAGAATCACACTCACAGGATTTCACACATACATACATTGCTGTTTCCTGATGTTTCTTTTCTTTTATTTTTTATTTCTTTTGCGCATATTTGTCACACTCGCAAATCATGAATTAACTGTGATTAACCAAATTTTGGGGGAAGAAAAAAGATGATTTAATAGAATCTGTCTGGCATAGTGAAGCAAGCTCAAAAACAACCTATATCATGCCGCAATCTAAAAAAATGGCTGAGAAACAAAGTCTATCAGCCATTTCTAAAGCTTTGAGACTCCAGCAAACTACAGTGAGCACCATTATCCACAAACGGAAAAACTAAGAACGATGGTGAACCTTCCCAGGAGTGGCCGGCCTACCAAAATCAGTCCAACAGTACACTGATGACTTATCCAGCAGCTTGCAAAATAACAACATCTAAAGAACTGCAGGCCTCACTTCTCTCAATTAATATCAGTGTTCATGATTCAACAATAAAAAAGAGACTGGGCAAAAATTGCATCCATGCAGGTTCCAAGGTGAAAACCAGTGTTGACCAAATTACCCCAAATTATCATGATGATCCCTAAGAAACAGTGAAAAACAGTCTGTGGAAGTTGAAGTTTCCAGGAGGTTTGCATCCCATCATGTCTGCTGTAAAACTAGTACAGCATTTCATGAAAAGAAGATAACATACCAACAGTTAAACTTGGTGGTGATAGTGTGCTTCGGGACCTTGGAAGCTTAGTTGATGAAAACATGAATTCTGCTGTTTACTATAAAATCCTGAAGGGGAGTGGGCTCTGAAGCGCAAGTACACTCGGGTTATGCAGCATGGTCCAAAACACACCAACAAGTTACCTTTGAATGGTTCACAAACTAAAGAAGGTTTTGGAGTGGCCTAGTCAAAATTTGGAGTTAAACGCAAACTGAGACACTATGGCCTGACATTAAAGAGGTTCTTCATGCTCAAAACCTCCAGTATTGCTGCAAAATTAAAATTTAGCAAAGAAGAGTGGTACAAAATTCCTGTACAGTGATGTGAAAGACTCACTGGAAAGTGGTGACTACAAATCTTGCTGCAAAGGGTAGTAAAGAAAACTAATTTTTAATTTAGGGTGCAAGGACTTTTTTCCAAACAGGGGTAGGTAGTTGTGGTGTCGTGCATCACAGAAGCAACTCAAACACACACTTCAGTGAGAAAATAAATGCAATCACAATTGAATATAACTAGGCACAGAAGCTAATTGGACCAAGGATCGCAGGCGATCTAAGGAGAGAGGGAAATGGCAGTTAGTGGCTGACAAACAAGGTGCAGGATATACGTTGGTGAACCGAGCCGGTGGAAGTGAAATGAAGTATTGGCAGGTGACCTTCAGCAAGCTTCTGGGGAAGCTGGTGAGCTGAGCAGAGAATTGGCAAGAAGTAAACAAGGAGAATGCAGGTTGCCACTTTGCTTTAGTGGTAAACAGTTGGTTTTGTGATTCGTTTAAACTGGAATTCTGAATTGTGCCAGGGAAACCCAGTGCACCATAGCCACGCCCAGCCACCTACCTGTTCCTACAGGAAAGGACAACAAGAAGGAAAGTTATCCTCAGCCAGCCAGGATACTAACACAGAGATAACTATTTTCACCTAATAAATGAAAAGTTGATTTAAAAACTTTGTCTAATATTAAATTTGTTTGATGATCTGAAACATAAGTGTGAAAATATGCAACAAATAAGAAACCAGGCAGAGGACAAATCCTTTTTCATACAACTGGTCATGCAAAGAAAAGCAAAAGCAGTGGCAAACAGGTTTATAGTTTCAGTACGCATTTTTGGACACTTGAATCATAATTTAAAGTCCACCGTGTGTGAAATGTACACGGATGCAAAAGTTGCAGTAAGCTGACATCAGAGGGAGATGTATTATTTCAAGCCAACATGAAAATAATCACAGGACAGCATTTAAATACACGTTATTAACACATTTACATGTACATACATATTAGCCAGCTACCTTAATAGTTTTTGGCAATTAAAGACCCTGGAATACACTTCATATGTTTTCTTCTTGGCTTTAAATATATCATCTCCCCCTGCTGGCAATGCAACTTCTGCCCACGGACACGGTAGTATGAGACAGGATGAGAGTGATGTGAAGAGTTTGACCACACAGTAAAATAAAGTTTAAACAACGATGTTACTTGCATCCCCACATTAAGTTTTCTTTGGCCTTGTTACACTGATGTGTGGGCTACAGCAGTATCGACCACCGAACGATATCGGTCCAATTTGAAGACCCAAAAAGACCACGACTGCAGGTTGCAGCCTGCATTATATTTGTTCAAACCGAGCACCATCAAACTTTTGGAGACGGTCAGCCAAAAGGTTTGGTTGGTCTTTGATGGAAGGACCCTTGCTGGAATGTACACACCCTTTTCACTAATGTGCCATAAGCATCAGGCCACAGACACCTTCTGCTTAAATGGGCCAGGCCAACTTTGACAGAACTGCATTATGTGACACGCTGGAATGGGAACACGCTGGGTGGGAGGAGTGTTGACGGCTTTAGTGTTTTCAGAGTCATAGAACATCCTAGTTGGGGGAAAGACATAGGTCTTTGTGCTTTTGTGGGTCTTTAAGGTCAATGTTATAACTCTAGAAACAATGGTATAAATGTTAAAGATAGTTATCACCTCTGGTTTTATAGGGAGCTTACTTTTAGTTAGTGTACGTTTTAATCTCTGTCTGTGTCTGTATCTCCACCTTCCTCTCCAGCTGTTCCTATATGCCTGAGTAGTGTTACTGCCCTAAGTAACAAATCAGCTCAGGAATGCATGTTGTCTTTTGCAAATGCGAAAGGCCAGTAAATTTCCAACAGCTAAGAAATGTACAGACTTGCACAATAAAGTTGGAAAATTCTTGTAAGAAACAATGTTTCTCAAGGATTTGCTCCAGTATTTGTTAGTAAAAAATATATTTCTGTCTTCAGTGTGGACTATTTACTAGGTTAGCTCTGATTTACACTTCACCCACTCCCAGCTTCGGGTACCTTAGGCTAAATGTAACCTCAACACTACGCTGAAGGATCTGTGACTGCAGTTGACCACACCACAAAGGCCAAATGCTTTTGAGCTTGGAAACAGCTCCCATCCACAGCTAATGAACATCCTTTCAGTGGATGACAAATTGTGGAGACAAAATGTGTGTCATAAAGTATTCTCCCACAGAGCTGAGCAGAGTGCTGCCTGTGGATGTGGGGAATGTGAATCTGCTCTGTTGTGCAGCAGTCAGGCAGACAAAGAGCCGGGGCCTGGGCCGTCAGCGACTGTGGGACATACTAAGCATCTGGTGACAGATCCGTCAGGATGCGTGATCACTTTACACTGGGCTGCATGTGTGTGGGACTCCTGGATAGATACATGGAGTGTTTTTACTGCCGACTTATTGCACACCTCAAGAATTCCAGCGCAATCCTGTCCTCACTAGTAAAACCTGCTTGTGTGCTCAACTCCAAACAGCCCCGTATTTAATTGTGTGCGATAGTGCCTGCAAAGCACAAGCATCTTCTGCTTCTGTTTCAACCTGTCAATAAATCGAGACAAAAAGCAACACCCTCCTGTCTTCTTGCAACTGTTGCTGTTGTTTACCATAATACGGAGGCCTTGCAGACAGTCTGGTGATTCAGTGCTGATGATTCAGTGGGATGAGAATGAAATATTGTTGAAATAAGGTTCAAAAAATGCTCTGAACCTCAGGATTCTTCATTAATCTCTACTTCTCATCATATATATAAAACTAGTAGATGTGATTATGTCTTGCAGGACCTCTTTGATCATTTGCAAAACATATTACAAAACACAGAAAAACCCCTAATTGCACTTGGTTTCCTTCCCTTGGTTTCTCATGCCACCCTGTCTGAGAAAGTATAATGAAACCTGCCATTGTGTGCAGCCCAACTGTGTTACTCTGTTACAGTTGTAGCCCTATGTTTTGTGGTGCCAGCCAGTTCTGAGCAATTTAAACCTGCACAGCGTACACTTAGATGTAACAATGACTCCATGTGAAAGACTCATTATACGAGTGCCAAGAGTGTCAGGTAGAGCTGCAGTGGAGCTCCTTTTCTGCCTGACATTTCGTGTTCTTTGTAAACTGGCCGTCACATTATTGTATTATATTACATTGTACATATGTTTTGTACAGTGTGGCAGGTTAAACATTAATATTTGGCTATCGGTGCCCTACAGCGGCTGATGTTGAACTCTCCACCAAAAAATCTTTGATTTCTGCATGAATCCATTTAAGTATTTGTTTTAAAAATTAGTCAGATTGTACAGTTATGAGGTGTTTTTATTAGAAATGGAGAAATATTACAGATTTTTCATTTGGTCTTAATTTTTTGTTATTTATTCATTTTACTTTTCCAAAGGGATGTTTTCTTGTTTTATTTTGTTTCAAGTTAATAATATGAATTGTATTTATGGGGGTAAATATCTGCTATCACTGAAATGTAATCATTTTGAAATTTGAGTTTGAAGGTTCTAGTGGCGTGTATTTCTGTCCACATGTATTTGTCCATTGAGCTTTCATTTGTTTTTTTCACCTTTCTGAGATATTTTCTTTGGTCATATTGTATTTATTTTATTGATCGAAGCTCTTTTCCATGTTTGACTGCTGTAAAACTGTAATTTCCCCACTTAAATTTCCCAATATAAATAAAGCATAGTTATCATATTGTAAACAGCTTCACATAACCCCAGAAAACTATTGTTAGTAATGACATCTTTGAAAAAGTATTATATTATATTATAATATTTTACATGCTAGACAATCATAACAAAAACTCTCTTTCATTTGGAGGAAGCTCACTTCCACCTCCCTGTATTTATGAATTCTTACAGTTTGTGGCCATAGGTGTAGGAACCTAGATCGGCAAGTAACTCCTCTGTTTCACTTTTCTTTCATTTGTGAACAAGACTCTGATATAGATGAAGCAACTCACTGCACACATTTCTCAGGCTGAGAACCATGGCCAGAGTTGGAGGTGATCATTTTTATAACAAATAGTTTACCCTTGGTGCTGCATTTATTAAAAGGTACAGAACTCATAGAGATCACTATCGATTCAAATCATAACATTTAAACCAGGCCAAATTAGGTCTGACATTTCTGAACTCTGCAATTGAAAAGCTTAGCACTGTTTTGGCTAAAGTCACGTTGTATTGAAGAAAAAGGTAAAGATATCAGGTCATTCTTACAAGCTTCCCTGGCAAACAGCATCCATAAATTTTAAGGTGCAACACACACACACAGATGTGTAATGGACAAATAAAATATCATCTGACATACTAAAACTGAAGCACAGATCGTCTGTACGTCTCACAAAACCATAAATAGTTGTGTGGTTATAGCCGTTAATTAGCAGTCAGCTACATCTGCCTTTGTTAAAAAGCAGGACTTTAAAGCAGGACTGCTTTTAATTTTAAGCATTAACAAAATACAAAATCAACCCGTGTGTGTGTGTCAGAATGTTACTATGGAAAGCACTTTCACACAGAAAAAGTCTGACTGACTGAGACATGTTGTTGTTTTAAGTGTTCAAATAAAGTGCTCTTCTTGCCTGCCAGAGAGGTGACTAAGGGATGTTGGGCCCTTGTTTCCTGGTTGAAAATCTTGTGGATTATACAAAGATTATACCGGCCTTTCTTGCTGATTTCATTAGTCCTCTAAAAGTCCTGCCATTATGTTGGAGATAAAACATAATTAAAACTGCATTTTGGTGGTATGGGATCATAATCACTAGGAGTCAAGACTGATTTCTTCAATGAAGACTCCAGTTTCCTCATTGCTCCACACAGTTGTCTTTGTTTGCTGCTATTTTTCATCTCTCCAGTCAGCCGCTTGATGTTTGTCAGCCCTTATTCACTAACACTCTGTTGCACTTTGTTGCTTTTGCTGATACGCTGACTTTTGCACCGTAGGAATTGTTAAAACATTTGTAATAACATCAACATTTCTCAAACCTGTGCAATAATGCAGTCTTTACCTTGAGGTGACTGCTGTCGTGATTTGGGGCTATATAAATAAAATTTAATTGAATTGTTTTGGACAACATCATGGAAAATGTAGTGATTAACACATTTGCTCAGGAACCAAAAGATCACTGGTTTGATTCCAGCCTGAGACTGAAAGGGCTTTTTTCAAGAGGCAGGAAGGGCCGGGTGTAAAAATCTGCCAAATCAAACATGCAGAGCTGCCCGCTGTGACAAGGGAGCAGCCAAAAGCAGACTATCTGGTCTTTAAGTGATGATGTATGAAAGCTGCTTCCGGGTCCAAACGAGTCTGCGTTTATTAAGGCTGTTGTGTTTTTAACATGTTTTAATGTTTTGTATCTTCTTCTATTTAATCTCAACAAGCCCCTAAAAAGTCAGTGATCACTGTCGGCCTCTCTCGGTTTTTATTACCACTATTCATATTAAAGCTCCATTTTTAAAACCTTACGATGTAACTACAGCCCAGCCCATGCAGCAGTATATTAATGACGAACCTCATATTGTTCTCCTGACTGAAGTTTGGCCCGTTTACAGCATCCTGCCATGCGATTGCATTTGTCCCTGACCATCGGGAACCCTCACGTTAACTTTTATCTTAAGTTAGCGTTCATCCTTCAGCTTCACTGTGTTTATGTTATGCCAACATAGCTGTGTAGCTAGCCACCACATAGCACATCATTATATACCAGCTAGTCCAGCTTCATTAACCCTACAAACGTCACTGCTGTTTAGTTTTCTGTCTTCATTTATTTCTGAAGTGATAGCAGAGCTGTACGTTTTAATTTTTGTTTAGAAATCTCTCAGTCAGAACATGGTGGTTTATCATTAGATGGAAACTAGCGAGCTAACTTCCTGTTAGCTTCTAACTCTGTTAAATTTCATAAATTCTGTTTTCATGGATGCCTGGATGTTAAACTTAATTGTTACATCTGGTAAAGCAGCAACACTGATCATTTTATTAAAGATGAAAGAATTTAGACAGTTTGTAACTCTCAGTGATGCTGCAGTATTCGTTTGACTTTGGGACCTGAAGCGGAGTTTGGACCCAGAAATGACTAATGACGTCAGACTTAAAGACCTGATAGGCTACTACATGTTAAATTATAGAGTAGAATTATAAAGAGCTAGATGTAAGCACACAAACACTGAATTTAATAAAACTGCACCAATACAGTACTAATGAAGCAGATTAACTTACTTTTTGTTTTTATTTTATTGCTTATTTATTCATAATAACACTTAAAAGAAATGAATAACCAATCAAAATATAATTAATTACTCTTCTACAACACTATGCATATCTGGTTTGCGTCAACAGACGTAGGTTGCCGGGGATTCCCATGATGCATTGAGTTTTTCCTTTCCAGTCACCTTTCTCACTCACTATGTATTAATAGACCTCTCTGCATTGAATCATATCTGTTATTAACCTCTGTCTCTCTTCCACAGCATGTCTCTTATCCTGTTTTCCTTCACCCTCCCCAACCGGTTGCAGCAGATGGCCCCGCCCCTCCCTGAGCCTGGTTCTGCCGGAGGTTTCTTCCTGTTAAAAGGGAGTTTTTCCTTCCCACTGTCGCCAAAGTGCTTGCTCATAGGGGGTCCTATGATTGTTGGGTTTTCTCTGTATCTATTATTGTACGATCTACTGTACAATATAAAGCGCCTTGAGGCGATTGTTGTTGTGATTTGGCGCTATATAAATAAAATTGAATTGAATTGAATTGAATTGAATAGGTAAACCTACAATCATCACAGGTTTTTATTTTTCTTTTAAGGGTAAGACTGTAATTTACCATCTTGCAACACAACTGGGGAATGTACAAAATGAGAAGACAATTCATCAAAGTGAACTGATACAAATGCCATTTTGAGCAGGAAAATGTTCTGACAAAAAAGCAGCATGATATGAGCTGCAGCTAAAAGTATTTAGACCATATACTTGTACATGGAGGGCTATGGTTTGGTGGACGTTTCACAGCCTCAGGGCACAAACCTGGAATTCACCGTTTGTTTAGCGGATATGTGAGCGCTGCCAGTGCTGCCAGCTACAGCAGGAGGTGGTGCAGAGTTCATCTGCAGGTAAAACTTACCTGACCTGGAGCTGTCTGAATGTGGGGAAACAAAAAAAGCATCAAATGTGAAAGGGGGGAGGTGACACACGATCACAGAAGGCCACACATAAAGGGAACATTGTTCAAAATAGGCTGCATCTGAATCAGCCTTTCATGTTCTTTTATGTGTTTAATAGTTAACTGGTGGGAGTAGAAATTCACCTAATCAGACCTTAATTAACCTGACAAAATGAAACTGTCTTAAATGCAGAGGTATTATTTTTCCTTAACAAAATACAAAGTGAAATGAACACTCCATCACAGATATTGTTCAAGCAAAATGTTGACATTTAAGGCTCAACTAATGACTTCTCAGACCCTCAAAAGCACACATATAAAGCAGGACATACTTTTTTCACTTCCAGTGTGTCACCGTATACAAGCGTGAGTGCTGTGTGTAATCTTCTCAACTGATGCAGGAGTGCATTTTACAAATTAACAGGCCTTTCTCTTTATAACGCCTGAGGCTTTCGACATGAAGATATCAGTGTGATCTGCAGAACCCATGCTTATCCATCTTCCAGAAGATTGGGATCTTCCTTCAAAGGGAAGCTCAGGGCTTCCTATCATTACTGGTTACTTGTAAACCTGTAATTAAGTCCAAATTATGCCTATTAATAACCTGCAAGGGAGAGGCTGAGAACTTAATGACTTAATATGGAGGTGGAATCAGTTAGGGGACAACTATGAAGACGTGATAATTTGAGGAGGTAGCCTGCACAAACTCACCATGACAATGAAGAGCACAGACCAGGTGTTGAACTTCCTGAATACACATATTCAGCATACATGTGAAAGGGCTGTCACCTTCCCTCTCATTACCTATAAATACCTCCTTCACATTATCCCTGTCATTCCAAAGGCATGCCGAGCTCTGGTTAAAAGTATGTCAGTGCACATTCTTCTGAAAACATCCTAAAAGAGACTAGGAGGGCCTCCTCAGACCCTGTTTATATGTTTCACATGCAACGGTATTTATTGCACTGCAGATATGTACATATGCTGATATTTGACTGTATGCCAAAATATTTGCTCGCTATAAAACAAGCATCACCATTGAGTTATTAATGATTAGTGTGTATTTTTATTTCATTTTGGCTTTTTGTTTTGAAAAATTTTGAAAATGTTTTGTTTTATTTTAGTTTTTATTATTTTCAGTGCTAGTTTCAGTCTTTTTGATTTTTATTGTATGGAGACCATATATCAAAAGCAAGATTTATAAGCGGTAACAGTATTACAAGAAAAACTTTTTGACAGCAGATGACTCAAAGTGTTGTTGACACCCAGAGTCTTAATAAACACGTTCAACTTAATGGAAATGTAAGTTTTTATCAGGCTTTGGAATTTAATGTGCAGAAGCTCATAGTCATTCCTGCCAATATGCAATGCAGGTGTTGTATCCTACTCCTATTAATTATCGCTGTTTGCGTCTTCTCTAACTCACACAGGCTGTGCCAACAGGTGACAGTGACAGTTCTTTGGTCTGGCTCTGCAGCCAGACTAATGACAACAGCTCCGTAATTTCCCCCCGTCTGAGTCATCAGAGTACCTGAAGATATAATTAGGTTCATAGCTCTCAGATAAAGCCAGGCTTTGGTATTAAACAGTAACATTTGCCACAATGATTTCACGTGTAAACTTTGCTCTGAAGCACAGGTGTGGAGCCACATCTCTCTGATTCTACAAAGTTAGAATCACTTGATTCAGGACATCATTCCTTTGTGAGTATGTTCACCTGCAGGATTCCTTCTATCAGCACATCCAATAATAAAGACATCAATTTAGCTCCAAAGTGCAGCTATATGTAGGTGATGATAGACTAGATAAAACACATATCAAACGCACCCTATAATTCACATTATTTAGTGTCATTAAGGACACCAGGTGCAGATGTGAACTGTGACCTTGAACAGTCAAACAGCCTTTTACCAACCATCTATCTCTCGTCCAAATTACTGCCTTGTAGTTGCATGCCTCAGCCAGGCAGTAAAGTTGCACTTTGGGTCCCACACATAACATTTGTCACCTTAGATGTAAAATGTCATCATTTATTCATTTGTCATCTTAGGCCTGAGTGGAAATTTGTCATAATGAGTTTATGATTTATTGCATTATTGTGAAAAATGATAAAAACTTCAAGTGGGCATAATAGTAAAGACAGTCCCTTGAGGCATTTCTTATATATAATATAATAACCAGTGTCCTTGAATCAAAATAGATGTAATGGTAACAAAACCTTCTTCAAGTACTTCCTATATATTGTTTTCAGATGAATGGCATGGATGTGAGGTTATACTGAAGTTAACCAAAATCCAATCAGTTCATAACTGACTCCACATAAAATCTGTGTAAACTTTTATCAGCTCATTGGTAGGATGTTCTTTTCATGAAATGTTGTGATGTGACAGAAGGCAAACCTTCCAAAAAGTCCAACTTTTTGCTCCTAGGCAGCATCAAGATGTTTTTTGACCAATGTGAGATGAGCCTTTGTGTTCTTTGGCCAGCAGTGTTTTTTGCTTGGAGTTCTCCCATGATGCCATTTTTGACCACTGCTGAATCATGAACTCTGACTTTAGCTGAAGGAAGGGAGGTCTGCAGTCATTTAAATGTTCTTCTGGGTTTGTTTGTGACCTTCAAGATGATTTGTTGATGCGCTCTTAGGGTAATTTTGGTAGGCTGGCCAATCCTGGGAAGGTTCACCACTCGGTTTCTATATTTGTGGATAACAGCTCTCACTGTGGTTCCCTAAGGTCCAAAGCTTTAGAAGTAGCTTTGTAAGACTTCCCAAACTGGCAGATGCTGTTGACTTTGTTTCTCATCTGTGAGTTTGTTTAGATTATTGCATGTTGTGCTGCTTTTTGAAATCTCATAGTCTACTTCACTTTGACTTAACCATACAATTTCTTTTCCACAGAGAGACAGGCAGGTCTGAATACCTTTTTTCCATTTATAAACATGTTATTATTATTTGTTATTGTTATTTGCACATGTCCATATCTTGTGTGAATATTGTTCTACTTGTGTAAACAACGTTTTTTAATTAAATGAAACTGCCAAGTTGGTAGTCCAACAATGTTGGCTGATTGATTAATTTATTGAATATTCATTCAGGAAATTCAGCATTGACCTATTGCAGTCCATTTTATAGGTGGTTATGAGCCACCCCTTTGGTTCTAATAGGTTGCCTCTTAAAAGTTATGAGTTCTACTAGGAACAATAGTAGCTACAAAAAAGCCAGATTACTGTTATAAATATGTGTTCAAGTACTTCACATAGATGCGTCCTGCTACTCTCATAAGCCCGAGTGATAGCTGTATATTTCAGCATTAAGTCAGCACCAATACCCTCAAAGTTATATCTCAAGACAAGCTGAAAGGAAGTCAAAGAACTACCGGGAAAGTACATGTACCAATCTATATGCCCATTTTGAAATGTGCTGCCATTTGGTCAGTTTAATCGTCTATTGCGTCTCTCTCCAAGGTCCTGAAACATTTCCTTTTTGTTTGATGTTCGCCTTTCTTAGCTAAGAATGTTGACAACACAGCTAAGACTGTTTGTCAGTCTTTAGGGTTTCTATCCACAGACATGACGGAGTCATCAGAAACATGATTGGCGAAACATGATAAGCCAAGAAAGAACCCACTTTAACTATGGCTGTGTTATTACGTTAGTAAGATGTTACTGATTGACAAAACTGACTTCATTGCAACTTTTATTGACTGAATGTGTTGTCTCTGCTGTATTCTTCACAATATTTTACAGTCTTGTTGTGTAAAAGTGAAGCAGGAGGCACATCTATATTAAAACTACAGTTATAATCTTTAGCCATCTGCATGGCAGGTGATTCATGTTGTAATTGTGCCATCCTTGTCATTTATATACCCGTAACAACTCTCCGTGAAAAAAAAAAAATTATTATGGAAAACACTGATGACAGCAAAGGTGTCCTGCAGTAGAATTTGTTTTTCAGGTATTATTAACCCAGCAGATTTTTTAATAGACTCAGACTTTATACAGACTCTATATAATAAAGATGAATTATGGTTTTGGAAAACTAAGATTAGAGTAAGAAGATTCAGATCAAGATTGTGATTTTTTGGTAATAAATCATTTAAGATGTAGAAGTAGCTGTGATGTAAGACCTTCTCTTGGCTGCATTGTTGCTCTGATTCTTCCTATTCTTCATATAATTACACTTATCTGTGTGAATTAAGCGCTTGCATGTGCTCGCTGATTGGCCTTTTGCATGCATCAGTAAAAGAGTAGGCCACAGGTCAGGCTTAAACCTGCTGTATTTCACCTATGGACATGTGCACAGTCAGTGAGCTCAACTGGTGCCCCTCTAAATCTATTCATGTAGATGGGTGTCGTGTAGTCACTGTAGTCACTTAGCATAGACATGACAGGCATGATGATGAAGAGTAGTTCCCATCCAGCAACTGAGAAAAACATGATGCTGATCAGGTAGTGACTTGGTAGATGCTGCTTTATCCTTATTTTTCACTGTAATGTGGACTACGATTAAAAAAAAAGAATATGATGTTATATTTAATACGTCTTGAGACTGAGACCGTAAACTCATAAGGAAAGTGTTTAGTCAGGTTATAAGTCGAGAAAGGTGTGGCTCATATAGACTTCTACACAACTAGGTTGCTTTTTGCTATAACATGACTCTTCCAGTGCTAGCCAGTAGGAAGAACACAGGCTGAAGGATTTTTTGTAATAGCTTCACATTTCAGACCCAGAAGCTGCATCCATGTTTGTGTTAAAGTGCACACTTACTCTGAAACATATTTACTCATTATGAATTCATTCCTTCAAATCCACCAGATCACTGGCACCCCTCTAATGGAGCTAGCAGTAAAAAGTCCATAGTATGAAGACTTGGTTTAAAGCTAAGGTACATTGTATGGACCGCACCTTTTAATGTTTGAGTTCTGCTGTTTTTAGTCCCTCTGCCACAGGTGTATGAAATCAAGCAGCTATCCATGCATTTTGAGTTTACAAACATTTTTTAAAGAGTGGGTCATTCTTAAAAGCTGACTGAATTTCCACATGGTAGAGTAATAGGATGACACCATATCCTACATATTCCACGAGTAGTAAGTAGTATTATTGCAAAGTGGACGCATTTAGGAAGCGCAGCAATCCAGCAACGAAGTGGCAGACCACATTAAGTTAGAGAGCAGGGTCACAGAGTGCTGAGGCACATAGTGTGTGTGTGTGTGTGTGTGTGTGTGTGTGTGTGTGTGTGTGTGTGTGTGTGTGTGTGTGTGTGTGTGTGTGTGTGTGTGTGTGTCTAAGGTGTTGACAGGTAATGTGTGAGTGATGACATGGGATACACACAGATGTCTGGTTGGCAGTTTGGCACTTATCTTTGAGGTGTCTCTGATATTTCTTCTGAAGCTCTTCAAAGAGTTTTGCCTCATGAAACAACAGCTCTTCTCTTACACACAACATGTTATCCTCTCCTTTAATAAAGATAGCTCAGTTTTCCCTCTCAAGACTCAATAGAGATACTCTAAGTTTTCATTATTTTCATAGTGATGTACAAGTATTAGTCAGGTAAGAAACATTTAATATCATTCAATACTCAGAGACAATATTTCCTTAATAGCATGTGAGTTAGCGTTGATTTTATTCTGTGATCTGACAGGTCTCCCAAAAAATGACATTTGAAAAAACTCTTATTTGAAAAAAAAAAAAATCTATATAACTCGTGTATTTTATACTCATTAACTGCTATTAAACCACTCTTTCAGAGTCAGGTAGACCAGAGCTTGTGAACGGAAGAGCCCTCTGAGAGAACTTACCTGCAGATGGCGCCCCAGTTCCTGAGCTCCCTAATAATCAAGCCAAGCATTGAGGAGAATCTATGTACAAACACATGGTCGGAATATACAACCACGATCAATACACTGAATAAATCAATATTAGAGGCAGTGTGGTAATACTTTGCAACATGGTCGTTTCACGTGCCGTCTGAGTGCTTAGGTAAAATCTTTTCCATGTTCAATACTGTATTAAACAAAGAAGAACAGAGAATCCCGAACATGTGGCAATGTGAACTTCTGTCCCATAGCATGTAGATGGAATTGTGTTTGCTTGTTTTCAAATAGAAGCATCCTGTGTCTTCCAGTGGATTAAGCCAATGTCAACAGGGAGCTAAGCTTTAAACAAACTGTGCTGTAGAGACAGTCAACCCCTTCTAATCTGGGGCCAAAAAACAGAGGATAGGGATCTTTTAGAAAATAAACTCTTCAATGGAGCATGGCATACATTTAAGAGTGAAACATGGCTCAATAATAAACAGTCAACCAGTGTCTAAAAATATTCTAAAAAGTATCCAGAGAGGTGGTTCTGCCTTCATATTCATGATTGTGTGTTTAAGTGGACAGATACATGCGAAACATGCAGACATGCACATATCCTCTGAATTTGGCCTTCAAAATTTATTTACTTTTTATTAGATTTATCAGTTTTTGGATGGTGTTTTATTTTAGGTTTTAGAGCTTTGTTTGCATTTTATTTGTTAAATATATATTTAGAAAAGTTCATATGGTCTGCAAGAAGAATGAATCTGCAAATCAAATTGGACTTTCATTTGCACAATAGCATTTAAGATATGCTCCCAAAAACAGAAAGAAGGAAAAAACACATAACCGAACAGATCATAATGCTCTTGAACAACTGGCTTCTTTCTACAGGATGACTGCATGTATTAACCAACTAATTCCATTCAACATGACAAAACACTTTACATTTATCTGATACCCCCGATTAAAATGTAGCCCCACAGTGATGCAGAGCTGGGGAGGAGTTTACTTCTTGGCAATGGAAGAAGACTGGGCTGAATGACTAACCTTGTCTGGTCACTATAGCTGGCTAGCTGCCATTGGGAACACTGAGACTGTGAAAAGGATGGCAAAGAGCCTCAATTGGCTTCCAAAGCTGAGCTCAGTGAGGCCTCTTTTCTTCCTCGGTGTGACTAGCCAGCGAGGCAGGATCTCCAAGAAGCCTGACTCTTTGACCTAATCCATTTTCTGTCCAGCTGTGGGGGAAAGTCACCTCTTAGTTTTATCACATTTGAATGCGAACAAGGCTGGAAGGGTGCTTGTGTGTCAGAGTACCGGAGAGCTCCTCTGAAAGGGAGCCCCTGTAGTCAGGGAGAAAAATGTGACAGGCATCTCTGTCATAGCTCAGGAGCCACCCTATCTGAGGAATATATTCTTTCTTTTGAAGGCTCACTCTTCTCTTTGGGGCCCTAACCCAACACGCCAGGCTCTTTAGCATCTCCACTGCCATGAGATTGCTCCTGATAGCCACATTATGGGTACCCATTGTCAGTATTTGACATTGCATTGCAGCTAAGAGGATAAACTCACACTCCAGCAGTCAGCGGGCACATATGTTCATTCTTATAGAACTCTTTAACCATGAATCACAGGCCTGTCTGAGGAAAAACCTCTCACTCATTTGACTAAGATTACATTTTATATAGCTTTAGAATAGTTTTGGTGCACATAACATCATAGGCTGGGAGTATCTTATCACAAGTGGACAACAGTGTTCTGAATTATTCATAAAATAAAGCAGGAGTTTGTTATCTAGACAGTCTGTCAGAGGCATAATTACTGTGACAGAATGATGAGGTCATTAACTGAGAGTTAGTGAAGATCCACATGTGGGGGCTCAGCTGTAAACCATGATGCAGTGGACAAATGTGCATATATGATAACCATGTGTGAGATTACCCATTCTTGGTCATGACAGCTCAAAGTGCAGCTCAAGTGTTTTTACTGTATTGTATATATTTCAGCAGCTTCAAACGTACGTGCACTTCATACATGTGACCCTGTTTCCCTCACACACTGGAAAAAGATGGAAAAAGTCTCGTGCCTTCACCAAAATCACACCAGAATAAATGGAAATGTCAACAAACGCTGATATTTCCACAGTGTTTTCCAGCTGCCACGGTCTGCGCTGGGTGAAATGATGAATGGGCTTAATAAGTCTGTAGCTCACAGTTACAGGCAGATGAGACAAAACAAGCCTGTGTGATTCTATGAGTTTTAAGTAGCATGTGGAAAACACACATGTACAGACTAGTTTTATGGCTCTCTGGCTGCCTTTCTTTATGCACGACTGAAAGACTAGTCAACATGCAAAACAGAATATTTTTCTTGTTAACCAGAATTTTCTCAAGCTCTTAAATCAGTGGTTATTAGATTTGTCCCAGGGTTACAGGTCAGACTAGTGCAGTGCAAAGTGAGATCATTAAGATAATTTTCTGAGGGCTGTTTTTTTTTATGTGTGTGCGTGTGTGTGTGTGTGTGTGTTGTTTCTAGTAAGGTGGTTTCTCAGGTATTTTGGTGCACATAACGTCACAGACTAGGTGTTGTCTTATTTGCTATCACAATCACTAAAATGTATTTTTTTTTAAAAACATATAACATAATAATTTCCCACTCGCTCCTGCGGGTGGTTTATCCTTCAAGCTCGGGTCCTCTACCAGAGGCCTGGGAGCTTGAGGGTCCTGCGCAGTATCTTAGCTGTTCCCAGGACTGCGCTCTTCTGGACAGAGATCTCCGATGTTGTTCCCGGGATCAGCCGGAGCCACTCGCCTAGCTTGGCCTAGTGCTCCAACTACCACTGGGACCACTGTTACCTTCACCCTCCATATTTTCTCGAGCTTTACTCTGAGCCCTTGGTATTTCTCAAGCTTCTCGTGTTCCTTCTTTCTGATGTTGCTGTCATTCGGAACCGCTACATCGATCACTGCGGCCGTCTTCTTCTGTTTGTCTACCACCACTATGTCCAGTTGGTTAGCCATCACCATTTTGTCCGTCTGTATCTGGACATCCCAGAGGATCTTAGCTCGATGGTGCAATGGCCGGGATATATATACATATATATATGTATAGATAGATAGATAGATAGATAGATAGATAGATAGATAGCATCTCTGAGATATGTACATTGGCAAGGTATTCAATATTCAAGACTTTTCTCTCTATTATTTCATACCTTGAACTGACAATTGTGATTTTTTTAAACAAGAACTATATCTATATATCAGTGAACCCCAACAACCAGATGGCTCCCTGTGAGGGACAGTAGAAAGAAAAAACTCAGTTTTAACAGGAAGAAACCTCCAACAGAACCAGGCTCAGGGAGGGGCGGGGCCATCTGCTGTGACCGGTTGGGGAGAGAGAAGGAAGACAGGATGAAAGATATGTAATGCTTGCAGTTTAACTAATTGGTGTGTATCACCTGGCTTCATGGATAGATATGAGTATCATCTGCATAGCAAATGAAAATATGTGCTATAACACATATAGCACATATATTTGCTATAACATGTAACAATGCTAGATAAGGGAAGCATGTATAATGGAAACATATTTGGTCTCAGCACAGACTTATGAGGAACTCATTTATCAACCTTAGTGTGTGAGGAAGAATCAATTTTTATAGCGTTTTCATGCATGCTCTTCCTGGTCTTTAGGAAGAGTGAAGGCAGATTTTTGAGTGCTATCATTAATACAGATATAAGCATTGTTAATACATTATTGTTAATGCAAAAATTCAGGTGTAGAGATTCAATAGATTCGGCTAAGATAAGGACTGACTGAATAGACAATAAATAAATAAATAAATAATAACCAGCAGCTTTTTATTATGATAGTTATCGACAGTAGACATATAGCTGATCTTAAAATTTGGCTTGATAGTTCTTGTTGATCCTGTTGGACAAGCAGATCGATAGCTAACCGGTACTTTGACCACATATTTTTACCAGCCCACGCTTTTCCTTGGTAGACAAAACATGTTGCAACCAATGCCCCTATACCGATTCACTGAGTGGTGCTTTCTGCAAAGTGAATTGGAGAAACCCTACTACAATTAGCACATAGAACTAAAAATGATTAAAAAAATCTTTTGGACTTGGAAAGAGTTTTGCTTGTAAAAGAAGGCAAACTGAATAAATTCTGTCAAATTCCTCTGTATAATTCTTTCTGTTAGGAATAAGAGACAGGACAAGCCTTTGTTGTATGTAAAGCTGCAACCAGAGACGCATTGGGCCACAGGAACTGTCAATTATGTTGGTTGTGATCACACAGGTATCATCTGACCGTGTCTTTGCCACATTTTATTCCAAGTACTGTAATTGTGTCAGTAGGTACTGGTAATAATAGTATAGCTTTCCCCTATGGGAGAAAAAAGTGAATGCAATCTCGCCACACCATCTCTTTGCTTTTAGGTGCCTCACACACCGCTGACATATCAGACAAATGCCTCTTTTATTACCTGGTACTGATTATTTGCCGAACAGGGAATGGCTTCTAGGAGGCTGTTAAGCATTCCAAAGGAGCACTGGATTATTCCAGGGGGAAGAATAGCCATTGTGTCTCTCTTAAAGCCTATTGTGTGGCACAGAAATTAGGGACCAGTGTTCAAATAAGCTACACTTGATCTGGCTTTCTCTCTCAACATCAGGTGCACTACGAGCACTTTTTACTTTTACTAACTTGGTTTTACTAACTCTTTTGCACCACTAGTATCGAGATGTTAACAAAAGCAGTAAACTGCAGAGTGGGAATCATGGCACTCAAAAAATCTTCAGCTGGTAGCATTTAGTTCACTTCATCATCTCATACAGTCCAGGTTTCAGGAATTCCAGGGGCAGAGCTAGCTCAGTTAGGGGCAATGATAGCTCAGTAGATAGTGTTTGTCTCATGATTGGAAGGTCAGGGGTTCAAATCCATCAAACGGCTACCCAGTGATACCCCTGATCAAGGTACCATCTCCACACACTGATCCTTGGTTGCTGGATTGGTAGCTGCCCACTGAGTGAATGGGTTAAATGCAGAGTACCAAGAAATTTCCTACGGGATAAATAAAGTATATATTTTTATGTCAAGCATGATTACTTGTCACACCAGTTCGCCACCAATGCTAAACTACCAGAGCCCTAAAATATCCTCTTTGCCACCTGCAAGGTGGGAGCTATCACCTGGGAAGTCGAGGACACCATCAATCAGGCACTACAGGATGAACCCACCCAGGTACCATACTGGATTCAGACCACTAGATTCCCCTGCCATCCCAGAGTAAGCAGGCCCATTTCCATGATCAAACATCACTTCTGGTGGTGAACCTTAGAAAAAGATGTCAAGGACTATGTAGCTGCCTGCTCCATCTATGTGTCAAACAAAAATAACAATTAGCGACCATCAGAGTTACTTCAATCACTAGTTACCCCTCACAGACTATGGTCACACCATGTAGCTAACCATGTCACCAGAAATATCACCCATACCATCATAGTTCCTCCTCAGTGCTTCTCAAAGAGAACCACACACACGGATACCATCATTCCAGATTTTTCCATTTCACACAGTCACAGTGGTCACAATCAAAATCGCTAATTAGAACAACATCCTGACTTCCTGTCTAATTCCTGGACCACTGAGAGCCCTGAGAGCCAGTTTTATCTAAGGGTTTAATGAGTGATGATATGTAGAAGGTGGTGAAAATATATAGGTTCATATGAGGTGTGATCAAAGTTCAAAAGCTCAAATATCAAAGAGAATTGTATTTGTTTGTTTTTCATGACTTTGTCTTTTATGGTTATTGGTGAGTTCTACAATAATGCCTGAGGGAGAACGGCATGTGGAAACAATGGAAATCATTTTGATAGCACTGAAAGATGTGCTGCAGTGGCAGAGGTTCAACAGAACTTACAGGAGGGGTATAAAGCTCCTAATAGTATATTGTGCACATGCTACCATCAACAGAAACTGTGGCTACTTTGAGAATCTTAAATGTGACTTTTTCAGCTTATTGTTTTAGAAACACAAAGAAAGAAAAATAAGTAAGAGTGTCCAAACTTTCCACTCGTAGTATGTGTCACAGTCATCCTCAAAACATCCCAAGAGGTCACTGCAGCTTATAATTAGAAACGCTGAGTAGTCAGTGCTTTCCAGTGCAGTTATCTTGCCTTTTCTTCAGGCTCATCCTGTGTCTCCACACAGCATATTTGCTCCTTGTCAATCAGCCCAGCCAGCATCAGTTATTTAATTATCATCCTCAGCCTGACATCACTGGTCAGGCCAGCTGTGTTTTTCTGGGCGGAGGATGACACCAACAGATGCCTCCGACCTCATGTTGAACTACACTCTCAGCCAATCAGGCAGCAGCAGGGATCCACTCTCGCAGTTAGCCATCATTGGAACAAATTCAAGACCTAAATACAGATGGAGCATCTTTTTCAGAAGAATTGGAGCATTTGACGACACAGCCTGTTAGAGCTTATAGGATACAAGAGACACAAAGAGGGCTCACCTGCTCCATGTCAAGGTCACTGTCTGAACCTGCCTACTAGTCCTGAGCAATATTTTGTATCAGTGTCAGACTGCCTGAGTCTGCGCAAAAGCTACTCCTGCTTACGGTCAGTCTGAAAGCCTTAACATAAATATGAACTTTCCCTTCTTGAGGAGGCCTCAAGCTGTCTAAACAATGACAGAAGGGGGACAGCAACAAGCAACATGAGGCAGCCATGGGAAAGCAGAATGCACATCTCAGGAAGCAGGAGGAAGAAATAGCCTTTATTTTTTTTATTCTGAGAAATATGTACTTAGATCCCACATGTGTTTGTTTGAACTTTTAGAGCCACCAGGTGCAGAGCTTCACTGATTCCAGACGTGATGTTATTTACATATACACAGTCATAAACCACATGAGAATTTAGACACTGAGATGCTGACAGCTGCCAGGGTAAAAGCAAGAATCTGTGCATTTGAAGTGTCATGATTCTGTCAGCACTGCAGGTAAGTCAGCAGCTAACATTAATTAAAACCTTATGAGAGTTATTGTTTTTAAAAAGCACGAGTGTTGGTTACCCGAGTGCCACATTTATATGTCACCTTAAATTATAAGATAAATGTGACCTTCTCTTTTTAAAATACACAACTTCATGACCAGGCAAGAACTTGGAAACAATTCTGCAAAACCCCATATCATGTTCATTGTTCAATTTTCTTAGGTGCAATACCAATGTTTGTGAGAAGATCCTGGGTACAACAAATAAACTATGGTTAACTTCTTAACCATGACCAGGTCACCAGCAACACATTCATGGTTAGGGATTAGTTGTTTTTTTAAAATTCCAAATGGAAACGTAAGTCATAAAAATAGTAATTCCACAGTGAATATATGAGTCTTCATTTGAAAAGTAACATATTTTAGTTTCTTGGTGTAACATACATCTAAAACAAAACCCAACCCTAATACTAACCCTAGAGAGGGTACCGTTGACCTGCTTCATCTGGTCAGCTACAACAGATCCATCTGCTGCAGCAACACAGTGTGAATAAGGGAGCAATGGAAACACGCCTTCAGCTACCCCCAACTGCTTAGCCCTGAGCCTGGTTCCACCAAAGGTTTCTTCCTGTTAAAAGGAATTTTTTCTTTTCTACTTTCACCAGATGCTTGCTCAAAGGGAGTTGTTTCCCATCACATCTGGTTTGCTTTCGTAGTAGTTTTGGGTCACAGTCCAATCAGTGTTGTTATATTTGGCAGTTTTTTCTTAACCACTAAAAAGATCATGTGATCATTCACCGCTGCTGTCTTCTCCAGATGTCTTTTTTTAATGTTGCCAAGGTAACCAATGTGTTCTTTGTTCCCCGAGACTGTATCAAACTGTTGATTTGGCTTCTCCTTGTGTTCCTGTCATCACTCTTATAGATTTGTTTTGATTTTGCTGCCTACGGATCACCCGTTTACTTCTATCAAGGTCTGCTTTGAGCTCAGAGAACATAATTTTAAGTGATGCCTGTTGGTCCTGATTTTGACAGAGGCTAAACTGAGTGCATGATGCCTAAAGAAAAATAATTATGTTTTTAGCTCAGAATAAAAATATACACCTGGAACTTTAAGCCATCTCTGTCAAAGCTAAGTAGCTGCAAACACATTTGAGCTGCACTGATCTGTCATCTAACACTGCTAAAATAACAGAAGGATATTTTTGGAATAATCAGAATATCTGCCCTAGAGTTGAAACCCCCCCCCCCCAGAATATTTCCTATAAATTTTGGATCAAATGTGCATGAATGTCAAATATGACCAACCTCACGTTCCCACAGTGGTACTCATTATGTTCTTGCACTGACACTTCAGCTTTCTGTCAAGTGCAGAATAAAAATTCACCCCTTAAAGAAACCTTCCTGTTGGGCTGAATAGGGAGAGTGCCTCAGGTTCCTACTCTTCTTAAAAGATTTATGTAATTGCTCTTTAAACAATAACTCGCTGTGGACCCATCCCACCAGTGCGGCAGGTGCCAAGGACACAGGCCTGTAGAAACTATGACGGAATCTCTTTCAACTTGGAAAAAAAGTGTATAGAGAGTATAATTGCATTATAGATCTTCAGATGTTTTTGATCTCTGTCTCCCTTTTTATCTGTGCCAGCTTTGTCTGAACATCAGAGGTTGCAGCGAGATGAAAGGTCACCGAACTCACAGGTACAGTAATGTTGCAGATATTGTTTTCTCCACAGTATCATTACCCTGACAGCTGACATTTAATCTGGCTTTTTATATGTTACCCAGATGCACAATGAAACTGCATAATGTGCACAGACAACTAGTAGTCAAGACTGTCTTGGCTTCCCAAACATGACGTTTGGCTCAGACGAGAGCCGAGGTTTTTTTTTCCCTTTGTAGAACCCATGTCTTGTCACTTGTTGAAACTTGTTGTTTTAAAGCAACACAGTCGAGAGCTCAATGATCCAATCCAGGGCTAATGTTGCCAGCACAAATGACTAAGCTTTGCAGTCATCATTATTATACTAATCTCCTAGTTTCCACAGCCTATACGCCTGTGCCATCATAATGACCTTACTGTGAACCTGACAACTGACAAATCAAAAGACTTTTTTAATGGAGTTTCTGTTCTGCATGTGAAAAAGATTCCTGTGATTAAGAACTGTATCTCTGAGGCAGCTGAAGCATGAAGGTTTGGTGCAAACTCCAGAGTCTTGCACATTTACAATATGAGCATGTCTTATCTCAGTAATTCCTCATGAAGCTCATAAAGATATGTGCTTGATGAATGTGAGCAGAATAGTTTCCTAACTGAAGCAATGCACAGACGAAAACAGACAGGTGATTGGACATAAAGATAACATGTGGCGAGGTCCTGCACAGGTAGTGTAAGCACACTCAGCACTCAGAGGAAAACAAAGCTCAGATTTCTTAACTGTTCCTGATTTTTGAGAGGCCTTCTAGGTCTGAAGAATTTGATCTGTCATAGCGGAGTCCGGTCTAGTGTTTGTGCTCGGAAAGTGTTACTAGTGAATCTTACGGATGATATGGATGACTGTCAGTAAAGCTTGATTTAGCTTTAGTCTGTCTAAAAAAATGAGTTGTTTTTGGGTTTTTTTTAGAACAATTGCATATTTCAAGGCTTCAAGGCAGCGGAAGAGGAAGAGGGAATGACTAAAAGAATTATTATGACTAAAACTGAATTTAGTTTTAGTTAAAAGACTGACTAAAGTTAATTCAACATTTGCTGTCAAAATAAACAAAAGAGCTAGTTATGCATAATTCAGCTTTTGTGGATATGAATGAGATGTTATTCTCATGACATTAAATTAAAATGACAGGATGCTTTTTTTTAGGTGTAATAGAGTGCAAAAAGGCTGCAAAATATAAAGGCTAAAAAACTGTTGCCAAGCAACCTGATGGTGCCATAATATATCACATGTAACTAACGTCTTGGAGATGTTAATGCGGAAAAATTAAGTGTGACAATGGATCATTTTAGCCTATTGCTAGACGGTTGCTAAGCAATATAATGATGTCTGATACAGGAGCCTAAGATGCACCTGTGTGTCAGGTACAGCTGCTCATCTCCTGATGACGTGAGAGGTGGTGACCACAGACAGCTGTGTACTATGGTAAGATGAGTACGCCTTTTTACTTCACAGTTGTTGTTTGTTAAAGCAAAAACATCCACACATGAAGGACAAACTATAAGTTATAGAAGGTGGTGAAAATATATAAATAATATATATAAGTGAAAAAAATATATATATATATATATATACACATTAGATACATACATAAATTCTACTTCTGGGCAGATATTTGGAGTTTAAATGCGAGTGTAAATGGGTACAAACAGCTGTTTCTTTAAAAATCTATTACACTCTGATTTGCTTTCTCATTAATGGTGCTAAATGCAAAAGTTCCAATTGATATGGAACAAAACAAGCGTTTTATGTGTCTGTCGACACAATAAGTCTGGTATTTTATCGTTAAAGCACTGTTTTGGTCTCCACCAGCTCGTGACAAAAAACACATACTGTTATTAACTCCTATACTCTATTTAGAATACATTGCAGTTTAGATCTAAAAATGTACATAGATGTATCAAAGCTATATAGAATAAAAAGCTATGAGGTGTAAATCATAACAGATTTTAGATTAAATGTCAACTCAAACTGCTCACATAACTTAAAATACTAAAGGTGAAACTGATAACTGCCAAGTTTATTAAAGTCACTGACCTCAGAATAGGGTAAGATTAATCAAACTAGAATATGTAACTACTAGAGTGCTTAATCATCAACAAACTTACAAGTATGATCAAATCTACCAGTCAGCGGTCAAGAACAGTAACTTGGACGCATACAGAGAACACACCACTGGTTTTAGCTTCACTACCAGCTCTGTTATTGTGGTATAAATGTTTCCAGAAATCCCTCTCATTCATCTCTCAAGTCATTTAACGAGGACTCAGTTGTTTTGCGTATACTGATACAGTGTTAGTCTGTCATCAGGTTGTTCATTACTCAAACTTATTTTAGCATGACTGTCACAACTGTTTTCAGCTTTCCCCAGCCGCCCTCTCAGTGCAGGATCACCACCACATTCCTTAGTCCAAATCACCTGTGAATTGCACGAGGTGATGAAACCATCGCAAACGAGCAGATTCTACACAGGAATTTATGTGCCACCTAAAGCATACCCGCTGCCTCTGCAAAGAATGATTTTCCTTTGCTTAATCAGAAGTGCTTTTGGAGTAATAATAATAATAATGGATTGGATTTATATAGCGCTTTTCAAGGCACCCAAAGCGCTTTACAATACCACTATTCATCCACTCTCACATTCACACACTGGTGGAGGCAAGCTACAGTTGTAGCCACAGCTGCCCTGGGGCAGACTGACAGAAGCGAGGCTGCCATATCGCGAGTAAACTAAAGCTGCAGCATTTGCCTTAGTTCTCAGTTCAACCTCCACCTCCTTCAGGCTTTAAACATCAGAGTTGTCTCATAATTTCATGCCTCAGTATGCTCTGAGAAGTTTTTACATCCTCTTATTTGGGAAAAATTATAGCCCGATGGGTGTGAAGCAGGAAGTCGTTTGTGTAGCTGAGGCTTGCTTATTTGGTTTTCATGTAAGCATGGCCACAGGGACATACAGTACCTCCCGTGTACTGTCAGTGCATAAGGTGCTCACCATGTATTATTACTACATTCCTCGCACATTTTTACAGTCAAAGGAGCCCAGGGTGCAGCGTCTGATGTAAACCTTTGTATGGACAACTCATAATTTAGTCCCCCCCACCCCTTCATGCTGAAAGCTCTAATAACAGCACGATACTCTTCTATACACTGCACAAATTGGTATGAACTGCAAGCTAACACAAGCATGACAATCATTTATAATCCTCTTCATACATGGAGTGTAATTTTAGGTATACGCCACACATGGGGTAGAAAGGCCTGCAGGAGAGAAAAAAATGCAATTAACTGCATCTTGATGTTATTTCCTTTGGCTGTGGGATTAAGCTGCCTGTCAATAACTGAAGGAGACAAAGGGAGGCCTGGGACCTCCAGCATGGCTTCATGTGCAAAACCATAGTATAATAGCATGAGGTCTCAGTGCTAATGGCAGGAGATCTTTACCTCTGCCACACTCTGATTTCTGTTTGGACTGGAAAAAGCTGAAAATGTTGGCATAACTTTGTTCCAAGTATGTACACACACACACACACACACACACACACACACACACACACACACACACACACACACACACACACACACACACACAATCCAAGATGGTGGCAGTCAATATAAACACAAGTAAACCTGTCAAACTTTTAATCTGTACTGCCACTGTTGTTTGCCAGGCTCCATCCATTAATATGCTGCACTTGGTGTTTTTAGACACAGAACAAGTTATTGTGCTGTATTTGTACAGTATATCTGAGAGGCACTAGAAAGACGTTCTCTTCTCTCAGTTCTCTTCTTTGTCTCTCTATCAAACCCTGGATCAAAGTTGAAAATGCTTTCAACACATACAAGGTCTTGAATAATCTTCTCTTACAGGCCTCATAGTACCACATCACCCCAATACAGCACGTTGCTCTCAGACTGTGGCTTATTTTAAATTCCAGTGGTATTTAAAAGTAGAATGGGAGGCAGAGCCTTCAGCTTTTAGGCCCCTCTTCTCTGGAATCAGTTCCCAATTTGGATTGAGAAGACAGACACCCTCTAGTTTCAAAATCAGGCTTAACCCTTTCCCTTTTGATAAAACATATAGTTAGGGCTGGATCAGGTGACCCTGAATTCTCCCTTAGTTACACTGCAACAGGGCCTAGGCTACTTGGAGCGTCCACTATGTGTGTTTATACACCTCTCTGCATTTAATCATTCATTATTATGAATCTCTGGCTCTCTCCCACAGTGTGGGACCTCAACCGGTCACAGCAGATGGCCCCGCCCCTCCCTGAGGCTGGTTCTGTTGGAGGTTTCTTTCTGTTAAAAGGGAGTTTTTCCTTCCCACTGTCACCAAGTGCTTGTTCATAGGGGTTCATCTGATTTTTGGGATTCTAAATCTTTATAAAGTGCCTTCAGTGATTTGGTGCTACATAAGTGAAAAACTGAACTGAAGTATTAATAGTAGAATCCCCACAGTTCTATTATTGAATCTTGCTAAGGAGCAAAACCAATCCTGTTTTTCCAACTTTGGTATTGAAACATGCTCAACTCAGCAGTGACACTCACTCCCAGTTCCAACTTTTGACATAAATCAAATTCATGCTTTTTGGATTTCCTCCCTTATCTTTGCTCTTTGTGGCACATTTTTTGCAACATTGTTCTCCATGTTTCCTTGTCCCTCTTGGCGTTTCACTGTGAGTTCTCGCCTCTCTGTTTACAAGCGTCTTTCGGTTATTTTCAACTTTACTTTGAAGCCTTGTTTCCCGTAATTTCACTTGTGTGCCTCAGTTTTACTCCTACCTCGTGTTTACCCTGATTGAGCTCACCTGTGTAATCCCTTTCACTTAATCCTCATCACCCCCTTGTGTGTAATTCCCTGATTACCTTCTGTCAGCCTCTGTCCTTTGTCACGTCATACGCCGGCCCGTCTCTGCTTTGTTGTTGTTCCTGGTTAAACTCCACAGTTTTTATCACTTTTGTGTTTCGATGGTGTGTGTTCTGTCTCTTTGTTGGAGTTTGATTTGTGGACTTTAAAACTGCTCACTTTTTATTAGTTGAAGTCTGCCTCTGCATGACTGCATTTGGGATCTCACCTACACACTCCAACACGACAGTCGTGGTCTTATCACAGCCTGCATCAGATAAAAATAGACAAAGTTGAGTTTGATTTTATATTCAAATGACCAAGAATGAAACATGATATGTTTTCGAAGCTGTTTTGTTGAGTTTTCTTGAACGATGAAGACATTTTAACAATAAAAACATTTTACAGCCACACCATAAAGTTTTAGCTCAGGGCTATACAGTTATCATTAAATGGCATGATTCAACTGTGGACCGCTTTAACCAACAAATAACACATCATTCATTATTTGATCTCTTCTAAGGCAGGTTCTGATTTATTATAGATGCAGCGTTTAAAGTGAAATGTTTGATTTATGCATCCTAAAATTAAAAATTTCCTAACACCCTTTGATTTTCCAAAGTATGTGTACCTTGTTTCTTCATTCCTCAACGTCAACGTCATTGTTGGCAGAAGAGCTTGCTGTTTGGACCCTGATTGGCCCTCGCTCTCAAGGCATTGCTGTAATGATAGTTATTAAGCAGCCCCTGTCTTAAATAATCAACATTCTGACAAAGACTCCTGCACAAGTCAGGCATAACCACCTGCTATTAAGTGCGAGCTTGTCATGCTGAAAGACCTTTATTGAAAATATAAATATAAATTCTGGGTTACAGCTCTGAGAATCTCTGAGGAACCTAAGACAAGGAGCTCCAGGAACAGCCACCGAATGGAGGCAGGGGCAGAATGACAACCAGTTTAGAAAGGCAGTCATAAATCTCAGACGATCATAGTGCAGGTGTTCACAGGTGCACTGCACACAGCAAGACTGGCACCGGCAGACACAGACCCCTTTAACAAGCACAGGCATTAAATACAGTGGGGCAAAAAAGTATTTAGTCAGCCACCGATTGTGCAAGTTCCCCCACTTAAAATGATGACAGAGGTCAGTAATTTGCACCAGAGGTACACTTCAACTGTGAGAGACAGAATGTGAAAAAAAAAAATCCATGAATCCACATGGTAGGATTTGTAAAGAATTTATTCGTAAATCAGGGTGGAAAATAAGTATTTGGTCAATAACAAAAATACAACTCAATACTTTGTAACATAACCTTTGTTGGCAATAACAGAGGTCAAACGTTTACTATAGGTCTTTACCAGGTTTGCACACACAGTAGCTGGTATTTTGGCCCATTCCTCCATGCAGATCTTCTCGAGAGCAGTGATGTTTTGGGGCTGTCGCTGAGCAACACGGACTTTCAACTCCCGCCACAGATTTTCTATGGGGTTGAGGTCTGGAGACTGGCTAGGCCACTCCAGGACTTTCAAATGCTTCTTACGGAGCCACTCCTTTGTTGCCCAGGCGGTGTGTTTTGGATCATTGTCATGTTGGAAGACCCAGCCTCGTTTCATCTTCAAAGTTCTCACTGATGGAAGGAGGTTTTGGCTCAAAATCTCACGATACATGGCCCCATTCATTCTGTCCTTAACACGGATCAGTCGTCCTGTCCCCTTGGCAGAAAAACAGCCCCATAGCATGATGTTTCCACCCCCATGCTTCACAGTAGGTATGGTGTTCTTGGGATGCAACTCAGTATTCTTCTTCCTCCAAACACGACGAGTTGAGTTTATACCAAAAAGTTCTACTTTGGTTTCATCTGACCACATGACATTCTCCCAATCCTCTGCTGTATCATCCATGTGCTCTCTGGCAAACTTCAGACGGGCCTGGACATGCACTGGCTTCAGCAGCGGAACACGTCTGGCACTGCGGGATTTGATTCCCTGCCGTTGTAGTGTGTTACTGATGGTGACCTTTGTTACTTTGGTCCCAGCTCTCTGCAGGTCATTCACCAGGTCCCCCCGTGTGGTTCTGGGATCTTTGCTCACCGTTCTCATGATCATTTTGACCCCACGGGATGAGATCTTGCGTGGAGCCCCAGATCGAGGGAGATTATCAGTGGTCTTGTATGTCTTCCATTTTCTGATGATTGCTCCCACAGTTGATTTTTTCACACCAAGCTGCTTGCCTATTGTAGATTCACTCTTCCCAGTCTGGTGCAGGTCTACAATACTTTTCCTGGTGTCCTTCGAAAGCTCTTTGGTCTTGGCCATGGCGGAGTTTGGAGTCTGACTGTTTGAGGCTGTGGACAGGTGTCTTTTATACAGATGATGAGTTCAAACAGGTACCATTCATACAGGTAACGAGTGGGGGACAGAAAAGCTTCTTACAGAAGACGTTACAGGTCTGTGAGAGCCAGAGATTTTCCTTGTTTGAGGTGACCAAATACTTATTTTCCACCCTGATTTACGAATAAATTCTTTACAAATCCTACCATGTGGATTCATGGATTTTTTTTTCACATTCTGTCTCTCACAGTTGAAGTGTACCTCTGGTGCAAATTACTGACCTCTGTCATCATTTTAAGTGGGGGAACTTGCACAATCGGTGGCTGACTAAATACTTTTTTGCCCCACTGTACCTGGAACCGTGGCAGTGACGTAACACTGTTTATAGGAACAACACCATGAAACAGTTCATTAATGCTCCAGTGATCTGTGAGCTGCTCTTGACTTGTAAAGGTTGAAACGGGCCGTGGTGCATTTTCTCTTTGAATATGCATCGTTTGATTTAAGGTTAGTTTCGAGAATATGTCACGTAAAGTGAAAACTGAAGCCAATAAACAGCATGAAATCATTTTTTATTGTGCATTTTGCTAATACACGCCATCTGCTATAGGTAAAAATCCCAAAATCCCATTATCATGGCTGCAAAAAAGTTTGAAGCAAAAATAATAGAAAGGCAACACCTAACAGTTTGTAAATACTGCCATATGTAAGTATGGGCATATTTACAAGAGACAGTAGCATGCTATGCTATCAGCTGAGGCTAACAAGCTCAGTTAAAAAGTACATCCATAAACAGTAAGGCTACAGTGCACAGAGTTAATTAGAGCTAGCTGATAGAAGAGACTAATAGAAAACTAGGAGAGATGACGGCTGCTAGACAGCTGCCAGTGTCAGCATCGTTGTCAATCAACACACTGCTAACTTTCAGCCTGCAGATGAAATTAATATGAGACTGTAGTTGGAACTGACTCACTCTTCAGGTGGGCACTTGAGGAACTTGGCTTCATGTTTGAACCCCAGAGATGCTACTTGGTTAAAATGTTTCCCAAAAATGTGAAAAACGGAGCTCAATGATGTGGACGTATTCTGCTTTTGTTTGATCATTTTTCACAAGAAAATCAGTTTAGAAATGATGTTAGTAATGACTAATAAGCAGTGTTTGTCAATAAACTTGAAAATAGTAATTAATTACTAATTACTGATTACTTCCTTAAGACAGTAATCATGTTACTTTACTGATTACATATTTTCAAAGGTAATTAGTTACTTAGTTACTTTCTAAAAACTTGATACACAAACTGAATAAGTAATAAAGCAACAGATCTTTCAGCCCAGTTCTATTTTTTCTGCATAATCCATCATATAAAACTGAATCAAATGAAAAAGTCTGTTTTTAAAACTTGTTTTATTAGTTTTAATCTTTAGTTTCATGCACATTGCATCAAGCAAAATTTTAATTATATGCAGCAGTCTCTGACTGGAAGAAATGTGTTTAACATTTAAACCTATTTTCCTGCAGATTCCAGCTTATAAAATAAAACAAAGTTTTGTGTTTACACTCTTTCAAATAGATGCAAGTAAAATACAGCAAAAAATAAATAAAATCAAAGATTCAGCAGCACTGAGTCCTGTCGCTCTTAAATCTATTGTCACCTGTTTAGCAGGAGTGGGGCGGGTGGAGGTTTGCCCGGTGCCACAGCGTTCATGTCAGTGGGAGGATCCGGGGGTTTCTCTGTGAATGTCACATTCCCGTGGCAGCGTGCTCAGAGCTCGCTCAGATTTGAAGTTTAAGTTTTCACGGTAGAAAGATATTTTCTTCCCACACAGAGTGAACAGCAGACGCTAATGTTTTTGTAATTTTTTACAAAATCAAACTCAAAGTAATGTGAGTACTTCCAAGCTTTAAACGCTGCACGGTCGTACTCTCTCCCGCTCTCCATATTATTCATCGTTGATCTGCACACGTCTGTTGCTGCCACGGACGTCACACGCTCGTACGTCATTGTCATGAGACAGTCTTGCAAACAAAATCACGGTTTAGTAACGTGATTATAGGAAAGTAACAGTAATCGAATTACTTTTTTGCAATAGACATTACTCGTTGCTTGAAAAAAGCAATGGGATCACAGCCCATCTCTGCTAATGAGTAATAACAAGTAGCTTTCAATAGTCTGTTGAGGAGGTGATTGTAAGATGCTTTGTGGGAACCTTCAATTCAAGCACGACACGGCTCAAAACTTCCAGTAGTAGCTCTTTATCTTCCATTTAGAGCTGAATTTGTTCATTTGCCACATAGTAAAGAGTAAAATCATCTCAACACCCAAAAGCTGTGCTGTGCTAGAAAAGCTGGCATTGCAACAGCTGACCTTAAAAACAAGTTCATGTTTTTGAAGTTGTAGATTTTTCTGTGATTTTTTTTCCTGCACAGTTCACAGAAAACTTACCTAACATACCATACAGCCACACGCAAACAATGCAGTCTGCTGAGCCTTTAAGCAAATTTTCTAGTTATAGAAGTTAATAAGTCCTCATATTTAACATTTGTCTCATTAGTTGACACCTCAAACCAGTAAAAATTTTATGCAGCACACAGTCATTCAGCATGGGCATCTAGATGAGAGAAATGATGAGAAATTGTCATGTTGACGTGGATATTACAGAATGTGTGGTGTTGGAAACTCTAAATGGTCCATATTCCCTGTGATTTGAAGATCAAACCTTTTATAGTTTGCCCGTTTTGGCTTGGTGCTATTTATAGTAGAGTGACAATAAAAGTGTAGTTACTGGCTTCTTGCTAGTTGGTCAGGATACTACACGTTACCACAATAGTTAGCACAGTTCCTCAATTAAGACGTACCATGTCATGAGACAAAGTATAAGTGGCATTAACAGAAGTGGAAACAAATATTTAAGGGATACACATAAAATCTGAAGGAAAGGGAGGAATAGTCAAACTCCTTTCACAGATGCAAACACAATAACTATACTTAGGTTTCAGTTCCTCAACTCCTCTTTTGTGTCTGCTGTATGTTCACAGAATTAGATGGAAGTCATATTATTATCAAAACTGAAATTTGAACAAGGCTGTGCTGTGTGAGACACTTGGACAGTGTTGTTGAGCTCTTAGTGACAGAGCCTCGGTGTTACTCTAACCAAGGCTGTTTGGCCAGCTGCCTTTTGAAAGCGTCACACTATTGAGGCAATGTTTAGCTGAGGAATGTTTTGTGCCAATTATTCACGGAGTTAAGATCTTTTCTGTTGCTCGGATTGAAATCCTTCTTGACATCATCCTCTTGCCAATTGTAAAGCCCCCTCCCCACTTTCTTCCCCTTTTGCCATTTCCAGAAAATAAACAGCATGCAGATTTTATCTGGGATTTTCATGGTTACCATTTTGTTAATGGCAGCCTGGCCTCTCGATGAGAGGAGGAACATTTTTGTGGGGCACGGTTTGGTTGTTGTAGCAACGTTGTTGAGGGCTGAATGAAGCAGATGTCAGAGTGATCTATCAGCCAGCAGCTCCACACTCCCACTGCTCACTGAGGAACAACGCTGCTGTGACACCCTCTGCACGGCACCACGGCTGTCAGTAACACCCACTTTGCTCCAAACTATCCTCACAGTAACCGCAAAGCTTGAAATATGTGCATTAAACATAAAATGAATTCCTGCTGATAATTCTGAGACATTAGTTTACCCAAATAAACCATGACAAGAGCTGAGAAGCACGGTTTTACATGAAGTCACCCATGAACTCTGATACAGATCATTTTAATAACATGCGATTTTTGTAACTGAATCAAATCTCATGTGATGAAACTTGAACAAATCTAATTACACAATTTCCAGAAGCCAAATTTTATTTTAAATTGTTTTGCAAGTGAAATGTAGTTTCTCATAAAAAGATGGGAGTATGACATATTGAGCTCAAGAGTGATTTTCCTCAAGTAAAAATTGATTATGGTTGCGTGTTGTAATTATGTTGTTACCATCCAAAGTAAACTTAATACAAGCTGTGACATTGTGAAACAATCGTATACGCAGAAGCCTTGTTTTAACAAAGACTTGTTTTATTGGCGATGCTTTGGAAAAGAACCATTTTATCTATAATCGTATATTCTAAACTCAATGTCTCTGATTGGTGGAGTTACTATTACCATAGATGTTTAAACTTGTCGCAATCTGGTTCAGAAACCGTGTACAGCCATGAGTGTAGCACTGCACTATACCAGTACATAGACTGCACTTCACTCTACACACATCACAAACTATAAACATTTAAAACTTATTAGTATAAAATATTGTTCTGCAACACTATAGTAACTAAAAAAATTAAATTCAAGAAGGCTGATTTAGGAAGGCTGGAAGCTGTGGAATTTGGGACTGGCAGTAGTTGTAATTTCTTTACTTTGAAAAAGTTTTGTACCTTTGACCTTTTTGTTTTTGTTTTTGTTTTTGATGCAGATCAAAATTCTTTTTATGGTCATGATTCACCTGATAGTTGGCTGGATACGTTCAAAATGGATTTTATACGGAGTTTCTGAAACTTCAATGGAGTAAATGAATAGGAATTTATAATATAACTTATAATGAAGCTGAATGATAACACAAAACTAGAATCTGTGCCACAGGCATTTCATAGTTGATTGATGTTGCATGCTAACAAAATCCATGTTTGATTTATTTAGCTAAAGGGTTAGCTAAACAAGCTACCTAGCTAGGTGGCTAAGGCCTCAGTCACACAGGTCTTGGGGCCAGTAACCCCCTGACAACTTCTAGCTGCAAGCGGAAAAAGTCTATTAGCCAACTGAGTGGTGAATGGTTGCCCGAGGTTGCTTGATATCACCATGTGAAATCGGTTGCAAAGAAAGTGCTGCACCAAAAACTTCCTTGTGATTGCTTTGGTCACTATAGACTGCCATGGTCTCCCATAGTTTGCATGATTTGTCTGCAAGCACTTACAAAACTTTAAACAATTGAGAAGGTATAGCTAAAACTAGAAGTGGAAAAGGTTATGCTAATACAAAAACGTCGAGCGCTTTTACTTTTAAGGTGAATAGTCTCCATTGGAGGTCTGTGTCACACTTTTTCTAGAGTAAATGATGAGTGTTTGAAGACAAGTTAGTCTTCCATGTGACTACTAGTGACCATAGCAACCTGCTAGCGACCAAAGCAATGGTGAGGAGGCTTTCAGTGCAACACTGTATACGTCTTTTTGATCACGTTCGCCTTAGTGACTGCCAGCAACCTCTAGCATAAATTCACAACTGGTTGCAGTGTACGCATTTTCCCCTAACGACCAGCCAGGGAATCAGCGACCCTTATCTAGGCCTGCTTAATTAAGGAATAAAGAAGCTTGTAAAGTTCAGATAAGATGAAACTGTAATGGTATTTTTTTTAATAATACAGACAAAAGAAACATTCATGGAACACCTATCCTGAAGGTAATATTAGCATTTTCCTGAACACACATTTCAGTGTAAAAGAATTATATTGTGCTAACAAGGATAAAGGCACATCTTTAAAACAGTGTTTCAGCGAATGATTTCATAGTTCAAAAAACCTCTGTACATTTGAATGGTTAACAGGTGCATGGAGGGAAAAATGCCACAACAATTTAAAGATAACTCATTCAACAACGATTAGCCATTGTACCATTTCCATCTGTGCAGATGTTTCTGTAGAGGAGAGTAGTTGTATATGTGTTATGATTAGCTTTGAAACATGTCAGACTAATGGTTTTTTATCTGAATAATGGCATATACACATGGGAAGTGTCATCCATTAAGTGATTATTATATGCAGTGGGGTGAAAAAAGTATTTGCCTCTTTCTTGACTTCTTAGTTTTCTGCATATTTGTCACATTTAAATGTTTCATACATAAAACAATATTAGACAAACAATTTTTAAGTTATGTTTTAATTTATTGAGGGAAAGAAAAGGTTATCTAAACCTACCTTGCCTTGTGTGACAAGGTAATTGCCCCCTAAACCTAATAACTGGTTGTGCCACCCTTGGCTGTAAGAACTGCAATCGAGCGTTTGCGATAACTGCCAATGAGTCTTTCGCATTACTGGGGAGGAATTTTGGCCCACTCTTTGTCATTGTCCTGCTTCATAACTCAAATGTGCTTGCACTTCAGGGCATGAACTGATGGCCGGACATTATCCTTCAGGATTTTCTGGTAGAGAGCAGAATTCACACTGTTCCAGACCATCACACTACCACCACCCTGTCTGTCTGCTGGTATGATGCTACATTTATTTTTACACAAAAAGTAACAGAGCTCAAACAGAGTAATATTCCACAGGATATTTTCCCTACCCTAACCCAAGTCTTGGAGATCATCAGGGCATTTTTGGCAAATCTGAGACGTGCCTTGCCCAGTCTCTTTCTTATTGTTAAATCATTAACACTGACTTTTCACACAGAGTCAGATTTTTTTTTACCTATAATAAATCAAATCATAATTTTTTTTGTCTAAGATTACAATTTGTTAGCTGACCCGAAACAAAATCTGAAAGTGGACAAATACTTTTTCACAGCAGTGTGTGTGTGTGTACCTGTTTAGATGTCTTTGTGGGGACCAGAAATTGGAAGTTTACTATACTTGTATACTTGGGGACCAAAATGCCCATCCCCAGAGGATTGAAGACTCAAAATGTGGTTTTAGTGTCAGGGTTACAGTGAGGTTATGGTTAGGTTTAGGGTAAAGGTTAGGGTTAGGCATTCATTTTTCATGGTTAGGGTAAGCGGCCAGGGAAAGCATTATGTCAATGAGATGTCCCCACAAGGATATGAATACACACACACACGTGTGTGTGTGTGTGTGTGTGTGTGTGTGTGCGCGTGTGTGTGTGTGTGAATATACAGACATACAATGTACCTCTTGAAGGTCAGTCAGACCAAAATGTTGTGACTAAATAAACGTGTTAGCAAGTGTGCAGGACTTATATTTAAATTGTAGTGGGTCATTTCCTGAAATCAGTAACACACACAATTACTAACATAAAGGGAAAGCACATCTTAAACAAAGATGGGAAATAAATAAAGAAATATTTATATAAAAATAAACTCTTACAAAATATTTTATATTAACCAGCAACATGGGGATTTAGATTTGGGAGCTTGCATTTGCTCCTGGGGTTAACTACAAATGTGGCTGCTCGACCACACCTTTCCAGACAACTAGCAGCAAAGTAAAGAGGAAATGGGACAGAGAACAAGTAGAAAACAATACTATCATACTTGACCCATAATCAGTAGTTTAATGTTCTGCTGTAGTTTCCCAAATATTCACTATTGGTTAGTTCAGACTGTTTGAGTTTTTATATCCAGTGTTTAAGTCTTCAAAAAAAGTAACAAAGAAAAACCTTAAGTGCCCGTTTCATTTTTCTTTTTTAAAAACCGGAATCTACACCACCAAACCTTTACTAGATTTAGTTGCAGTGAATCTTCAAAATGATCAGTAGTTTTCTCATCAAATAAATTATTAGTCGATTAACAAAAGAAAAATAAAATAAAATAAAAACCTGTTAGGCCTACTGTTTAAGGTGAGTCATGCCAGTAGACCAGTACGGCCTGTGAAAACGTTAAGCATGCAGCACAAAATGTCAATCAATTTGAAACACAAAAAGAACAATTGTGAAGCTGATAGCTCAAGTCCAGTGTCGTGGCAGATGTCCATTGGCATCATTATAATCGACAAAGTTGAATGAAAAAGCTGTGATTGCTGTAACACAAGGGCAGCAAGGCAGTCTCTCCACAGATACTGAAACCCACGAACAACACACGCTAAAGGAATGTCCAGTAAATATATCTATTTACAGGTATACACTTCTGTCCTCTCACTGCACGTGTTGCACTTGACATAGCAGCACCACAGGAACTTGCAGTTGCACTGCCAAACACGCGAGTACTGATGTGTGTTGTATCCCCGACCACAGCACATCAGGTCACAGCTGTTGGGCTGCTGAGCTGTTTTGTTACACAGACGGCCCTGCGTCCCCATGCTTCCGGTCAGAGGGTCAGCCTCGCAGTAGTTGGGAGACCTCTCGATGTAGACTAGCTCCATGTCCTTGGGCTTGCGGTAGGAGTGTGGTTTCTTGATCTTCAGGAAGGCGGGGCGCTTGTTCCGTCTGGCGCGCACAGGCTCCACGTGAACAGCGTGGTTGTACTTGTCTTTGAGCATGTATCCCAGCTGACGGAATTTGGGGAGTGTCGTCCAACATGTCTTCGTGGTGCAGGATCCAGAAACCCCATGACACTTGCACTCTAGGTGCATGCTCTTCTCCAGGACCTATAGAGGAAAAGCTCAGATGAAGTAATCTTTTCAAACTTAAGCCATTGAAAAATTGTTATTTTATAACTAATGCATGCCTCCTGATAAAAGAAGCGTGCATAATTTTTGTCATCTTATACAATTTCGGTAGACTGTTTGTTGCTGTATTTCCATAATGAGTCGGTGGGGCGGGGGAGTCTAACGCTTCAACAGGTTGAGACAAACATTTTCTAGCATTCCAAATGAATACAAGCATTCCAGGGATCTCAGAGCTGCTACAGTATGTCAGTCTATAGCTACCAGCAATACATGTGCCATTTTTACGAGTCAGGATGAGCTTCAAAAGACAATCTTGAGTATCCGTAGTCGTTGAAATGAATTGAATTACAGTTTAGGAGTGGAACCTTTCAGTGTATTTGTTACAGCCAGGGGACTCTGTGCTTCTGGCTGAATGACATCAACTTACCCTTCTTCCTCCTCACTGAGTGGGAACCCTTGCACGCATTAGAGAAGCCTCACCCTGCTTTTTAATTATTCTACTCTGATGTGGCCTCAGACTTTCTGGAGTCTCGTGGGGTAATTGTCAAAAGCCTTGGATGCATACAGCTTAGTGTGGTCATGCCCCCGAGACCCAGCAAACATTTAATTCATGGAGTTCAGTGAAGTGAAATCCCAGTGAAGATGCCATTGTTTGTCTAACAGAAGCCCCGTAAGCCTCCTGTGGCACCTTTTACACTCTTGTTTATTCTTCTCAAGAAATTGGAAGGTTGGCACTCAAGTCACACAGACTGACATTATCTCCAATTAAACATGAAAGCTTTCCTACAATAATTACAGAGGTATCAGTTTAGTAAGTGTATATTAAGAGATCCACGCACTGTATCACATTGTGACTGATGTCAGGCCTAAAATATGAAGCCTCATCCCGAGAGACTTCGCACAGCCTTCTGCAAACAACATTTTAGATGCATTCCTCTAAAATAAAGCTGGGCACACAGAGAAATTTTGACAAAGATTTGCTTAGATTTTTCATTTGATGCATGTAAGGTAAGGGTCTGCAGGAACTGCTATTTCTGTCTTTAATACATAGAAATTAGGTTTTCATCAAATCTATACACATCCTAAAATAATCTCATCTCATGGTCAGTTACATGATCTGATGCATGTCATTGAACAGAAACTAATATTTGATTGAGTTGAACTGCATAAAAGACTGAGCAGGATTTCCTTTTTACTTTTGTTTGACTACAATTAACTTTCTTCATATCTCTTCATCTATTAGCTTTTAATACTATTCTAGTACCAAAATGCCATTAAACTGCAAGAAAAAAAAAGGTTGAAGCTAAATAGGTCCTGATACATTTTTAATTTGCCTGTGTGTCCAACCACAGGTCTAAAATCAACTACACTAGAGAAATCTCAAGAGCATCCTCCATAATGATGCATTTGCACAATGTTGTGGTCATTATAAAACCTTAGCTTGTTGAAAATGCAAATATTTCCTAAACATCTTGGAGTTCGTATTACCGGTTTCAGAAAAGTTAGAGATTAAATAAAGGAGCATATATTTTATCTTGACAAAATTTCAATGACCATCCATGTGTGGACATAGTCAGGGTATAACAAAATTCAGTAGGATTTATTCTGGCTGAACCATCAGTATTTATATAAAAAATTAATGCAGGCTATTCAACAGTTGAGATACCAGAGCAAGCAGCAACCTCTCAGGCTGAGTAGTAAGGCCAGCGTTGAACTAATGTTCCTTGAAATTCTTCAAAGGTCAATCAGTCTCCAAAGACTTGAAATGCCCAAATTTTCAACAGAATAATTACATCCGCCAAACCATCAACCTGTCTATTAGATCCCATTACTACTGTTCAAAGAAGCTCTACCATTTATTAATGCTTCAGTCTTTATCTGTCTTAATGGACTATGTAGTGCAGGCTTTAATTAAACCACTACGTAAAAAGTCATCACTTTAAACAGCTGTCTTAGCTAATAGTATACTAATATCCACTCATTTCTATGTTTGACGTGTCAGCCTTCAATAACACTGACCACAATATTGTATTAGAGAGATTAGAGCATAAACATAGGTATCAAAAGTACTGTGATGCAGTGGTTTGAATAATGTCTAATAGACTACAATTTCTTCATATAAATGTGGAGTCTTCTTCATACATTAACTTAATTATGGAGTTCCACAGGGTTCTGTGCTAGGACTCATTCAGTTTACATTATACATGCTTCCCTTAGGCAGTGTTATTAGAACAGCATAGCTACTTTTTCATTGTTATGCAGATGATGCCCAGCTTTATCTACCCATCTAGTTAAACTACAGACATGTCTTAAAAACATAAAGACCTGGATGACCTCTGATTTCTTGCATCTAAATATAAACGGAAGTTATTGTGCTTGGCATTAAAAATCTCAGAAACATATTGTCTAAACAGAGACATATTCTGATGGCATTACCCTGGGCTCCAGTAACACTGTGAGGAATCTCTGAGTCATTTTTGACCAGACTATGTCCTCCATTGTGCAACAAACAAATATTTAGGACTGCTTACAGCATGCTGCAGTGAGAATACTGACACTGATATGTCTCCAATATTAGGATCTGTTCACTAGCAAAACTGAATTTAAAATCTCCTTCCTCCAAAGAAAGGTCTTGAATAATCTGGCATCATTCCATCTTAAAGCCCTCATAGTACCTATTGTATCAATAGAGCTCCTTGCTTCAGATCGCTGGTTTAATTGTGGTTTCTAGAGTTTTCCTAAATAGAGTGGGAGGCAGAGCCTCCAGCTTTCAGGCCCTTCTGTGAAACCAGCTCCCAATTTGCATTTTGGAGACAGGCACCCCCTCTACTTTTAAGATTAGGCTAAAACGTTCCTTTTGAATAAAGCTTATAGTTAGGGCTAGACCCTGAATCACCCCTTAGTTGCTGTTGCTTAGCTGTATAAACACTCTCAATGTGCTTCTACGCAACTATTGTGTTTAATCATTAGTTATCTGGCTCTCTTCCACAGTGTGTCTTTTGTCCTATCTTCTCCCCCAACACACCAGCAGGCTCGCCTCCCTTAGCCTAGTTCTACAGGAGGTTTCTGTGTGTTGAAAGGAGTTTTTCTTTCCCGCTGTCTCCAAGTGCAGTGTCATAGGGGCTCATCTGAATGTGTAATCAATACAGTAAAATTGAATTAAATTGAAATAAGCATGCTCACAGCCTTAAACAAAAACATTTATCTTACTCTATAACTATTATTTACTAATTTACTTCATAAGCACTGTACTGGAGACAATTTTAAGTATAAGTTTAATTTAAACAGGCACTCAGCAGGTGGGAACCCCATGAATGGGTGCAGTTGTTCTGTGAGTTTCAGAGATGGGAAGTATGATGTACACATTACCAATTATAAGTAGAATTTTCAGCTGGGTTTTATTTATCTGACAATCTTTCGCTTTTATTCCCCACATTGTAATAAAAATATTTGTACCTTGTTACTTATTATTATTACTTTAGACTTAACACATTTGAGGGAAGTGTTTATTTCATACCAATTTGAGCCTAACTGGGGGGAACAATAACACATAGAAGAACACATACCAACAGAGAAAAGAGCCAAAAACCTTTAATTTATTCATCATTTATGGTGCTATAGAACAGTGCTTTTGATGCAGATGAACACAATTCATGGTATAGCATCTAGCAAGTGCTACTGAATAGGTGTGAGCATAAAGGGAGAAACATTAACATCAAATACAATGTTTCCATCACCTCAACGAACACACAGAATGTTGTGTGCAGGTTGTCCCACAGTGCATCTGCTAGCTAAAAGTATGGCTGCTTTATTTCCAAGGAAAAGAATACAGTGCAAGATAACTTCACTCAGAGATGGAGGAAGAAACTAAGCTTATGTTTAAAGGTAAGGATTCCTCAGTGGCATTTGATAAAAATGGAAATATTAAGCTTACAAGTTCTCTTTTTTAAAATCAGATTTCAGGTCTGACATGATGTAATGGTTTTCTATATTTGTCTGGCCCAACAAGAAATAATCAAAGACCCTGATTTATAAAGTGCTCAACAAAGCCCAGCAGGATTCTCCCATTTCAGTGCAGCTAGCCAACAGTGAAGAAGCTTACTTACTTACTTACTTTCCAATTAATAATTGTTTCTGTCACTAGTTAGCTAACATAAACTGGTGTAGCAGTATTAGTAGTAACCAACCAACCTACTGACATCAATTTCTTGTTTTCTAGATACTTGTTGTTAATCTCTGTCTCTCTTCCACAGCATTTCTTCATCCTGTCTTCTTTCTCTCTCCCTAACCGGTCACAGCAGATGGCCCCGCCCCTCCCTGAGCCTGGTTCTGCTGGAGGTTTCTTCCTGTTAAAGGGGGGTTTTTCCTTCCCACTGTCGCCAAAGTGCTTGCTCATAGGGGGTCATATGATTGTTGGGTTTTCTCTGTATGGGTTATTGTAGGGTCTACCTTACAATATAAAGCACCTTGAAGTGACTGTCGTTGTTATTTGCACTGTATAAATATTGAAAATTGAATTGAATTGTCTGTACTTGACAAGATGGCACTACACATGCTCTAAACACCATAAAAAATTTTAAATCTAGCTTCATGGACAGTGTTAAATCTGTGACATTGTTTTTAGAGTTGGACTCCGTGGTGTAAATTAAGGTTAAAGCATGCAGACTTTCATGTCCACTTTAATAGTAGGAGCAGGATGTGCCTTCGATGCCTTCCAGTGCTTTTTCAATGGACTGTTTTCTTGTGGTTGAGTTTTGAGGACAATCTTTTCTATTGATCAGTCGGTCATCTGGCTCCTTACTGCTGTCTGCTGCTAATGATATCAACGTCGGGGTAATGCTCGTCCATATCAAAAAAGCAGTTCGAATCATCCACAGAGCAGGTTATAGGGAACATACAAACTCACTATTTTTGCAGTCTGAAATATTGAAAATTGCCGAACTAGTGAAATTCCAAACAGCACAAATTCTATTCAAAGCAAAAAATAAAGAACTGCCAGGTAATATTCAGAGTATGTTTTTTTGAAAGAAGGAAGTTACAATTTAAGGGGTTTTTGTAAGTTCAAAACAGGGAAGGTACGTACTACAAGAAAAAGCTTTTGTGTCTCTGTGCATGGAGTGAAACTGTGGAACAGTTTGAATACGGAATTAAAGCAACATCCAAACATAAAACAGCTCAAAAAGAGTTTAAAAATATGATCTTCTCGAACTATAAAGAAAGGAAAAATATTGAAGTTAAGTGAATGTCTCTATTTAAAAAATTTCATGATGTGATTTTATAGTATATAGTATATATTATATCAGAAATCTGTTCACTGTTTTTATTACAGATTATATCAGTAAGAAAGATGACAAACTATTAACTGATAACTTCTGGCAAAGGGGTGGGATTAAATAAGTGTGTACTTCTTCCCACTCTCTTTCAACATGTAAATGAATCAGGACGGTAGCTATATTGAAATGTATTGACTTTTGTATAGTATTTTTTTCTCTCACTCTTATTTTCTTTACTAAATGTACCTGTATATTGTTTACATGTTTGAAATAAATTAACAATAATAATAATAATAATAATAATAATAATAATAATAATAATAATATGGTCGTCTTGGGTTTACCCTAATTTGTTTCTTTGAAAATACTATTACTTCATGAGTTCGTGTTCTCAAAATGATATTTGCACTAGTTTTGCAATGACCACACGATGCCCTCAGTGGCTCCTGATATTGAAATTTCTATGTAAAAAAAAAAACAACTGTTTTTTACCTTCATGTTGATATGAGCCATTAAGATTTTAACAAAGACTAAACAGTAGGAACCAGTACTATATTTTACTACCCAATTTTTTTCTGATACAACCTGTACAAACTACCTGCAGGTATTTTTTTGTCAGTGTATCTATATACATTTATGTGGCAGTGGGGCAGGTTGTCCATTCATTGGAATGTTGTGTTGTAATCCTCCACTTTGCATGTTAAAGTGTCCAAGATAGAAATAACCCTCGATGCAGATGTGTGTGACAGATAAATCTGTGTATGCATGGAAGGAAAGTACTGTATGGGTAAATAAGGGGATGAGGTTCACCATTTTTAATGCCAAACCGTTAATTCTATTTCTAAGATGAATGTGTTTGTAGAGCTCACTGAAGCTTATGACAGAAAACCAATAAAGATTAAAGAAATAATCATTAAAACCCTTGTTTCCATGAGAACATTCTGGTGTTTTGGACACAGTGTTAAAAACACAATAGATAACAACAGATTTCAGTTTTAAGCAGATGTCAAACTGCTTTCACAGTTTTGGGAGACCTCTGTGTGCCACTTGCAGGTAACACAAATGAAGGTAATAGAAGTCAAAATGTGGGCAAAACAGCATTTTCTCCATAGACATTATATTGGAAAAGACACATGAAGAATGTAGAACATGCAAAAAGAAGACAGGTATGTGCCTTGTTGAGCAATCATTATTAAACTGAGTGGGTGCTATCTTTGACTCAAGTATACTCAAACAACTAAAACTTGCTGCTCTCGCTGCTGTGGGTATAACAAATTCTAACATTTACCTCGTCCACCACTCTGTGTGCAACTGTTGTTTGAGTTTCATCACTTTCAGATACTTTCTCTGATTTTTTTTCTCCAGTTTAATCAGAGAAAAAAGTCAAAAAAAAGTCTCATTTACAGTTTCCCTAATAAAGCCCACATTGTTGTTTCTTCTTGCTATTCTTCTTGTTTAATTGGCAAAGTTACATGTTCTCTGTACACACTACAACACCATGTTAGCATTTTCAGATTTTTGTCTTTTTAACAAAGAACTACAAACTCTGAACTGCCTGTAGGTGTGGATATGGAAGTGTTTGCCTAATTACATGTGTTGGTTGTAAAGAGTGCTGGATCTGATATCAGTTATAGTGTGAGCAATCCACATTACAACTGTTAGTAGTTACATTACAATCAAGCCATGCTGCTGAATCAGGTTTCAGTGCTGCTGTCAACACTGATCTCAGGTTGCTTCACTTAAAAGCTGAACCCCATGAGATCCATGCAGGGAGTGACACAAACTTTAAACTTAACATCAGTTGGCCTGAGGTATTAGGGGAGCAAATGTGGGCTGTTTGAAATCGGATTGCCTGCAGACTGCTGTCATGTCCAGGCTGTACCCCGTTAACAGCATGTGAGACGGTGTGTATGTCATTTCTGATTTGCCTACATTGTCTTGCACATTGTGATATACCGTTTGCATGGCTTTATTACAACCGTGCATGAAGCTCTGTCAGAACGCTTGCCATCAGGTGATGACGATGTATAAACCTACCTTGCGTCCCACTTCATTGTTGTGTAAATTCATGAGTGTCCTGGCGCTCTGCTTGATCTCCCGCGCATCCACAAACACCTTGGAGAAACTCAGTCCATAGTGGATGTCCGCAGAACAGCCACCCCACTTCCAGCCCTCCTGCTGGTTGTAGAAACCCTGTTTCTCCTTGTCACAACCGCAGCCACTCAGGCTCCCCTGGGTGCAGGCCGCTGTGACTGCATGGGCGACCCCTGCGGCTATGATAGCGTAGGTGAAAGCAGCCTCCTTACTGCCTGCGATAAAGAGGAGAGACATTTCTAATCACTATCACAGACAACAGGATTCACTATTTCAGGCACTGTCAAGCCTCCTTACATACCTTTCATAGTTGCCTCAAACCAAATCATGAAATACACAAGCCGAGCCAAGTCCCCTTCATTAATCAAGCTCTCTTTAAGCAGATAAACTTCAGCAGGAAGCGTACCTCTAACAGCTCTAATAGTGAACACCTTTAATAAAGGAAGGTATTTTCAAGCAACTTGTATTGAATGTGTAATGAAGTATGGTTAGGTGGGATACTACTGTAAGTGCAGGAGTAATTACACTAATTCACTGATCAGATGAGCATAATGAAACAGTAGAGGCAGATCAGAGATTAAAAGCTCGGGCATCGGCTTTGGCCCTTGTCCCAGCCGCCATCTCTCCAGGATCCACCCTGCGGAGGGGAATCTGAGAGGCATGCACAACCTCCCTACGTGGATGGATTTCCACTCCATAAATCCAAGTTCTTCAGCTGTAGTTTTTTAATTAAAGGCGGAGATCATTTCTGAGCACATGGGAAAGCATCCAGAAATGGCCAATAAAGTCATCATATTCAACTACTAACTTCTTAACCTCTGCCAGGTGACCCGCCCCAGGTTAGGGGTATTATTTAGAGGCATTTTGACCTATATGGGACAAGCAGATGGGATACCTTTAAAAGAAAATCACTATATGTAGTGATGTAATGTATGAGACTTTATTTGAAAGGTAACATTTTGTGGTTGAAGAACAACCCAACTCTCATCAGGAGCTGGGTTTTGCTTCTGTCATATTGTAACACTTGTCTAACTGTAACCACTTTTCCTTCTGCGATACCTTTCTGCAGTTCTAATGCTTAATTCTAGCTCTAACAAGTCAGTTTCAGTGCCTCACCCTAACATGTAGTTTAACTTAAAGCTGATCCTCGTCGCCCTAACCCTAGTCACTTGTTTTATGTAAATAAAACTGTGTAGTAGATCTTGTCTGCCTCGTTCTGATGTTCATTTCAGGGTTCCTGTTTTGTTTTCTTTCCACTGAAGCTCTGAGTGACATTTGCCAGCACATTCGTTGTCATTGACTCTACTCCAGGTTTAACTTGGTTGATTTTCCTAACCACATACTTGTCCCCCTGGACCTGTCCCAAATGAGCTAGTGGATGTTAAGAGATTGAACTGCCACAGAGACTTTTCCGACATTGCACAGCTTGTCTTTATATGCACACACACACACACTTCTGTGCAGCTGTTGAACCTTGCTGGAGCACATGCACAATGAGTCCTGATTCTCACTATCAGTCTAGGACCATCTCAAAGTAGATGGGACATCACAGAAAGCAACATCCTGGCTTTACATTTGTGATCTAGAGATATTTTCTTCTGTCCAATCGCTTGCCCGTGCAGCCAAGAAAGGAGAAGCCCGTACTCACTCTCTACATCAAGCAGCCAACTTGGTGGGTGGGGAGGATGCTTGAATCTAATGCCAAACTACTGTACCCTCCTGCATTGCTGCCAACAATGATCCCAAATTGGTGTATTCTGTCAGTTATCAGCATTCCAGCTCACTGAAACAAAACAATAGATTCACATAGACAAGGTGTTGGGCAGCCGGACCCAAGCAGCCTTTTGCAGTTGTGCTTTTCTGAAAAGATCTGCACTCATCTTTACTCGCTGACTTTAATCTGATGATAAAGAGTGCTGCTCTGCCCTGAAGCACTGAACTAAAAATCATTCTACATAGAGCGTCTTTTGCCAAAGCTGCAGAACCGGGAGGTAAATTTGTAAACCTAGAAGTAAGTACTTGTCTGAACTTGAAGCTTTGGGAGGTGTGGGTGGGGGAGAGGGGTGTATTTTATGAACATACATGAAGGCAGTCGCACTGACAGTGGATAAAAAAAGAAGAAGAGAGCATGTAGGTATGTGTATCTTGCAGCCGTCAAATGCATCACATTAAATAAGTGGTCAAAGAAAATGGGTTGGTGCACTCATTCAAACTAGTATGTCATGCACAACGCAGCAATCAAAGCTCAGCGTGAGCTATAATACACACAACATGAAAAACGACACCCTCAGCTCTCCGTCTGAGATGACAGGCTGAACCTAAAGGACAGGACAGCAGAATACCGGCCTGTTAAAAACTCATTTATCCACAGTGCTGTCTCTGGAGCGAGCATCGCCTCCAGCTTTGTTCCACACACAGGATCAAATCAGGGGCTTATTTTCCCACTGAGAGCAGACGCAGTGCGCCTGGGCTTCAAACTTACAGACATCTGTCCAAGTGTCAGAGTTCGAGTACCTCGGAGGAATGTCTCCTCCAAATGTTTTTGGAGAATTAAAAGCAATTTTGAACAATCAGTGTCCAGCTTACTTCCCCTGTATCTGCTAGAATGATACTGGAAATGTACTAAAGATAACACACAAGCTAAAGAAAATATTGTGTAATAATTATTTTATTAGTTGACATATATTCACATATCTGTTTTAAAGGGTTCTCACTATGTAAATGGACTGGTTCTTATATTGTGCCTTTCTACTTGAGCACTCTATATATGACATTCGCACTCAGATGGAGACATCAGGAGCAACTTGTGGATACTTTAACACACAGACAGGAGGAGCCAGGGATCGAACCACCAACCTTCCAAACAGCAGATGACCTGCTCTACCTCCTGCGCTAAAGCCGACCACAAAAGAACAAAGCTTACAGACATGTAAACTTGTTGTTTAATTATCATGCTAAAATCTCTGGTGCAAGTTCACAACAGCAACAGCCTCCAGGCACTTTAAACGTTCAGGTAAGTCTCTACAATAATAGAGAGAGAACCTCAACATTCAAGCAATTCCCTGTGAGGAAGAACTCCAGTAGAACCAGGCTCACAGTAGAACCAGACTCACAGAGGGGGAGTCATCTGCCACCAGCATTTGGGGGGGGGATGAATAGAAAGAGAGAAAACCCCAACTTGATCGCCCTGTGAGAAGCACTTGGTGACAGGTGGGAGGAAGAACTCCCTTTTGACAGAAAGACACTTCTGGGCGAGAGGCAGCCACCTGTCTTGATCGACAGAGGGGAAAGAGAAGACAAAAGTGGAGCTCAGAGACACAAACATTTATTTCAATATCTGCAGAAAATCTTAACATTAATGTGATGATTTTGTTTTTGTTGACAAACTATTTCTACTAAAAGTCCACCTGAACCAGGTGACAAGAGAGATGGAACCCTTTAAAGCAGGCAAAGATCAATTATTTTTACAGAAGTGCTTTAGGAAATTAGAATATGAGCAGAGATGGGCAGTAACGCGTTACTTGTAACGCGTTACTGTAATCTGATTACTTTTTTCAAGTAACGAGTAAAGTAAGGGATTACTATTGCAAAAACGGTAATTAGATTACCGTTGCTTTCCCGTAGGAACGCTGCGTTACTAAAACCGTGATTTTTTTGCGAGAATGTCTCATGACAGTGACGTAAGCGAGTGTGACGTTCGTGACAACAGCTGTGTGCAGATCAACAATGGATCACATATCGATTGTGGGAGAGAGTATGAGCGTGCAGCGTTTAAAGCGTGGAAGTACTGACCTTACTTTGAGTTTGATTCCATAAAAAGTGACAAAACCATTAGCGTCCGTTGTGCGTGGGAAGAAAACTTCTTTTTACAGCAAAAAAACCCTAAACTTCCGAACAAGCACCGAGTAGCTACGACGTAATGGGAAATTCACAGAGAAACTCGCGGATTCTTCAACTGACCGCACCAGGATAAACCTCCGCCTACCGCAGTCCTGCTTTACAGATGAAAATAGAGCAACAGGACCGCTAGTCTTTGACTTTATTTATTTTCTGCTGTGTTTTACTTGCATCTATTTGAAAGACTGAGTGTAAACACAAAAAATATTTTACTTTATGTGCTGGAATGTACAGAAAATAGGTTTCAATGTTAAACTAATTTATTCAAGTCAGAGAATGTTGCATATAATTACATTTTTGCTTGATGCATAAAGTTAAAAGATTAAAACTAATAAAACAAGTTAAAAAGAGACTTTTCCATTTGATTACATTTTGTATGATGGATTATGCAGAAAAAGTAGAATTAGGCTGAAAGATCTATCGCTTTATCACCTCTTCAGGTTGTAAATCGTGTTTTTAAAAAGTAACTAAGTAACTAAGTAATTAATTACTTTTGAAAATAAGTAATCAGTAAAGTAACGGGATTACTTTTTTGGGGAAGTAATCAGTAATTAGTTACTGATTACTTTTTTCAAGTAACTTGACCAACACTGAATATGAGTATTATTCAGATATAGATAAAACATTCAGTAGTGTTATGATGGCATTATAATTATATTTAGGAGTATTATTCAATTTATATGCCACTGAAAGAGAAAAGCCAACCGCCCCCCTGAATCAGCCTCTACTCCTAAACTGAGCGCGTCACTGAGGTACAGCGTGTACAACTACATACCCACTCTGAGTTCTTTCCCGAACACGGTCCTCTCCCCCAGGGCTGAGCAGTTCCAGCGGCCGTGCCTGAACTGAAACTGACACTCATTGATTCCCATCTGAACTCCTTCCCCGATCACTATGATCGCGTCGGGTCGACTCTGACAGATAGTCCTCTGACGCGGGGCCAAGCCGGGGATCTTGTTACAGATGATGCTCGCTCCCAGCGCCACCACCGACGACAGCCCCCTGCGATGAAGGTGACAGGTTAGAAATGTGGCGTTTCCCTTCTGCGGCTCTTTCTGAGAACACCACGTGTGAGTGGATGCAGGGGGGGCAGGTGCGTGGGATTCTGTAACAACACATGTACAAACTGAAACCATAAAAGACCCCAGCACCCAGCAGACCCCGGTGTGCGTGTGTGCGTGTGTGTGTCTGGAGAATCTCCCACTTGATCTGAGACACGAACAACAGAACAAATACACCTGAGCACTCACCCGATTTTCAGATACACAATCCCGAGGCACAGGAAAAAATGGAAAATCCAGCGCCGCGTATTCCTGTTCATGGTACTCAGCCCTGCCGGTGGATGAACGCTCCGCTGTTGCAACAACACCCAGCTTTACTCCTCCTGCTGAGTCCCGCAGGCTCTCCAGGTGTTCAGAGCCCCGCGCGTAAATATACGATAAGTCCAGAGTGTGTGGAAGTAAACGCGCCCTGCTCTCATCTGGTGACAGTGCGCTGGAGGTGGCAGCCTGCAGGGGAGCATTGGGGCTGTTGTGTACAGGTAAGGCAGCTCGGCTCCTCGGTGATCAGGCTCAATGTGAGTGTGTTTGTGTGCGTCTCTCTCTCGCCGTGAGTGTGTGTCTACCTTTTCTACTAGGGCGTGTTCTGTGGAAGATCTGCCTCCGAGCCGCTCACACACGCTCTCACACAGCCTGCAGGTACACGCTGCGGCTCCCGCAGACCCGTGTGGTAAACACGCGGAGCCGTCACGTCCTTACACTCACACGCGGCGGCTCATCCTAAACCACAGGTCACCCGCGACACCGCAGACTGGCAGCCGGCCGGGCACCGTTACTTTTTATTTAGCAGTAAAATAAAAGCCCCTCCCACCGACACACACACACACACACCTCCGCCCAAATGGACGGATTACGGGGCTCACTCTGTCAGACTTTATATATATATATATATATATATATATTGTATTTATATTCATTTGTCATCTTTAGCTGTGCGTAATATGTGTGCGTGTCTTTGCGGTCATTTTGTGTTTTTGTAGTTGATTGTGTGTCTTGGTAGTCATTTTTTTTTGCACCTGCAGTTATTTAGTGTCACTGTGGACATTTTGAGTCTCTTTAAAGGTTTTTGTCTCTTGGCAGTAGTGTTTTTATTATTATTATTATTATTACGTTAGGGGTTTTTTGTTTGTTTGTTTGTCTTGTTTTGGAGCTATTTGTAATCATGTTGTGTGTTTTCCAAGATGCTGTATCTAGTTGTAGTTGTTTTGTGTGTACAGTCATTTTACACTTGTGATGTCATTTGTGTCTTTGTGCTCATTTTGAGTCATTTTGTAGGGTTTTTTGCGTCTTTATCTGAAGTCAAACGGCATCATCTTACAATCATAATATGAATATGAATGATTGAAAACGATATGAAATTATGTTTGTATTTTGTAGCCGTTTTGCATGTTTGAATTTCTTTTCATCTGTTGTGTTTTCGTTGTGTCTTTTTTTGCAGTTTCTCACTTTGTTCTTTGTCGTTTGTCACATTTTGTTGAGCTAGTTTTGCGTTTTTTAGACCCCAATTCTCAGTCAGTCAGCTGTCAGTGTCTTTATTACATTATGAACAGTTTTGCGGCAAATGTATTTACATGAGTATTTCAGGTCCGTGTGCAACTTTTAATTCATTAAAGCTGAAAGGTAAATATTTTGACTGAACATTATTTTAACATTGGTCATTAATAGAGACTGCTAAAGAGCAGTCAGTTCCTTTCAGTTCCCCTTGAGTCAGTGCTACACAGCCAAGGACCCCCGAATGAATTTCACTACTTTAGTTATTTACTTGAATTAAGTGCTTGGGCTCAGTATAACAGTGGTTTTAGGATGTTATTTTCCCCCCAGTTTTAAAATTTGTGGTACTATAAGTACTGGATTTCTTTGGGGGGAGGAAATCCATACAAAGCCAGAAATTCATTAGATGGCACACATATCTGTTCATCAGTTAAACCTTCAATTATTTTCATTGCACAAGCGGATAAATAGTGGATACAATGTAAATATGAGTCTGAGGCGTTAAAGTGAGATTGTTAAACTGTGAGCATGTAACTTTCTGCACAGTAAGGTTCAAACATCAAGAACACTTTTCTGAGTACCGAGGAACTTTATATTTGAACGTTTGTCATTTTGGATGCTTGTAACAGCGCATTTATATTATGTGTTTTCGAGGCTGCTTTTACTTAGTAAATAAGCAGAGAATTTTACCCACCAGAGAATAATGGAGCATTTGAGTTGAAGTCTGATCGTCAAACTAAATATTTTGAAACAGTTAAAAAGCAAATTCAGATGGAAATTCAAACTTCAAAACTGGAAAAAAAAAAGATTTAAATAAGAAGTCTTTGGCTTGTCGTGCACAGTTTCTGTGTCATGGGGGAAAAACAAGCCTAGAAACATAACTTAAGCCATAAAATGTTTTATTTGTTTAAAAACTGTCATTACAAGCACATCTGGTCCAACAGTAATTGGTTTATTATGCAACAGCTGCAGAAACATTAGTAAAGACCAGATCAGACTTTTTCCTCATGTCCAGTAAATGATCCACAGTGATCGTGATGTGGAGCCGTCAAAGCGCTCTACCGCCATCTGCTGGCACACCTGTGAACCTAACATTGAACAAAAAGCTGTTTTCGCACTTCTACCTCCAAGTTAACATCAGCACACACAATGGTGGGAAATGCTGCCTTCATTGTTAGTGTGCAGAGATTTCCTAACTACAAACACGTAACAAAGGAAAAACCCAAAACACTACCCTACACCCTCAAGAAACTTGAAGAGAAAACTTTGAGTAAAATTCAACTGAAATGTGCAAAATTATAAAATCAAATATTTATTTATTCAGATAATTAATCATTAAGGAAATGTGTTTGCTATAAACTGAATGTGCATCAACCAACTAAGTCTCATCTGACCAGATGAGATTTTTTATTGACTGTACAGTAAACAGAACCAGTGGCTGTGTTATGCTGTGTGTGTGTGTATTTATATTTTTAGGGCAGTAGTGCTCAGTAAATGGTTTGAACAGCACAACAGTCATTCTAATCAGATTGTTTGGGCTTCCAAGTCACCAGATCTTAACCCAGCTGAAGAATTATGGACATTTTGCACAGAATTCTCCATCATCACAACTCCAAATAGCAGAAATATTTTGGAATAATGATGCCAAGATGCACCCTATCCCCAAATCTAAAAGGGATCCTTGGATTTCCATTAAAAGAAGCTGGAGTCAGCACATCACTGCAAAACTGGGGAAAAGATAGGACGGGGGAAACGCTTCAGCAGGAATTTGCACAAACTGTAAAAGAAGGGTAGGTTAACTGGCGAATCTAAATTGCTCTTAGGTGTCAATGTTTGCCTGCTTGTGTTAGCCCTGCGACAGCCTGGCGACCTGTCCAAGGTGTAGGGCCTCTCGCCCTGTGGTAGGTGGGATAGGCTCTAGGCCCTCTCTGTCACTGAAACTGCAGGTGAAGTGTTTTTTCCCCTTTTGTCTTTTAAATATTACCTTAAGGACCTTTAGATTAGTTCCTTCATGTACATTCATAGCACAGCACTCCACTTTGTTTTAATTACTGGGTCAGATTTTATTGGGAAGCTCAAGAAACACAAACAAAACAAAGTTACAAATTTACACATCAATCCACAGTCCAGCGTCCAACATATCAGAGCGTATTAAAAAGAAGCAACAGAAAAAAAAAGAAAAAAAAAAAAAACACGTATCCAGAAAACAGATCCCTTTTATAGGTGTGGAAATACAGTCCTAGTTCATCATTCTGCTGCTCAGGTCACAAACAATACAGATACACAACACTGTTCAACATTATTATCATTTTTTTTAAAGTCAGTTTTGTCAGCTCTGGAATACATTAAGGACATACACAGGACAACCCAAACTGCAGTCTGCAACAAGAAATGAACCAAGAATAAAAACAGAGTTATAAGAACATAAGGAATACGAGGTGTTAACATATAAATATGAGTATATATGTTAACACCTCATAAATACGATAACACCAAAACTCTTACATTATGAAAATTATTCCACAGATGAAGGAGAGCTTGAGAGAGTCCACTCTTCAGGGAAGGCAATAGATTGTATAGTTATCTCCTAAAGAGGGCAAAATCACTACCCTAAAACTATACAATCTACTACCTCACACTGGACGAGCAGCAGAATACAGAGCAACATCTGAATCCACGAACACACCGCTGAGGGAGAAGACCTCCGGAATCCACACAGGGACCATTGAGATGTCTGTTTGGCACTTTGGGAAAGACAGTAGGTTGAATAGTTATCTCCCAGTGTGGGTATGACCCTAAAACTATACAACCTACTACCTCATCCCACTGTGCACATGCTGTTGGCTTTAACAAGGACCCGACTGATCCCAGAGATGTGAAGCAGTGAAGCCTGTGGAGACAGAGAGCACGGTGAGGAGACAAACACCAGAGGCTGCAGTGAAAGAAAGCCGAGTATACCAGCTGCCCACTGAACTGATGCCTTAAATTCCAAGTGTCCTGCGCAGCTGGACGGTGGCTCTACATCTGCCTGCCTGTTCATGGTGCCACATGTGACCACATCACAACGTTCAGATTGGATTCAAATGCACAGCTTAGTAACCTTTAACAGAAGGTAATGTTTCAGTACCTTCCCTTGAGCTGAGTGCTGAATTGGCATCAGTGTGAACACTTGCAGGACATCCACCCGCAGACCAAGTCCACTGAGCCAACAAACAGACTCCAAAATGCAGAGTTTTGTGAACAATGACAGTCACCAACAGACTGATAAAGATAACAAAACACACAGAGTGAACCATTCCATCATTATACTGGACCAAAAACTGAGGTCACACTGTAGCCCAGGGGTGGGCAATCTCAGTCCACGAGGGCCGGTGTCCCTGCAGGCTTTAGATGTGTCCTTGATCCGACACAGCTGATTTAAATGGCTAAATGACCTCCTCCACATCTCTTGAAGTTCTCCAGAGGCCTGTTAATGAACTAATCACTGACCCAGGGTGAGATCTAAAACCTGCAGGACACCAGCCCTCGTGGACTGAGATTGCCCACCCCTGCTGTAGCCTATCCAGAACACTTCATGTAGATCAGGGGTGGGCAACTGCAGGCCTCAAGGGCCTGTGTCCTGCAGGTTTTAGATCTCACCCTGGGTCAGCACACCTGAATCACATGATTAGTTCATTAACAGGCCATTGGAGAACTTCAAGAGATGTGGAGGAGGTCATTTAGCCATTTAAATCAGCTGTGTCGGATCAAGGACACATCTAAAGCCTGCAGGACACCGGCCCTTGAGGCCTGGAGTTCCCCACCTCTGATGTAGATGGAGACTGCAAACTAACATGGTGGAGGTCAAGCTGTGCCAACACACCATTTGGTTAATTTCAGTCCCTGCTTGTTTATAATAACAATCAACTGTTCATTATGGGATGTTGCCACAACATTCCAGGGGGAGCCTGTACTCTGTGAGTAAACGGACAAGAGTTTTGAACTTGCTCGCACTGTACATTTCAACTGACCAGCCACCACACAGAGCTCACGCTGAATGCAGGGCTGAGGATACACGAGTTAAAAATTTGAAAGAGAGACAAAAAGCTGATGAGGCATCTACGCCGACAGGCTGATCTGTTTAATTCATTTCTGTTTTTCTTCAGCAGCAGCAGACCAGTTGTTAGTGGAAGAGCTAACACAGAAAGCTAACAGCAAACGTTCATGTTACACCCGTGACAATAACCTTTCTGTGGACCTCTGCAAATAACATTCTGAGTCTCTGCTGCAGAGAGAGGACTGCAGCTTCACCAACACTGGTACTGGGTTAGAACTGGGTAATCAGTAGATACAAATGCCAGTGTGTTATCCCAATGCAAGACCCCAGTCAGCTTCTTTGATGACAATTCCAATAAAGTTAAACAGCGAGGTGAGTGTTGACAAAAAAGGAGACGAGCAGTTTTACTCTGAGGAAATTTTTAATGCTGAAAATGCACTGCTGTCTTTAACTGTTTTTCCTAGTTTATTACACTTCTGGGATTTATTTAGTTTATACTGCCTCACAGTGAAACACTGCTGGTATTCTACATTATTGCAGGTTCAGATTAACTAACAACTGTAAGAAAAATTAGTCACAATCTAATTACATTTTGCAAAGAGAGATTACAAATGTTCTTTACCGCGCTTTGTTTTCTCTGACATCCTAAAGACACCCTGAGCCACATGTCCTGTGCCAGCCTATCAAACTGTGTGTGCACAGCTGATTAAAGTGAAGGTTGTGGATATTATGACAGTGTTTTGGGGCCATTGTATCTTAAACTGCAAAAACAACAACAAACCTTCAGCATTCTTTAGGGTCGAGTCTAACACGCGCATGATAAAATACTTAGAAACTGCTTGGGATTACAAACATCTTTACCAATGACTTGCATTGCTTTACTGCGCGTGTTGATCAACCTCATCACAAACAGGCAGCGCCTGTAAGGTGGAAGGCATTTTACAGCCCAAAGACACGTCGACAGTACACGAAAGTTGGATACCGGTACCATGACATCACCCAAGGAGAATGGGAGGGGACAGGATGATGGATATGACTAAGAAACTGAGGGACACTGTATGTCCCTACAGTACAACGACTCTAATAGCAGAGTTCCCCAGAGGTTACAGTTTCTGTGTTCACAACTATCTGAGTGACATGCATGACACACTGCATTTCAACACACTGACTAATCATGTGTCCTTTAGGCCACTCCAAACAGACTTGAACAAAGAGAAATGGGAAGGACTAATTCCAGGTATGCACAACTGAATGCATGCGTCTAAGGAAGCCATTATAGCTCCAGCCTTATAGTTTCCACGTCGACAAGCAGGCAAGAGTTTGCTCACAAGTCTTTAGCCAATGAATGAGCAGAGTCTGTGAGTTTCTCAATTTTCTCAACCTTACAGTAGGACAAGATCGACACCCATCAGCAAAGTCAATGTCCTCTTCATGCCGGAGGTTTCTTCCTGTTGAAAAGGAGTTTTTCCTTACCACTGTCACCAAGTGCTTGCTCTTATAGGGGTCTTGTGATTGTCGGGATTTCTTTCTGATATTGTTACTTTCCAATATAAAGAATGTTGAGGTGACTGTTGTTATGAACTGGTGCTATATAATTAAAACTGGACTGAAGTGAATGTTTGCAACCAAACAAGTCAGGACTCCTGTTGGTCATGTAAGACATTCCAGGTTTAAGGCACCTCCGTATCGGTTTTGCTTTTCAGAACAGGAATTTGTGTTTGTTTTATGACAAATTCTGACAGTTCTGTTAATATCGCTGAATCCAACAGCAGAGTAGTTGTAATGTGACCAACTCATCCACTGTCATTCATGGTATGCTGAAGTCAATCCAATCATATAATGTAAAGTAATGCAAACCCAAAACAATAGATTTACCACTTTTTAAACTCAGGAAGCTAAATGAAGTTTGTCTTAGAATAATATCAGTTAATAATAATCAGCTTCAATTCAAACTATTTAAATCCTGACAGACAGTTAGCATTTTAATAGGTGATTAGCAGCTATAAAGAGAAATCTCATCTTTCCCCAAACCTCACACCCAGTCAGAGCAGAGGGCTTCCCCTCTGAGACTGGTTCTGTCAGAGGTCTCTTCCTGTTCAAAGGGCGTTTTTCTTTCCTCTGTCATCAAGTTCTTGTTCATAGGGGATCTGATCGATGGGGCTCTCTCCCATATTTTAGGCTAGATCTTAAAATATAAAGCAATTTGAGATGGCTATTGTGAATGCATGCTCCATAAATATGATGAATGAGGTTCTGGCCTTCAGAAATGAATACTTAAAATTGCTTCATCATCACAGACTCATTGCATTAACTACATTTAGGCCAACCCTGCTTACATCTGCCTCCCAAAGACTTGAGCCAGGGGAAAAGAAAAAAAAAAAAAATTACAAGTCAGATAAACAGCACTCATAATTTTCCAGACAGCAGGCAGACCAGACAGCTGTGTCTGTCCCACACACTGTTCAGGCCTTGGTGCAGCACCTCACCTCATCTGCAGCAGGTGGGTGGGGCAAGCACGTGCCTGAGATGACCATATTAGAGAGCTCCAAGCTCAGCGACATCATAAAGATCCAACGAGAAAACTGTGAACCTGAGCAGTTAGATCAGTCCAAAGCCCTAGCTTTTGTTTAGAGGGCTTACATGCACATATTACACTATGATGTAAACTGAAATACCCATATTAAATATGATTAAAGACAGCTAGGAAAACGCAATAAGCGTCTTTTTTAAACTCTTGTTTGCTTGAAGAATGAATAGCCTCATAAATGAGGGCATTGACTACTACAGTAAAATGATTTTACACGCAAAGACCCTTTAACTCTGAAGAGCTTAACGTGTCCATTAGAAAGGAAGTACCTCTTCCCAACATGAAACTGCTCCCTGCCCAGTGTTTGCTCTTAAAATACAGTCAAAGCTGCCCAGTGTAGAGGCTTAATGTTTAGCAGAAACAGAAGAAGCACAAGATCCCATATGCCCATTTCCCTCGCTGGTAAAGTCCCGCTCAGTGCTTAATAAGAACAGACGCGTGAAGCGCTCCAGTCGCCCCCGTACTCTTCATTCTGCGCCCGATAATAACCACTCCTTACTAATGGCTAGCTAACCCTGTCGGGCTAGCGGCTAGCAGCACGTTCCAGCATGGAAGTCCCAAAAGGCAAACGCCAGGCTAAAGTGCGGCAGCGGCCTCTGCAGCACTGCCGAGTCTTTACATGTATGCTTGAAAGAATACTACCCCAACTACTAAGAAATGTGTATCCAAAATGTATAATTAACAAAGTATACCCACCTACCTGCCATGTCGAAAGAATCCTCCACCCTCTGACTGCTTCTTCTTCGTGGTTCGTGAAGCTGCTGCTACTTCTTCGAGGGTTTAACAGTAGTATCCGTAATGTTACATTACTGCCATCTTTAGGAGTTACTTAACTCCTACAACGTCTCACCCTCCCAGATGCTCCGACACTTGCTTTAAATCAAGGCTGACTGATCTTCTGCTTGCCACTAACAAATTTAATTTTGAGGGTTTTTTCTGATTTATAGTATAGTTTTTTTAAAATGTTGTACATGTTTAGCCTCAACATTAAACGATTTATTGGTGTAGCGAAAAACAGTGCAACTTCTTGCTGGAAAACCAAGCTCACTTGCCATTGTAAAAGTACTCCCCACAGGCAGCAGCCTCTTCCAGTAAGTCAAAAACCAGCCCAGGAGCAATTTGGGGAACACAACACCCACCCCCAGTAAAAAACAAACAAACAAACAAACACTCAAACAAGACTCAGTCAGTTATCTTTATTTCTCTAAGTAACCCGTTGGAACAATGAAAAAATAGTGCTTGTTGAAAATCCTCCACAGCCCAACGTGTCATGTTCTTCGTATTACTACAGTACCATTAGTATATCACACTCAGCTTGCATCTACACTGAATTTTGTCCGTATATAAGCGATGAGGTGGAAGATTTTTGTCAATAGCCACACACACACGCACACGCACGCACGCACGCACACACGCACGTCAAAATTACACAAAATGAGTCCAAACAGAGGCCATGTGAGTCGAGGCAGAGTGCTAAATGCAGGAGTTGAGGCAGATTGATGCTTTACAAATGAATGAATGACACAACAATACACGGAGGATTTTTTTGGTAAACAGTATTAAGTACATAAAATTGATTGAAAAAGAAAACGCACTGTGGCCTGGTGAGTTTGCACTGCTGTAACAGCCACAGTTTAACACTAAGAGAACGCCTTACATTCTACAGCAACAAAGCAACTTATCAGGTTATAGCAATTCTATCGACTTGTGCATTTCAAAAAAGAACATCTGAATAAATAAGACACATTGCAGCATGTGCACAGTGTAAAACATATTTTGGTTTAAATAACCCCTCCCCACCAAGAACCCAGAGAGCTGAGTCACACATTTAAATAACATTACATTCACGTAATGAAATGTTTCTTCATCATGTCCCTAACAGCTATGAGTTAGATAATAAAGCAAGAGCTAGTCTCAGACAAAGAACAGGTAACCAACAAAAAGTTCAGAGTGAGCACAGTGGCACATTAACACAGAGTAGCAGTACTCAGAGTCAATTACAAGCTTCAAAGGAAACAGAATGAAAAAACACTTAGCTTCAAACACTACATGACTGGCAGATCTCAGCAGCGTCGGGTGCAAGAGGTGGCTTCTAATGCAGTAATGCCCACAAATAAAAGTGGAACCTCGTTTGGGAGTCTTCTTCTCGGCAGGCTGATTGGGGCAATGCCAATCAGGAGGCTTCATTCTCCTGAACAGCTTTGTCATGCAGCTCGTGAAGAATGAGAGTCAGGATTGCTTTCAGTGTTGCATACAGAGACTTGTTCTCCTCTGAGGCAGGGTCCATCTGCAAAGCAAACTGCACTGCATCATGCCCAGTAAGAACTTAAGTAAACATGTTCAATACATGCTGTTTGTTAAAGCTCACCTTAGTAAACACTTTAATGGTTTGGTTAAGAAAACTGGTCTCCAATTCTTTAGGCACTGGCAGGAGATGAGCAGCACAGTCGAGGATGCACAGCAAAGTGAGCCGGTGACCCTATCAAAAGGAAGGAGATCATACTGTATGTCACATTACAGGATCACATAGTGCTGGGTGAGACACTGGGTGTGTCAGGATAGCAGTTAAATTGTCGCTAATCTGCGAGGGATGAATCTGAATCTTAGCAAGATTGGTTAGCAAGCTACATCCAAAAACCAAGTGCAATGTACAGACACACATATCTGCTAATACCCAATTATTCCCTGCAATGACTTTACCAGTCCGTTTATTCCATTAGAGACTATAATATAGTGGAGCGGCCCTGTTCAGTAACTGAACTAGCTGAGATGAAGCATCCTATGAATGGTGAGTTATAAAAAACCCACCATCTTGTTACTAAGGTGGAAACTATCCATAGATGTCAACACTGGTTTTTTAAAACGGCCTCTAAATTTGCTATTTAATGGCATTTAACATCCTTTTTATTTGGCCTTTTTCTGGGGTCAGACTCAAACCCAGATCGGCCGCTCTCATCCATGCGGCATATGGTCACCTGCTCATCCAACTGAGCTAAACCGGCGCCAGTCTACATGTATTTTGTGGACTTCGAGGTGTTCAACTATGTCCCTCAGAGTATTCTGTGGAGTATTCTTCTTCAGGAGTATGGGGTGTCTGGCCCGTTGTCACAGGCCTTCGGTCGTTAAACAACCATGGCAACATCTTGGTTCACACAGCCGGTGTTCTGGAAATCCATCAACCTGGCAAACCATCCTACCTGTTGTTTCAGCGCATGCGCACAACACGAAATTCAGTGGCAAATCATCCTACCTTTGTTAATAAGAGCTAGAAACATACTCTGACAGGTAAAATTAAGTGCCAAACCATGCTACCTTTGTGAATGTTACCTACAAGCATACTTTAACGGGTAAAATGAAGTGGCAAACCATCCTGGCTGTATGAAAATGAGCTACAAGCATAATCTGATGAGCAAAGTTAAGTGGCAAACAGTCATACCTACTTAAATTGGTGCTGGAATTATTCTGTGACAGCACAAATGTGCATAAACTACTTACGGTAGGACGTTTTGCCAAAGTAGGATGGTTTGTCAGAACACCAGTAATAAGTCGGACTGGCTGGGGGTTGGACTCTGCCAGGGCTGCCCTTTGTCACTGATTCTGTTACTAATTTTTATGGACAGAATTTCTATGCATATTCTAATGGCAGAATGTTTCCACTTGGGTGGTCTCAGAAATTTGTCTCTGCTTTTCGCAGACGATGTGGTTCTAGAAGGATGACCTCCTACTCACACTGGAGCGGTTCACAGCCAGGTGTTAAGTGGCAGGAATAGGGATGGGTACCGGTATCCGGTGCCATAATGGCACCGGTTCTGACATAAACGGTAGTAACCAGACCGAAAAGCAGCGCACATTTCGGTGCTTTTTTTCCTGAGATGTCATACACTTTGGATTCTAGCCAATTTTACCATTTACTACTACGCTTGCAATGGTAAAATTGCAAGCGTAGTAGGCGGGCCCAGGTACGTACGTTCTTTTAGAGCAGAGCTACAGATTAAAAATGCCCAAGGCAAAGCGGTCAAAAGTCTGACTGTACTTCACAGCAAAATATGCAAACTCAGCAGCCTGCAACAAGTGCTTTAAGCTGATACTGTGATACTGTCAAAGGAGGTAACACCTCGAATCTGATGAAACACCTGGCGACGCATAGCGTTTTTTTTAAAAGCCGAGAAATGCACCGTATTTGATAGCTTGCTGCGAGACCTCACACCGTGCACATCTACTGCGGGTGGGTTGCCTGTTATCGGACCCGGAGTTAGCAACATCCCCCAAAAACACGAAGAGGAGAGTCCTGGCCCCTAGCCCTGCCAGTGTAGCAGAAATGATGACGATGATGACGGCAGCAGCAGCCGTTCTTCTCTGTGTGAGTAGCTTAATGTTGTTCGTGTATAATTTACGTTGAGTATGCTAACCACGTTATTACATTAATGCATGTAAGGTGAACTAGCAAACACCGTTGTAGTTACATGCGGCTGTCTTCTTGTTTGATGGCAGATGCTCCCTTCACCCTGGCCAAAAAGGCTAAAATGACCAAAGAAAAAGTGGAAAACAGTTAAACATGAGAGGTTTTTGGACAAAGTTTGTGTTTTTTCCATTGTTTAAGCACTGCTTCCAGCCAAGAGTGATACCATATATGCCCCATAGCTGCAGAAAAGGCTAACATTGTTATCTTTTTACAAAAAAAACAGCTGAACATGAGAGGTTTTTGGACAAAGTGTGTGTTCTCCATTCTTTAAGCACCAGTTCGAGCACCGTTTAAGCACCGGCACCGTTTCAAAAGTACCGGTTTGGTACTGGTATCGGATAAAACCTAAACGATACCCATCCCTAGGCAGGAATGAGAATCAGCACCTCCAAGCTTGAGGCAATGGTCCTCAGACGGAAAAGTGTGGAGTGCTCACTCCGGGTCAGGGACAAGTTAATGCCCCAAGTCGAGGAGTTTAAGTTTCCTCAGGGTCTTGTTCACGAGTGAGAGGGAAGGGAAGAGGAGATCGATAGAAGAACTGGTGCTGCGGCTGCAGTGGTGCGGACGCTGTACCGGTCTGTCGTGGTGAAAAGAGAGTCTAAAAGCGAAGCTCTCGATTTACTTGATGATCTACGCCCCAACCCTCACCTATGGTCACGAGTCGGGGAAGTGACCGAAAGTTCAAGACTCAGCAAACAGGGAGACACAACTTTGTTTGTGTTGTTGGTGCCTCATGGAGCACGTCCAATGCAGTTATCTGAAAAATACTATGATCAGATTAGTTTGTGCTTCACTTTTGTGAGTAAAATTCTAGTAGCTTCAACCGTGTTTGTAGTTAAGTAGTTTTATGAATGCAAGTTAAGATGAACTAATTTGGCACTGTTTTTGTAGGTGTCGCCATTTGAGAGCAACAACTTAACGATTGCTTACATGTGATGGGTTTAGGGGACATCTGTAAATTGTAGCTATAATTGTAGCTATAACAAAATAACTTGAGTTACACTTGTTCCAACCAGCCTCACAATTTAAACAAGTTAGACAAACAATACATTTTCATTGTCCACCTCACTTACTGACTTATTGACATACACAACCCAGTGGAAGTCAAATACTACTCCTGAGCCTTACTGCAGACTTTTTTGAATATCTAGTATTGATGTTAAGCAAAATTACATTATCAGCTTAATTAAAGGCATCATGGGACTAATTCTTCAAGCCCATTACTGAGTCAAAGGGCCTTGAACAGAAGGACAATAGTTCCATTAACAGACTGGGCCATTTTTTTTTACAAACTTTTTTAAAACCAATTCAGAACTTTCTTTGTTGGGATTTCAAGACATTAAAAAAACTAATTAAGCCAATTTCATGCTCCATGTTTTCTTGTGTACATTTCACTACAGTAGCTTTGATTTTTCAAAGTTAAAAGAAATATTTTCTTTTAATATACGGTGCAACCTTTCACGTCATTCAGCTGTTTAACAAAGTCTGCTATCCCTGTTTGGTTTAGACAGCAATGCTTGGAAGATATTTGACACAGTCTACCTTTTCCAGTGAATCGAGGGCGTTCTGTGGGTTTACATTCCTTTCAGTGAGGGCTTTTATATCCTCACTGCTGATGACTGGATCCTTAAGCTGCTCCACCCATGACCACATGAGACTAGATAGGACCAGAGGGTCTCTCTCCTTGCACAGCCTCTCCCATGTTCCCTCTCTGGAGTTCAGCTCCATCTGCACAACACAAAACAGACTGACAATGAAATGACTGAAATGAAGTGCCAGTAAGAACACAAGTCCAGGTTCAAGTCAAACTATGTACAACACAGTTTTTTTGTAAAAAAAAAAAAAATGAGAACTAGATTAACTCAACACGCATCTCCTATGGTAACGACAGTGTGATTCTAAATACACTGCAAGACAATCTATGATACATGAGACCCAGAGCTGTCTTTTTTTTGGCAAATGTAAGCTAAAACTGGTAGGTCTGCTAACACATTAAAACTACACGTGGAGCAAATACCACTGTGATCTTAATCTGATTATTTAACTGAGCTGCCCATTTTTAATTTAGTTTATTAGCTAGATTCTGGGGGCACAGCTAAGCTATACCTAGCTAGCTACTAGCTACCTAGCTGACAAAAATCACATGAATGGAAGTTCCTGTTTGCTAGCATGACAAAATTAGAGCAGCACAGTAGTGCAATGGTTAGCACTGGTGCCTCGAGGTCCTGGAATCTAGTCGGTCACATGTATGTATTATCACTGTTTTGGCTAATCCTAGCATGACCTGTGCAACCGGCAGAAAGCAACCAGCTGTGAATGTCATTAAAAACAATTATGGTTTGAGGTCACACAGTAGACCTAGCAGTCAACACAAAGATGGGTAAGCCCAAAGCTGTAAAAACAGAGCACTCTTTTCAAAACCCTATTAGTCAAAGGTACTCTCTTTCTCCTGCTGCTAAAAATAACAGGCTAATCCTGGAAGGTTGCTAATCTATCATCCTTCCCTTATGAAAAGTCATAGATAGCTTTTCTGGCAATTGCATGAAAAGTAAGAATTTAGCCGGAGAGCGTATCGACTATGAGACAGTCCAAAGTTGCACTTAAGGTGGTGCAATTTACAATTTGAGATTGTAATGTTTAGAAAATCTGGTTAAGCAGGTTGGAAATCTGGCTGGAAAGTAAGTGTAATAATCCCTGCACAAGTTAGGTGGGGCTCACCTGCCACACTGACACCTTGGAGGTGAGATCCTTGTCTGTCAGTTCCAGGGCCAGAGCTTTTGCCACCATGAGGCACCTGCTCTCTGGTGAGAACTCAGACTGGAGGGTGATAAAAGGAACCTCTGAGAAGTCACCTGCACTTCCACCCATTGACACATTCTCCTTACCAGCTACCAGTTTGCTCTTGACTGCTAAGGCAGGCAGTGTGGCATTGCAGTGGGATCTTCTACTGTCCTCAGAGAAATCTAAAGGGAAACTCTGATGGCCTTCACGGAGCGGTCTTTTTAAAATGGGAGATCCAAGGTCTTCCTTTGTTTCTGTACTGGAGTTCTGATTGTTCTTAAAAATGTTCTGAGTAGAGAGGTTGCAAAATCTGGAAGGGTTACAGGCAGTAAGGCTGCTGTGAGACAAGGAATGTTTGATCAGGCAGTTGATTGGTTGGTTGTTCTTCAGATTTCCTAAATGATGCTGGCGTTGCCCCAGCTTGTGAAGAACAGAATCGCTGTAGCTCCTGTTTTCGCACAGAGAAGATCTCTGGGGGCTCTCTCCATTCTGCTGCCTCCACAAGGGGTCAAGCTCATTGTCACTAATTAGAGGCTGATCATTAGCAAGTCTAGGCTGTATCAGTGCTGGACTAAGAGGATGGGATGAACTACATAGAAGGGGAATCCCTTTCCCTTTCATTTCCTTCCCAAGCTGTTGAAGGGCCTGCTGGGACACCGTCTTCTCTACCTCAGCCGTGAGGTCGGGAATCTCCAACCATTCCTCCTCAATCACCACCTGTCTGTTGGCTGCGATGTCAATTAGCAGCCTGCACACCAGCTGGACAATCTTTGGCACGTTCTTCATCTGCCGAGCCTCGTAGCCATGTAGCAGGTGTCGTTGACGGGTGAGATACTGGGACAAAGTAACGGCACCTGCTTTGGGTTCAGCGCAGGAGAAGACACTTCGAAGAGGAACCAGGAACTGGGCAAACTCCCTGACACAGAGAAGCTGGCCTCTGGTTTGGATGGAGTTGGGTCTTTTGGCTCGCACAAACAGGATGGCTTGGTCAGCGTTCATACGAGTTGTAAAGACCAAATAACAAGCCAACAACACACCTGAATGATGCAAAACACAAATTAAAAAACTGATATATTTATAAAGTACAAATGCAGGTTTGAGCGATTCCAGACTGCTCGTGTTGCAAACCTGTTCTTCCAAGGCCAGCATGGCAGTGGACAGCCATCTTCCCTTCTTGGACAGCAAATGACATGACTTTTACCATGTCAAGGATTGTAGTCAGAGATGCCACACCATAATCTTTCCATCCAAAATTGTAATAATATACTGAAAGATAAAAAGCCAGAGATTAGAATCAAAAGGAGTTTTTAAATTGTTTGTGCAGTACATGGTCACAAACATCCATCCATCTTCTTCTGCTTATCCGGGGTCGGGTCACGGGGGCACCAGCCTAAGCAGAGAAGCCCAGACCTCCCTCTCCCCACTCACCTTCTCTAGCTTGTCCGGAGCAACACCAAGGTGTTCCCAGGCCAGCCGAGAGATGCAAACATTGCACCCTAAATCAGTTGAGATAATCTAATAAACAAGAGCAGCAATGAAAAGTTGGTGGTAGTTTTACTTGTTTTTTTCCTTCCCTCCAAAACTAGCTTGCTAATTAAACAAGGTCTCAGTCCCACAGGCCTAGAGATTAGCCAGCAATCCCCTGGCAATTTCTGGTCTCCAGGAAGAAATGTGAATTCTCTGACTGGTTCTTAAGTGGTTGCTGGAGGTTTCCTGCACTTCCTAGTAGGTACTGCACCAAAAACCTCGCGATTGCTTTGGTTGCTTGCAGACTACTGTCGTCACCATGAGTCGCAACAAAGCCACTGACTCGTCTGCAAATGCAATTTTCTCTCCGAGCAGTAGTGAAACAGTATGACAAACAAAAAACAGAGAATGTTCACCTTCAAAGTAAAGTATTGCACCACTGCAACCAATACATTTTAAAAGGTGCATATTTTACTTTGAAGTTGAATGGTCGCCATTTCCAGTTTGTGCTACACTCACACTACCACTTGGTAGTTTGTGAGTGTTTGCAAGGTAGTAGGCATCTTCCATTCAAATTATCGGAAAACAAGATCCAGCACTGTAAACCTCTTCCAGCAACCTCCAGACACCATTCACAGAATACACACCCTAGCAACTGTTGGTTATCAGAGGGGTCACAGCCTGGTCTTCAGGTTTGTGTGAATGGGACTTCAACAATCCATTTCCCAGCAACTGCCAGCAACTGTGAACTGCTCGAGAAACAGAAATTTTTCCCTTACAACTAGTGGTTCCCAAGTATTTACCAACTGGTCTCCAGTCTAGTGTGACTGGCGCAGTCAGCCAGGTTCAATAATAGGGTTGTAAAACATACAACTTGAAGTAACTTGGAATAAATCAATCTTGTGCATGAATAAGATTGTAAGTGTTATAAACAGCAATGTATTATAGAAATTCTTTTTTTAGATGAATAAATTATTTTGCTACTTGTGTTTAGGATAAATATAATTAGTTCTGAATAACTTCCTCAGTCATTGTTGCATTTTCTGCACCAAAGCAGAGCGTGATTTTTCCCTAACATTCCTCCAGAGCTACCTGGGTTGAAGCGTAAACTCTAAAAGCGGAATGCTGTAATAGTTTTGACACCTTTTTCAGGAAATGTCTTGAGTGGACATGTTTGACCATAAACATGTTTGGCACAAACTTCAATCACTTGAGCTGATTTTGCAACCAAAAGACATGGGCATCTTGAAGGCATTGAACCAATTATGCAATGTTATGCAACTGAAGCAATGTTGTAAAGAAAAGTGAGCTAAAAAAAGAAATGAAAGACTAATGAAGCCCTACACGAAACTATTACTGTTGGTAAAGGTGTTTCTAAGGTACTGATTCATGGTGTACTCAAGTTTTTCAACCACTGCTTCAGCTTTTGTGCTTGGGTTTTGTTAAATAAATATTGACAGTGTAATACCGTTTTACAGTTTTGTAATACATTAAGCACATTTTATTACCTCAAGATAAAACTGTTTCCCCTCAAAAGTATACTTACTGCTACCATTTAAATTCAACTCCCAGAATAATGTGTTGTTAGAGGATCAATCCATTCTATGGAATGGCTCTCCTTCCATTATTATTTGGTTAAATATAAACCACTGATTAAAGCTTGGTGGATTTTTAATAACTTGTTGAACTTGAACTAGTTGTTGCTGAAAAGCGATTCAAAACACATAAACAGGGCTCTAGACTAACTTTTTGCCATGGGCGTACTGGTACGCCTAACTTTAAAAAGTTAGGCGTACCGGCACAAAAGTTAGGCGCACACAAATTTTATAATAATTTATATAATATAATGTGTTTTTCTGGATACACTGTGCTTTTTCAGCATTCAAAGATTGATGACACCGTGTCAGAGCACTGGCTATGAATTTCAGAAGGATCAGGCCTTAACAGAAAAGTTAGCAATAGTTCTTTTCCTATTACAGCTACATCCACTTCTGTCGTGCCTAGGCTGCTCACTAGGGCTGGGTATCATCACTGATTTCTATGATCCATTCGATTCCAGTTTTTAAAGTCCCGATTCGATTCAACTTAGCCTCAGACAGTCAGAAATATTATAATTCTGATCATTTATCAGTACTGACTTCATCAGAATTGTGAACATCACAGCAGATGCCTTTGTGTGAAAGTAACTGAGAATAAAACACAGAAAAACATGAAGGAGATTTTCCTGGTCTGGCTTTTTATAGCAGATAACCTTAAAAATATTCTACAATGTTCTGCATATAAAGTTTAAATTTCATCAGTATTGAACAACAGAAAATATAGGCTTTCTTGTCCGAGGTCATTTAAGTGAAAAAAAAGAAAAGAAAAAGACAGCAGCCACAGCGCTGTAAACAACGGTAGACTGGTGGGTAATAAGCGAATGAATAATACAGAAAACAGATTGGAGACGGGAAACTGTTCTTGAAGTACAGAGAGAGAGAGAGAGAGAGCTAGCTGTGCATGAAGTGTGATTTTAATAGTCGTGGAAGCAAAACAGCAAAATTCATGACGACATTGATCAAATGTGAAGCGCAGTTTGCTGCTTCTTTTGCTGCTGGCTCGGTGAATTTTGGTTGAAAGAGAGACAAAACCTGCAGCTCAGAATCAGCGCAAAAAGACGTAATCACAGCGCGGACCGGACGCATCAGGATCGCTAAGCTCCGACAGCGTGTCCGTCTACGGGCCGTCGGGTGGGAAAGCCGAGAAAGACAAAGTTGATTCTGATGCGTCGGGTCTGTGTTTACGTCTTTGTGTGGAGTCCGTGTACCTGCTCTCATTTGCTGTTTGGTTGTTGTTGAAATGGTTTTGTGAGCTTTAATCTGAGAATCTGGCGTTTCTGGCAAAACACAGTTATATTTAAAAGTCGATTCAGGATTTAATGAATCGATATCGCTTTATTCAAGCTACTCACCTCCCACTTCCACCTGCACTTTCAACTGGACCACGGCCAATCAGAGAGGTCCCGCCCCTTACTATCTCTGATTGGTTTAGTCCACGATAGGGGCATAATGTGTGTCTGTTGTTGACCACAGGGAAGGTTGCAGATTTTTTTTTTTTTTTTTTTTTTTTTTGCTACCCGAACAGTTGGTCGCACAGGTGCAACCAAATATTTTTTTTTAGTCGCACCACTGAAAAATTTGGTCACATTTGCGACCAAATTGGTCGCACTCTAGAGCCCTGCATAAAGGAGCCTTGGTCTTACACTGAATGACGCATATTTTCTATACAAAATACAGGAACTATCAATCATTTTAGAAACACACCTCAAAGACTAGTTTACAGCCGCCACTTCCAACATCTCTGTAAAGATCTTTGACACAAAGGGAAAATGTTAACATGATACGTGATCAGGTGATTAATAGACTCACACGATTGTTGCTTTGGCACTTTTCATAAGATTTGCTTCTCAAGGAGTGAAAAACGTTGCACGACAAAGACCAATATTAAGATTAAAGCCAAGTGTTTAGACTTGAGACTTTTTACAGACTGTCAAATAAAACATTGGAGTACGCAAAATGCACGTTTTGATGAGGTGACATTGTCAGAATCCCAGGAGAGCCTATTAGGAAGAAGAAGGAATGAAATAAATCCCCTTGCAATTACTTGGTTACTAGGGACTGCATGTAGGCAAAACACAACACAGATGGTACTGAGGGAAATGTTAAATCTACCTTAGCCTGTCACCTGCTCCACTAACTGCATACCTTGTACCATAACTCAGGCTCAAGAAAACTAAATGTATACTTTTTCCATTATTACCACCTGGTCACATGATCTTCTATGTTAAGAATGGTCTCTCCTCTTAAGAATCTACAAATCTACCTAATCAGGGCCGAACCATTGATTCATTAAGAAAAACCCCACATCTGTCACTTTTCATTCTACATCCTCACAACTTTTTCAATAGCTGTTGGTGCCAAGTACATCTGCTGTTAGGGCCACTTCCAGAAGGATCCAATCAAAAAGCTACTGATACACAAGTCAGTGGCGTATGAGAAACAGCTCTTTAAAAGACGGACGGTTTAAACAGAACCAGGAGTAAACTATCAGTGACACAATAACAGTGTAATGTTGCAATAGTCTATCTGAACACTGCAGCTCCGGAGGCAGAACAGGTCACCTACTAATCAGAAGGTTGGTGGTTCAATTCCTTTCTGCTCCAGTCTGCATGCCAAATATCCTTGGGCTAGACACTAACGCCAAGCTGCTCTTCGATGCATCCGTTGGACTGTGAATGTTAGACTGAAAGCACTTACACAGAAAAAAGTGCAAATGGGCGATAAAAGCTCTAATTAAGAACCAGTCCATTTACCGCGTCTTGAGCCACCCCTTGAAGGTGCAGCAACTTATTAAAATGAGAACAAACAGTATTAGTATCATATTGAAATACAGTATATATTTATTTATTAGGGCTGCAGCTAACAATAATTTTAGTTATCGAGTAATCTATCAATTAATCAGATAAGAAATACTTTTGTCTTATTAATAAAAAGGTCTTTCAGAATTAACTTCTCTTTGGCTTCCATTCTAGAAATTGTTTGACTGCGTACAACATCATAAAAAAACCAAACCGTCTCAGTAACCGCTCCGCCTCTTCACTCTTGTGTAAACTGTGCCAGCGTCATCGTCACTGCTGCCTTTGTTTCAAACTGGGCCCTGAGTGGGCTTAACGTAGGGGGGGGGGGATATGGCCTGAAATCCATATCGCAGTATAATCTGAGACATGTGCGGTAACAATACATATCTCAATATATTCTTTTCTTGTGTATACCATATTTTCCGCACTATAAGGCGCATTTAAAATCCTTTAATTTTCTCAAAAATCGACAGTGCGCCTTATTTATGAATTCTGGTTGTGCTTACTGACCTTCAAACCCATTTTATGTGGTACACGACGCTCAAAATACGATTTTGGTAAGCTACAAAGCCACACCGCTTGATGGATTGTCATTATGGCTACCATAGTCAGGAGCCTTGCGGAGGAATCTGGGTCCAAAACTCCGTACGCTTCAGGTTCCAAAGTCAAACGAACACTGTGGCATCACTGAGATTTAAAAACTGTCTAAATTCACTAGCTACACAGCTATGTTAGCATAATATATCCACAGTGAAGCTGGAGGATGAACACTAACTTTTTTCCACTCGATGAAAGTTAACGTGAGGGTTCCCGATGGTTAGGGACAAATGTAATTGCATGGCAGGATGCTGTAAATGGATCAAACTTCAGTCAGGAGAACAACTGAGAAATCCAGCTAGTTAGTCATTAATATACTGCAGCAACGTGGGAATAGAGAAGCTGCGAGAGAAGAGGAAGTGCAGTTTTTGGCTTTTCTCATATTCCAAAACGTGTTTCGTCTCTTCGCTATTACTGTCGCACGGCATAATTTGCAGATGATATTGCATGCAGCTGCTGCTGCGATGCTTTCGACCGAAAAAGGCGCAGCTTGATGTCACCATCAACATGCGCTATCGTGATAGTGTCAAAATCTCTACCATTGGCCAAATTCATATCGTTTCTACCGTATACCGTTTATACCGCCCACCCCTAACTTCATGTCAGACTTCTTGCCCACACGCTGCTCCTAAATACGTTTGTATTGCAGGTCTGTTTTTAGCTAATAAAACACTGGCGTTTACACCGTCTAACACATCAACACGCTACAGAGCCGTGCACTAAACAACACATGAAAGCACAGACCTTGTGTCGAGGTTTTTTATAATGGAATCATTCAAATTACTTGAAGAATCGTTGCAGCCCAAAGGCAAAAACAAAGTCTGAACAATTCTGAGCTTGAAAGGCCTTTAACACATCGGGCCAATCCACGACTGATAGTGATCCGCTGTGTGTTTTTCTATCCAGTTACGCTTTTACTGCATTGGTAGGTCTTTCGAATCACTGTCCTGTTGAAAAATAAAGCTGTTGCCAATCAGACACTTTTGCATGGTGGATCAAAATATGACTGTAGTCTTCTACATTCATTTTTGATCCCCAACACCACAGGCTAAATTGCAGCCCCAAAACCATGACTGAGCCTCCACCGTGCTTTAGATGGCTGTAGATAATCATTGTTATACCTTCGTCCTGACCTCCTCTGTCTGGTGACAATCATTTCAAACAAAGATTTCCATTTTTGGCATGCTTTAACCTCAACTTGTGCCATTCCATAAAATGACTTCTTGAAAAAAAAAAAAAAAAAAAAAAACATGGCTACCATTCCACTGAGGTCAGTTCTTTTGGGTCTTCTGCGAACAGACCAATCTCTCAGGTTTCTAGATTTTTTCCTATTGTTTAAAGGCATGACTCTCACACAGTGTTCATCTGCTGTATACATATTTTTTATAGGCCTGACATGTTCTCTTTTGTCCTCCACTTATCCAGTTTCTTAAAAACACACTGCACACTATGCTGAGATATGCCAAGTTTTCAGCCAGTCGCTCTTTGGGAAGCAATTTGTTGGTTGTAAAATACTATCTGAAGACTGTCAAACATAATACCTTTGAAATTTTTCAGACTAGTAACAATGTACCTAAACATTAAAGTTTAAAAAAAAGATTATTTCTTTGCCAAGTTGTCTATTATGTGTAGACACAACACACATCCCTTGAGTTTGGTGGCTTTTTATGCTTGAAAAATTGATTCAACTCAATTCAATTTTATTTATATAATGTAGCACCAAATCACAACAACAGTTGCCTTAAGGTGCTTTATATTGTAAGGTAAAGCCCGTACAATAATACAAAGTTAAGGTTCATAAGTCAGTGTTGAGTGGCTTAACAAATAAATGATGAGGTACAAGTAGAGCAGGGCGATATGGCCAAAAATATTTATCACAATATATATTTGAAAATTTGCGATAACGATATAACTGACGATATAATTGATGCGAGACAAAATACAACTCCACAACATTACTAGCGCAAAAAGACAACCTTCCATTTATTTTCACTTAAACAAGAAGCTGGTTTTTATGTACATTAAAGCTTTATAAAAATTTAACAGTGCAAATGCAAATTCCTTGCTGAAAGTTTAACCAAAAGGCATTTCCAGTAGAAATGGGCTGACATATCCTGAGCGTAACCATGTATAATATCCACTGAAGTTAAAAAGAGGTGCTTTGCAACATTAAACTGCAGTGTGCAGTACGTATTTTTCGGACCATAAGGTCCACGGGATTATAAGGCACATTAAGCGAAACAAAGCAGTCAGATAAATCAAACTTTATTAAACTCATTCTTCTTGCTTCCTCCACTTCTGTACCATTGATTCATTAATGTTGAATTCTCTGGCAGCTGCTCTATTCCCATATTGTTGCAGTAATGACTAACCCCGTATTGTGGATGGATTATCTCAGTTGTTCTCCTGACTGAAGTTTGGTCCGTTTACAGCATCCTGCCATGCGACTGCATTTGTCTCTAACTATCAGGAACCTTAACGTTAACTTTTATAAGTGGAAAAAAGTTAGTGTTCGCCCTCCAGCTTCACTGTTTATGTTATGCTAACATAGCTGTGTCGCTAGCGATCACGTAGCACATCATTGTATACCAGCTAGCCAAACTTCAGTAACCTTACAAACGTCACTGCTGTTTAGTTTCCTGTCTTCATTTATGTTGGAAGTGATAGCAGAGCTGTACGTTTGAATTTTTTCAGAAATCTCTCAGTCAGAACATGCAATATCATGCTTAGGTAACTAGCGAAACTAGCGAGCTAACTTCCGCTAGCTTCCTGCTAACTTCTAACTCCGTTAAATGTAATAGATTTTGTTTTCATGGATGCCTGGAAGTTAAACTTCATAGTTACACCTGGTAAAGCAGCAATGCTGATCGTTTTATTAAATGGTAAATGGTAAATGGCCTGTATTTATATAGCGCTTTACTAGTCCCTAAGGACCCCAAAGCGCTTTACATATCCAGTCATCCACCCATTCACACACACATTCACACACTGGTGATGGCAGCTACATTGTAGCCACAGCCACCCTGGGGCGCACTGACAGAGGCGAGGCTGCCGGACACTGGCGCCACCGGGCCCTCTGACCACCACCAGTAGGCAACGGATGAAGTGTCTTGCCCAAGGACACAACGACCGAGACTGTCCAAGCCGGGGCTCAAACCGGCAACCTTCCAATTACAAGGCGAACTCCCAACTCTTGAGCCACAATCGCCCTAAAGATGAAAGAATTTAGACAGTTTTTAACTCTCAGTGATGCTGCAGTGTTCGTTTGACCTGAAGAATACGGAGTTTAGGATCCAGATTACTCCCAGATTTAAGAGCATCTTAGTCCGACAAATACGACAATAACGACTGGCCGCTTGCATGTTCTGCAAAAAAATGTGCTTTGTCGTGTATCTGACAGACAAACACCAAACCAGTTACACATCACTGAAGTTGCACCATTTTTACAAACCAATTCTGGTTCATCTGTTTCACTCAACAATCGGCCATGTGCGTATGAAAACAAAGGCACTGCGCATGCGCGTTTTACTCATATTCTATCGCGATATTTCATTTTCCTATCGTTGCCTAACATTATACCGGTATTACCGTGAACGGTATAATATGGCCCAGCCCTAGGTACAAGCACTGGACGGAAATTGAAAAGTCTTTAAAAGACCTTCAGTAGGTCTGGTCGACTACTGAATTGAATTGAACTGAACTGAAAGCCTTCATTGTCATTATACACAGTATAACAAGATTACAACAGCTCTATAAAGGTGCACATGTGCTTAGCACATTAAAAAAAACTATACAATAATTGCTCAAGACTGCTTAAAAAACTTGACAAAGAATGTCTGGTTACGTGGAAGCAGAGCACAGAGGAATGAGGGGTGGCATAAGAATTTTTCACAGTGTTGTATGATAACAGTGAATAACTGTGTAACTGTTCTTTTTTTGTGCTTTTGTACAGTTTTTTTGCACATGTTTTAACTGAACTATACATTATCTGCTGAAGGAATAGAATTTATATTTGCAACTTGTTTAGCCAAACCTTGCTAACCTCATGAATGAAGCCCAGCTGCAAAGTTAAGTGTGGTGGACATTAAGAGTTTTAGAAATGAGGCCGTCAAACAAGCTATTCCACCATGATTATAAAAGGGTATTACCTAGTCACACAACTACTCGTGCACACCGTTTTTGGCCATGTTTGGGGCAGTTCAGTGTATAAGCAATAAGTAGATATGAGAACTTACTGCCTGCCTCCATGAAAGTTTCAGGTCGGTAAGTGAAGCCGCTCTCTTGCTCCAGTGGGTTTCCACAGCTGGCATGTTCTCCAGGTCGCTGCAGGTTAATAACGGTTTTCAAACCACACCTGAGCACAGCAGTCCACAAAACAAGTCAACACAGACACGCAGAGCTGTTCTATGTCTCACAGTTCTTCTCTTTATAACGATGTTCATTTTAAATGAGATGTGAAAGAAATAGAATGGACCTTTGAAATTGTTCAATTATGTTATATTTCTCTATGATCTCAGTGGAAGGCCTTGCCATAGCTAGCAAGTTGTCAGTAATCCTGTAATAAGAGAAGATGAAAGGTTGAACAAGTAAAAACAGCAAGATGGTCAATATCAATACTAAAAACTATTCAGTATCTAATACTGAATGTTTGGTGCAGTCCCTCACTTTATTCTATGCCTGACACAAGTTGTTTTAGCTTCTTCTCCCTTTAACTCTACTTCCTTTTGATTGGTTGCCCTGCTAAGAGTCAGAGCTGTGTGGCTGAGATGACAACCCTCACAGGGTTTACTTAAACATACACTGCCCTCATTATTTGAAATTGTGGCCATGTTAATGGCCATTTAATATGGCTATTAAATGCGGCTATTTAACATTCCACTAGAGGAACAGTACATCTGTACATCTGCCCACTTTAAACTACATGGACACTCTAAGATATCGACATACCAGGATGAGTAGAGTCCCTTGATGGCTTGCTCCTCATCACTCCAGCGAGAGGGGTTCTCATATTTGCAGGCTTTCCCTCCACAGGCCATGGAGCACTGCATGTGACCGGGGATGACATGCCTCAGGGTCTCACCCATCTTGGTGTACTTTGCAGTAGGGACCCTTGTATTGGCTAATGGTACAAAAAGAAACATAAGGAAATTCTTTGTTTGCAGAAGAAGATATCATAGAAATTGCAACATTTCTCATTTTCTTCAGTGTGGTTACATCTGCTGGTCTTGCACTGGGTGACGGACTGAGGCTGGTTCATGCTGACAGCCACCATGACCGTGTGGGAGGAGGAGAGGAACTCCAGGGCAGATCTGCACTGCCGCTGCAGAACCCTCAGCAGGATGTCCGAGGCAGAGCGCCTGCGGTCATGCCACTTCACTCTGGCCAACATCTCACCGGCGAAGGAGTGGCGTGCTTGATGCTGCTGCATCCTATAGTGCTGCTGCCTGCACACCACAGCCAGCGCCTCTGTGCTAACAAAGGCTCCTGGCTCAGCACTTCTGTGCCCATGATGAATCATGGCTCAACAATCGCCCATTGCTGATCAGTTCATCAGTAGCATTTGAAGTGTCACCATGACAACCATCTCCAAAGTCGTCAATGGGAGGTGGGACAGGGGCTTATGTTGTTCTCACACAGTGCGCACACACACCATGTCACAGATCTGAGGCAGGCAGGCTGCTTGTAAAATGTCACACTTGTTTGGTTTTTAAAGCTGTACATCTACAGTAGCCACGAACACACGGCACTGGTCAGCAGGTACAATGGCACACCTTTTTCTGCTTTTGATTGGATCATTATTAACCAAGTGCACTGGATCCAAATATATTCAACAGAAAACTGTACTGGAGAGCCAGGTGAGTTCCTATTCATATTAACGTAATGTAATCGTCAATTATACACAGGATAGCTTAAATGAAATCCTTGTTATTGGCCCGAATCATATTTCCCACATTATATTAATCTAAAGCAATGCAAGAGACATATGCATGCATGTCTCTTGTATATATAACACACATGTAACACACATACAAGAGCAATTATGTCTTTGCATCAACAAACAAACTCAACTGCTGTAACAACGTGAATGCACTGGTTAAAATGAAGACAACAAGCTGTGGTTGAAGGCTGCGCTACAGTTCATCAGCTAGTCTACCACTAAACTGCATCCAAAAGGTGAAGTGATACTGTGGGCTCTGTGAGTGTATGGGAGCAGCAGGACGGCTGGCTGACAAAAAAGTGAGAGCTGCTTTCACTAGCTGCAAGGGACAGAGCCTCAACAACACCGGCTGAAAATCTGCCACCTTCATACTTCCTACTGTAATATTTCACAGATCAGTCTGTCTTACAGTCTTTCAGTCAGTGCAACCAGGCAGACATCTGACAGTACTAATAAACTATCACAGAAAGCCAAAAACATTCAGACAAACATTCATATTAATCAATATATAAATTGAATTTATATTTCTTGGTACTATCACATGGATACTGGAGAATTAGACTTTAACTTGAGTGATTGAGTTAGTGATTCACTATTAGGAACCTCTGTTTTTTCAGCCTGAGCATCACTTTTTAGATATTTATTAAATGGTTGTCACAGCAGTGGAATCGCTTTGGAAAGCTGTCTGTCTTGTGCCTTCTCACTCGGACCCTATATAACTTTCTTCTTCTTTCTTGGCTCAGTGAAAACGTACCTCTCCAGGTAACACGTGTTATAAATCTGATGATGATTTGGGGTCTGCAGCCCTGACATTACTAACACTGCCTCCTTACTCACTGAGTTTAGAAATCACACACCACAAACTTACATGACATGGACAAGAGTTTGGCCCACAGTCCCAGTACCACAGGTGTGTGAAATCAAACACCTAGGCATGCAGTCTGTCTTTACAAACATCTGTGGAAGAATGGTTTATTCTAAAGAGCTCACCAAATTCAAACACAGTAGTATAAAAAGGATGTCACAGTTGGAACAAGTCAGTCTGTGAAATGTCTTCTCTTCTAGGGGTTCCAAGTGGTTTTATTGCAGAATTTAATTGTTTACGACCCACAGCTGCTCAACTTTGCAGGGAAAAATCCTGTAAAGTTTAAAGAGTAGTCTCACCAAGTGCTGAGGTGCATAGTGCATGAAAGTTGCCAACACTCGGTAAATGCAAAGTTCCAAACCTCCTCTGGCATTAACATCAGCATGTTGGGAGCTTCATGGCGTGGGTTTCCACGGCAGAGCAGCTCCTGTAGATGTTACCTGTTGCTTGTCCAGTACTTTACTTCACATAGTGTATATTGGAAAAAAGATTGCTGGTACACACTGTGAAAATCCCCAGGCTTGTAAACTCACAATTTGACACACAATGAGACAGGAACGTAACTTCACTTCCCAATATATTTGCCTCTACATACTCCCAACCCATTATCAACAGTGACAGTATTAAAAAGATGGAACCAGCCACCATTACATCAGCCTCTGATTTTGGACTCCAACATAGGTTTTCGACCACCATATTTGTTTTTTGAAACTCAAAGTGACCTTTGAATCGACAATTATGAATTGAGTGGCTCTCTAATCATTCAACAAGTTTTGGAATAGCCAGACAACACACTCTCATTTCATCCACCTGTTACATACAGTACACCACACACATTTTCATTCATCTGTTTTGCGTATAAGAGCTGAGAATAAAATAAGGATTATCTTGATGCTCCGTAAACCTACATTAAAGAAAACCCAACCAGACGTGAAATTCACTCCTAACTCAGTCCTGTGCCATCTCCTTGCCAAATAAAAAGCAGGTGTTGTTCCTGTGTTGTTTGTGTGGTGCAGAGCTCTCCTACCTGCCTCCATCTCTGTGCTGGTCTCTCCACTGCGGGCTCCACCGATGGAGTTAGGCAGGTCACTCAGTATGCTGACACCTGCTGCCATGGCACGGGCTGAAAGGTGGGAATAAACATTGTGTCAAACGCAGGTGGGAGGAGAAAAAAAAACATAGCAGGAGCTTTTCTCGTGCCGATAACACAAACAGTGACAAGGTGTGCACACGGATGAGATATAAGAGCGTTGCCTGGCAGGAGAGCCCAGGGGAGAGAGGGAAATGTGCAAACTGAGCCACCGTGTCAGCAGATTGTGTGTTGGTCTGACCACTGCACCTCTGGGAGCAGGTGCATACAGCCTGGGGACAACAGCAGCAGCTGCTGCATTACAAAGTATGAGAATCACAAAGACTACAAGATGAGCACGCAGTAAAATCGCTGCATGATAATTTGTTCCAAATCCACTTCAATAAGTTCCGATTTCTCCTGTTTTACAAGACTGATGACACATTTATCAATTATTCAGGTGACCACATCCTCTTTCAGAGCACCAATACCTTACTTGAACATGTAGCCTGATATCACAGTTGTGCCACACCAATCTTCCAGAGTGTCAATTTAACTTTGGGGACCAACCATCTCTCACGTTACACCCAGAGCTCTAATAGGCCTTCAACATCGCGTGCTAACTACTGCTGGAGGAGTGAAACTCTGCACCTTTCAGGCTGTCTGTGAGACCCATCAAAAATTGAGCAGGGTCACTGTATCGCACATGCTGACTTTTTGATGGGCAAATGATTCCCTGACCTTTGACTTTTCCTTCCTCCCTGAAGTTAATGCAGAGAGCTTAATCAAAGAGCAACGAGGCTGCAGGCCAGATTTACTAATGGCCTTAATGGCCTGCTTTATTGCCACACAAACACACACACACACCTATATATATATATCTATCTATCTATATAAAAGAAGAGTGAATAGCTCAACAAGTGTGTACTAATGATGGCTGCACGATAACAACCAAGTCTGTGCTAAGCTGTAAAACACAAGCTCAGCTTTGAACACATAATAAAAAATAGCAAGCAATCTCGTGAACATAATGTGCACCAACAAAATGTTCAAATCATTCTAACCTGTCTGTTTTTTCAGAAATCGCTGAAAATTTTGCTCTTATTTTTCCAGCAAAATAAATCACAAGGTACTGAGGAGTGATCTAACCAGTCTTACAGTTCTATCAGTCACTGAGCACAAGACTCATGCATCCACCAATTCTTTGTGAACACGTCAACTCATGTCTGGTACCAAATACACATGCACCCTACAGGCAGACTGAAAGTGTAAAAACTCTGGTGCATCCAGCAGTCTGTGTTTGTGAGGCCTAAAAATAAGTATTTGACTAGTACTGCAAACAGGAAGAGTAAACATTCAGGCAGCCGCTTCTGTCATTTAAGAGATTTCAATCCCTTCAGGGTTTTTTTTTTTTTTTAAAAAACACAATTGAAAGCATTCCACGTTTAGGACACTATTGTTGAGACTCCTAACGTCTCTGAATAATTGACAGTGTAAAGTTATAGCCTGTCTTTTTAGTATGACACAGGCTGAAGTGCTTCCACCTTCAGCCTGTGTTTTGGATAGGTAGCCTATCCAATCAGTTCAAGACTCTGCTGGGCTGGAGCCTGACACCGCTTGGCTTTGTTTATAGGAAGCTCTCGATAACAAGCTGGTGAGTGAGAAGCTGTTCTTCATGACCAACGTGACGCATGTGTATCAAATATTAACAGTTATGTGAAACTGATCTAACGAAGCCACTGTGAATAAATCTCTTCACTCAACAGAGTATTAGACACAAATCAGCCAAAACGCCTCACGCATTTGTGCCGTATCCATAAGCTCCTCTGGGAAGCTGGTGTGTTGGTGGACATGACCCAGTGTGTGAAAGCTGAGCGTTACCGGCTAATGAGTGTGGGATGTGACAGTCGCTTCCACTGAGTGTTAATAAAGAAATATGGCCCATTAAATGGTTTTCCTCACACCATGTTTCAGTTACGGTAATGTGACTAATCTGGAAACAAGTCAGCCAGCAGAGTAAAGAGCCTCCATAAGAATATAGCACAACTCTGTGTCTCAGTTCATATATTCGTCTTTTCTAGTGCGCTGGCTAACAACTGGTGATTAACAAATCCGGTTGCATAGCCTGGCCCCCTCTCTCTCGTCGCTGTGCTGAGATCCTAGTTTAAATGTGAAGTTTGAGTGTGCTCTCCATGCATGTTGGGTTGTCTCCTGCTTCCTCTCACAGTCCAAGGACAAGCATGCTACACTATATTGTGAAATGTATTCACTCAACCTAAATCACCTAAATTTAGGTGTTCCAATCACTTCCATGTCCACAGGCGCATAAAATCAAGCATCTATGCATGCAGGCTGCTTCTACAAACATCTGTGAAAGAATATGTCACTCTCATGAGCTCAGTGAACTTCAGCATGGTCCTGTGACAGGATGAACCAGCTTTGAAATTTCCTCACTACTAAATAGTCTACAGTCAGCTGTTATTGGCATTATGGAAGTGACTGGGAATGACAACAACTCAGCCACAAAGTAGTAGGCCATGTAAAATCACAGCGTGGGGTTAGCAGATGCTGAGTCACATAGTGTGCACAGGTCCACAGCCTTCTGCTGAGTCAATAGACCTAAGACCTCCAAACTTTATGTGGCCTTCAGATTAGCTCGAGAACAGTGCTTAGAGCGCTTCATGGAATAGGCTTCCATGGCTGAGCAGCTGCATCCATGCTTTACATCACCAACCAATGCAAAGCATCAGATGCTGTGGTGTACACCAAGCCGCCACTGGACTCTAGAAGAGTGGAGATGTTTTCTCTGGAGTAACAAATTCAATGGATGAATCTGGATTTGATGGTTGCCAGGAGAACAGTACTTGTCTGACAGCATTGTGCCAAGTGTTAAGTTAGGAAGGGGGATTACGGTGTGGGGTTGTTTTTCAGAAGTTGAGCTCAGCTTAGTTCTAGTGAAAATAATCTATTAATGCTATAGCAAGACATTTTGGATGATATTTGTGAGAACAGTTTGGGAATGGCTCCTTCTTGTTCCAACATTACTGTGCACCAGTGAACAAAACAAGGGCCATAAAGACATGATAAGTTAGTTTGGTGTGGAACAACTGAACTGGCCTGCACAGAGCCCTACTTCAACCCGACAGGACACCTTTGGAATGAACTACAGAGGTGACTTTCTCATCCAAAATCACTGTCAGACCTCACAAATGTGCTTCGGGAAGAATGGTCACAAATTCCCACACGTAAACACAGCTTCAACTCTTCTGGTAAGGATTGCCTCACCAGCTGTTATAGCTGCAATGGGCGGACCAACATCATATTAAACCCTATGGATTAAGAGTGGGATGGCAGTCAAGCTCATATCTGTGTGAAGGCAGACAAGCGAATACTTTTGGCATTATAATGTAGGCTAACTGGTGATTTGAAACTGTCTGTAGGTGTGAGTGTGAATGGCTGCCCATCTGTTAGCCACGCGACTGACTGGCAAGGGTGTAACCTGCATTTTACCCTGTCAGCTGCGATAGGATGGACCATATCATGCATGAAATTACACCTCAACACCACGCTGCTGAAATACAATGTGCTTGTTATAAAGTTGTTCACAGGAATGAACCATTATGTGGCACAGATTTAGAAAAAGATCTTCAATAAAGTATATGAGCAGAGTAAATCGATGGTTTGCTATTATCCAGTTTGCAATTTTTGTAGCCTCAACTTAAGTGCTGCTGTATTATCTGTTTTAAGGATTATTATGAATTATTATTATTATCATCATTTATTAATTTTAGTCACAGGCGTTACTTTAGAGCACAGGCCAACTCTAGAGTAGGCAGACATTGTTCCAGATCTGGACCAGATGTCATTCTTTAGCGACCCAGACCTATCGCTAGATTTTGAATGACCATTTATATTTTAACATGTGAAACTTTTCCTTTTCCTCCTGCTGAGATGGTTTATATGTAAAATGTAGGTAAGGAAAAAGAAGAAACTGGGAAACCTTTTCAAAAGCTCTATTTTTTTTTTTTTATTATTTATGAATGCAAACACTCCTAAAGTAACAGTTAACTTAAAACAACTTAAGTGCTTTCTAGCTAACATTCACATACATTCATACTCCGATAGATGCATCACAGAGCAACTTGGGGTTAGTATCTTGCCCAAGGATATTTGGCATGCAGACTGGGGGAGCCAAGGACCGAACCACCACCTACTCCACCTCCTGAGCTACAGCCACCCAATTATTAGAGTTCCTCCAGTTCATTTAAAAAAAATAATAATAATTATAAGCATTGTTGAAATACTGTTAAACTGTATTTTCTGTTATTTGACAGCCATTATTTACAGACGATGATATTTCAGACCTTTGTTTAATGAAATCATCTCTCATCTCTCTCCAACAGGAAGAGAACATACGAGTAAACAGAGTGCACAACTAACCTCAGGATGACAAACATCTCAATTCACTTTGTATACATTCCTTTAAGAAAATACAACCCGATAAGTGAGATTTTTCTTTAAATAGGCTGCATGAAAAACACACTAAGAACATAGCATGACACTTAAGTACCTAAGTTAAGCTTTTCGTAATCCACCTTCAGGACATTAGTTTCAACAGAGCAGATCTATGTCAACAACATCCACTGTCACATTATTAGGTAGACTAGTTATAATCTTTTCCTTCACCTCATAAAATTTTCCATCAAAGTAAAGAAAAGTGATTAGGGAAAAACAAGAGACCAATGTTTTTGGACTGTCTGATCACAAACCTGGATGATGTGCCAAAGAGCACAATGTAGGGCTGCTCGATTATGGCAAAAATGATAATCACGATTATTTTCACTGAAATTGAGATCGCGATTATTTGACGGTATTTATTTAACCCTTTAAGACCTACTATAGAACCAAGTCCGTTTACAACAACAGGAAATTTATTTTGAGTGTCTTCATAGTTTTATTTTGGAGATACACCAATTTTTATATACTGCAGGAAAAACGAAAAAAAACAATCCTATGATGCAAATTTGCAAAGAAAACAGCATGTGCATCAAAATAAACTATTTCCAGCAGTGCAATTCAAGTTCTAAGCATCCCAGCAACTATTCAGAAAAGTCAAACATGACCAGTATAGGCTTTTAAGGCCTACGAGTAAAAAACTACAATTTCCGCGAAAATGACGTCACTTCCGGTTTCGGGGAGGAAATGGCGGACATGTGATAGTTCGCGCTGACGTCTGTTTAACTGTGGGAAGTGTTATGAACAGCTGATCGGATCGGCAAAGCGTGTTTCTGGAATATTATGTTTTTGTTCCTGCAAGCGCTTTTTATGCAATTTTTGCAAAGCTTTATGTGGAAGGAAACCGTGACTGAGGACAAGCTGATGGCATAAGATGTAAGTACAACTCCTCCGGTTTCATATGCAAAACAAATTATTGTGCTAGCTTACACGGTTCAGGTTCTATAGGGACTTAAAAATAGTTACACAAAACAGAGCGTGCTGCTCTGACCGGCTTTAAAGGGTTAACAATGACTTTAAAAAATAATATAAAATAGTGTGCAACACCACTGAAGTTTTTTTTACCTCTCTTTTCAACCAACGGCAGTCACTCTCCTCTCCAAATAACTTCTGCTTAGCTTTCCGAGCTTCCTCTTAATTAGCGGTCTCCAACCATTTTTGCGCCACGGACCGGTTTATGCCCGACAATATTTTCACGGACCGGCCTTTGAGGTGTCGCGGATAAATGAGGGAGGGGCTAATAATCGGCTCAGTCATTTTTAATGATCGTTGAAAGCCCAGATCGTAATCGTGATTAAAATTCGATTAATTGAGCAGCCCTAGCACAATGCTCAATTTACTGTCAGGCTAAGAGCTGGTGTTCATCCTATTTCACCTGTCACTCATTAACGAGCTAAACCAGAGAGCAACAAAACCCCAGTGGGACATTTTACTAATCACTTCACACACCCAGTCTCTTCTGTCTGGCAGAATCACACAACACAGGGAAAAGTCTGACAGGAGAATTATGAATGACCCCTAACCACTGACAACCCTTATGAGTGAGAGTCATAAATAACACAATTAGAGGCATGGAATGATCTTTCTTGAGGGCAAGTCTGTGAAGTCTTGCCCTCAAGTCTTAAATGTCCTGAGCAACAATTAGTACGGCGATGTACTAGCATTTCCACTGCTGATTATTCTGCTTGTTTTTTTTGTTTGTTTTTTAAATCAACAAATGTCACATAATGGGAAAACAATGATCATCAGATCCCAAATACACCACCTTTGAAGGTGCTGCTTGGTCAGATTAAGCACTGAGCCTCATAACATTCACGTATTTGATGTGCACAATAGGAAGTGACTATTTCTTGCTTAAAAAAATAGGATCAGGCAAAGCAATTCAGCAGTATCAATATCATTAACTCCCACATTTGCCTCAGTAAGGTGCACATAATATCTGTCTTCAAATTATATTGTTTGGAAGAATAAGTGGGCAATGTCACATAATCTGTAGAGTAATGTTTCTTCAGGAAGCTTTGGCTGTCATATCATCAAACTGCATTTTGAGTAAGCTTTCAAATCGGTCAAATTTTTACAATATTAAATATATTATAATAATAACAACAACATACATTTCACTCTTTTAACACTGAAGAAATACCGGCTATTAGATGAGCCTGGCATTAAAATGAAGAAAGATTTACCGGAGTGAGCACATTTAAACAGAGAACTACATTCTGTAATAATAATAACCGTCTGAGCAAACATAGCAGCACACTGACACGTTTCTTTTTTTTCCACACCAACGTGAACATGCTGCCTTCCTAAGCTTTCAAGAGAATCTTTACGCTGACCTGCTGTGCTCATCATCTACCTCCTGCCCCCATTGCTGTTAGCACCCTGATATAAAACGCAGATTTGTCCCTGTACAAACAGCATGCTGTCAGCGGTTGCTGAGGTTATAGCTCTGATTTCCTCGGTCCCGCTATCAGCGTTAACAATTAACGCTTGGCTAAAAGTCTTAATGGTTACATTAATATTATAGTTATGAACGATGCGATTGGCTTAAACATCACAAGCACTATCTTACATGTATCAGAATTTGTGTGAGACACACTGTTGTTTTGGCCAGGACGGACTCCGGAGCGTTGGGTAACGCTGGCCCGGTGGTGCTGATGCTGCAAGATGAGGACTTACCGCTAGCTGATTAGCTTACTCTGCTGTATTAGCTGAAGCCAGCACAGTGACTAGAAAAGGCCCAGCTTACCGTTGTTTGCCTGTCGTCCGAGTACGTAGCTGTCTTTACAATTTTTGACATAGTCGATTCATCTCTTCCAGCTAACAGTCTTATCGCTGGCACGTCGCAAAGCGGCATCTTCTTCTTCGAACCACATCATTTGGTCAGCTAAGTGCAGCTAGCTTACTAGCTAACTTAGCAACCTGACACGTTGGTCGTGGGGAACGGTCCAATTGCGTCACGTGACCACGAGCACCCCTCAATTTGCATTTTGTAGTCTGGTAGTTTGTTTATCCAGAAGCTACAGAGCCACTGTCCCCAAAGTGAAAACAAAGGCATTTGGGCTCTATTGCGATAGAATTTAAAAAACAAAACAAAACAATGGAACTGTACAACCGATGTAAAGCTGTAAAGAATTTCACCTGTGATGTAATTTCACAATTATTCATCTAAATTTAAGATATCATTTTCAGTATATAAAGCAAGGGCGTAGATTTGGCATGGACGGAAGGGACATGTCCCCACCAATAATTTGATCGATAGAAAGAAAAAAGAAAAAGAAAAAAACGATCTGTCAACGTCTCATTCACCCAGCGGTGCAGAAAGCGTTAAATTACTGGAGTCCTACCTCATGTGACAAATATGGGCAATGTGATTGGCTGTGCCTCTCAGGGAGCTCTGTTTAGTTTTAGCAGCGGCAAGCCTGCGCTGCGAGGACCTGCAAGGAGGAGAGGAGGATGGCAGCAAAAAGGAAGAACCTGGATATAAGAAAGTGTTTTTCAAAGAAACCTGTAAGTCACTTAAAGCCAAGTTAACTCATAAAATGTGTCCGTCACAATAATGTTACAGGCTATGCTAGGCTTTGGCCAACATCAGTCTAAAATTGTATGTAACCATGAATAACGTTTTTTGGAAACTAACTGAACAACATGCAGCACTATTAGTTCTCTCAGTCTCAGAGCAGCATTTCTATTTTTGATTGAAGGTGTCAGAGAAAACAGCAGCCTCGAGCAAGCCAGGATATTAGTTTACAGAGCCTGTTAGAATTATATGTCTAACGTTAAAATGTTGGAGACACAATAATTTCATCCTAATGGTAATGATATTTTCATAGGGTTAATTTTTGAGACAAAATATCACAAAGTAGTCATGATTTTGCAAATATTCCACCTTGTAGTGCAGTTTGCACAAATTGTTTTTAAAATGCACTCACACTACAAACATTACTGATGAGTCTAGATCTGCACAAACTAAAGCCACGATCTGGGGCGATCGTGGCTCAAGAGTTGGGAGTTCGCCTTGTAATCGGAAGATTGCTGGTTCGAGCCCCGACTTGGACAGTCTCGGTCGTTGTGTCCTTGGGCAAGACACTTCATCCGTTGCCTACTGGTGGTGGTCAGAGGGCCCGGTGGCGCCAGTGTCCGGCAGCCTCGCCTCTGTCAGTGCGCCCCAGGGTGGCTGTGGCTACAATGTAGCTGCCATCACCAGTGTGTGAATGTGTGTGTGAATGGGTGGATGACTGGATATGTAAAGCGCTTTGGGGTCCTTAGGGACTAGTAAAGCGCTATATAAATACAGGCCATTTACCATAACTGACAGAAACACTGAAGCAGCTACACATTTTATTCTTATTGTCATGTATGTCCTATTTGTCAGGTGACAGAAGAACCAACACAAAGCTCAGAGATCAATGGTGATACAAGATCACTGGTGAAATTGATAATTTTGTGGTAATCTTAGACGAGTAGTTTTATGGACAAAACCCACCAGGTCATTCAGTGTTCCCTTAGTGCTAATGTATAACAGATGTTGGTGTAGTATAACTGAACTAATGTTGTGAAGTCCTTAAAGTCATATCCTTTTATTGTCTTAACTGTATTTGAAGCTATTTTTATTTTTGTATGATACTTGATTTATATGGAATATGGCTGTAACATGGTAGACTAATGTGCCTGTGTTAATTCAGCTCCATATTATTGTGTGAAGTTGCACTGGGTTGGGAGTGGTTTTGTGTGTGTGTGTGTCACATTTTTGGTGAGCCAATGGCTGGAATGGGGTTGGACTAATTAGAGGCAGGTGTACTTGATTGCACTGATACACTAGTCTACTTATAGCCCATACTACAAACACTGCTGTGTCGTTTTGTCTCTCTGTGCAGGTATGTAATGTGATGAAATCAGATGTTTGGGATGGATGGGTTTTGTGCTATGAATTCTATAGTGAAAGTGTCGTTTTGTCTCTCTGTGCAGGCCGGGGCCTATTATATGCCACAGCCTAAAGGTAGCAGAGTTGCAGAGGCTGGAGTGACCACTGGCTATATGCTTGCAGGGTGGTGGGTCTCCAAGGACAACTCCTAACCCTGTTACAGGCAACACGTGGAGTGCAACTGGCCGTGTGGCATAGCTGGCTCTGGCCTTGGGACTGTGTGTTTTTATACGATTCATAAATGGGACACTGGACTGTTTTATCTTTTGTCTCTTGATATATATTTTTTTGTCAATAAATTATCTTTTAGAATTTTATTGACTGTCATCTTTTTGCTCACGACTGAGACGGTTGGTCAGACCTAGAGTCTTTCTTTGGGTGTGTTACAACTGGCGTTGTCGACAGGGTCTGGCTACCATAATCTGTAGTGGGCAAAAGCAAGATGACTGATCAGAGTGAATCACAGTCTGGCCCAAATAGAGAAGCACCAGTTTCTAGTGCAGGGTTTAGGCCCTTTGGTATGATCCCTATGTTTAATATGGTCACAACTGAATTTAGAGGGAAGGATTCAGATATTAGTCTAGGTGAATGGAAAAGTAATTTGCAGACAACATTTTCTTTGCAAGGAGTTCCTGTAGATTTTAGAGCAGAATTAACACTCTGTTGCTTAGAAGGCAAGGCTAAAAGAGATTTTAATTCTAGCACCAGAGAAGTGTAATTGACCTGAGCTAATTTTTAATGAGTTAGATAAGTTGTATGGAGATAAAACAACTGCTTCGGTCCTGCGCTCTCAGTTCTTCAACGCTCGCCAAGAAACACATGAAGACATCAGTTCATTTGCACTGAGATTACAAGAACATTTTCTCAGGTTAAAGAGGAAGGACCCTAGAGGTATGAATGACGAAGATATTCTTCTCAGAGATCATCTGGTTGAAGGCTTGAGAGACACTGCCCTTAGAGGTGAATTCAGAACAAAAATTCTAATGAATGATCAGTTGACATTTGCAGAAATTAAAGCAGAACTAATCCTGAGGGAACACGTTTATGGTGAAATGGTTGATCCAGTCCAGTGTTTTGCTGCCAAAGGTGAAAGATACAAGACCTGTAATGCTAAGGATATGGAACAGATCAAATCAGAGTTGTGGGAGGACATGAACAAGCAAATGACCACACAATTCAATGATTTATCACAGACTTTGATCAAAGAAATCCGATCAGAACTTCATCAAGCTACACAAGGGACTTTGGACTGGAAACAGACTGACCAGTCCAGATCAAGAAAGAAAGGAGGGAGCAGACCCAGAGTCTACTCAAACAGGTATGATGAACAAGGTAGCCCCATCTGTAACACTTGTTCCCAGCCAGGCCACATAGCTCTGTTCTGTAAAAGCACGCCTAGATCTGGATCGTTAAACTAGACGACACCACTGTGGCGGCCCAGACAGTGGGTTGTGTCGATGCCAATGGGCCTCAAACTGATGTGAAAAAACTGATTGGAAAACTTCCTAAAGTCAGCTTGTGTCTTGATGATGTCCCAATACAGTGTATTCTGGATACTGGATCAAATGTGTCACTGATAAAGAACAGCTACTTCTCTAAACACTTTGGCAGTAATGGTATGAAATTGAAGGATGCAAGCAGCTGGCTGGCGCTCGAGGCTGCTAATGGACTAGATATTCCATACCTGGGTTATGTATTGCTACATGTGAAGATTGGACAGGTGGAACTCCCTGAATGTGGTTTTTTGGTGATTAAGGACCAATGTTTAACCGACAGTGAAGGCGTCCTGGCTATGAATGTTATTTCACAGTGTTACGAAAAAATGGATCAGGAGAAGCCCTTAGCCTACCTCTCCTCTAGTGGAGCCGAACAGAGAGCTTGGACTACTGCTTTTCAGATTTGTGCCAGTCAGGCACGGTTTGCAGCTTTAGATGGGTCCATTGGGCATGTACGTACCATAAATCGCCGTCCTATACAGATTCCCCCTCGGAGTGAGATGTTGGTTTGGGGTCGTACGAAGACTGGAGTGGACGGCAGGGATTATCAATGCCTGGTGGAACCTGTCGAGGTGGGTGCAAGTCTTAATTGCTAGAACATTATCTACAGTCCATGATGGGAGGCTTTTGATTAGGGTCCAAAACCTTAATGACTCACCAATGTACCTTTACAGACATCAGAAGTTGGCTAAGACTTTTATTATTGACCCAGCAGATATCATACAAGAGAATAGTGTGAACATGACTCGTGTTGGTGTAAACACAGTGAGTATGGACCAAACGCAAGCCCTGCCCAAGGAGAAATGCATGTTCCCTGATTTAACTGGTCTTCATTTGTCCACAGAGGAATTGGAGAAACTGCAGGCTTTATTGCATAAGCACAGAGCAGTGTTTGCTGTGCATGAGGAAGATTATGGATTGACAAGCACCATGCAGCATTCAATTCCTACAGGCAATGCTGCACCAGTCCGTGAGCGCTATAGACAAATTCCACCAAAGTTATATCAGGAGGTGAAGAGTTTGATTCAAGGTATGTTGGATGCTAACATCATTGTGCCTAGTTGCAGGCACAATCGGCTTCTCCGATTGTGTTAGTCCGTAAGAAGGATGGGACACTTAGATTTTGTGTGGATTATCGTAAACTTAATGCTGTGACCCATAAAGATGCTTACCCTCTTCCAAGAATAGAAGAGTCACTTGCCAGTTTGGGTAACACAAAGTATTTTTCCACACTTGATCTTGCCAGTGGATATTGGCAGGTTGGGATGTCCCCACCAGACAGAGAAAAAAACTGCCTTCACTACACCTGTGATGTTTACAGAACTTTTATTTTGAAAGGTCGAATGTAAGGCGGAAGGAGATATTTAAAAAAAAAAAAAAAAAAAAAAAAAAAAAAAAGGAGACAACCGAAAACTGTAGATGAACAAGTTAGCGCTGCAGACTGTGTTGCCGCTGCAAGCCTGAAAATTAAAGAATGGAACTGAGAAATACTGAAGGTGTCATCATTAATGTTTGAGGCATGCAAACATTACATTGGCGATGAGAGTAAAGGTTACAACCAAAGCAAGACGAAGGAAGTTGCCCTACCCGGAGCTTAGGAGACAAGAACATGGCTGCACACGCTACTCCACTTCCACCCTTCGACACGGAGACCGACCTCTGTTCCGTCGGACCTCGCCGGACGAAATGGCTTCAGGGGTTTGAAAACTACACCACCGCAATGAATATTACTGGGGGTGCGAGATTAAGAGCATTATTGCTGCATGTGGCTGGTGAAAAAGTGCATGACGTTTACGACACGTTAGCAACGGATGACGACAAGTACGCAGATACAAAACAGAAATTGTCAGCGTACTTTGCGCCTAAGAAAAACGTGCAGTATCAGATTTATCTGTTCAGGAAAGCGGTGCAGGAGTCAGGTGAAACGTTGGACAACTATCACACCAGGCTTAGGATTCTAGCCAAAAACTGAGTTTGCAGACATGACTGCAGAAATCAAAACACAAATTATCCAAAGCTGTACATCATCACAGCTGCGTAGAAAAGCACTCAGAGAACCTGATTTAACTTTGGATGATCTATTAAATCATGGGCGTGCATGTGAGTTGTCTGAATTGCAAGCTACAGGGATGGAAGCTGATAAGACAGCTGCAGTTAATAAAGTACAGCACAAAACAGGACGTGACACCACGGCTAGAAACAAATGGACACCCTCATGGCAGCCGAATAACCGCTGTCGAAACTGTGGAGGCAGATATCCTCATGAGCAAGGCTGCCCAGCCAAAGACAAAATCTGTAATTCTTGTGGCAAATACAATCATTTTGCAAAGCAATGTCGCTCAAAGAGAAAAGAGACACATTGTGGAAAGAAGTATAAGAAAAATCTGCCACCGCAAACTGTTAATCAAGTAACAGATAGCGCTGCACATGTGGAGACAGGACACACATCCAGCAGTGATGACGCCTATGTATATGTGGTGAACACAGCTAAACATCCTAAACTCCCACATACTGAAATCAGAGTAAGGGGCACCCAGATACCGGTGCTAATCGACTTTGGGGCCACTGCTAACTGCTTAACTGAAGCTACCTACAACAAACTGACACCACGTCCTACATTGACTTCTACAGACATCAAGATTTACCCATACCACTCATCTACGTCTCTCCCTAGTGTGTGGTGCGTTCAGGTGCAGTGTGGAAAAACAAGACAAAACAGTTAGGTGTTCCTTCTTTGTCATTAAAGGAGGAGGTTTCAATATTTTGAGTTTTGAAATCTCAAAAGCCTTGGGACTCCTCCATATTGTCACTGCGGTCTCTTCTCAGTCTCAACGTTCTGTTGCAGACAAGCTAGTAGAACAACACCCAGAACTTTTCCAGGGAATTGGAAAACTCAAAGATTTTCAAGTGAAACTGCACATAAACACAGATGTAAAATCAACCTGTCAACCACACAGACGTGTTCCTTTTCATTTACGTCAAAAAGTGGAGGACGAACTTCAGAAATTAAAAGCTGATGACATTATTGAAAAGGTTACTGGACCAACACCATGGGTTTCACCCATTGTAACACTGCCAAAACCAAAGAATCCGGATGACGTACGGATATGTGTGGACATGAGACAAGCGAACACTGCAATCGAACGAGAACGACACGTCACGCCCACGATTGATGATGTAATCCATGAGCTGAATGGATCTACGGTGTTCTCAAAACTTGATCTCAGGGCAGGATACCACCAACTTGAATTACACCCTGACAGCCGCTACATTACGACATTCACTACTCATCTGGGACTTGGAGTCTCTTCTGCAGCTGAAGTGTTCCAAAATGCTATTTATCAGACGCTGCAAGGACTGAACGGAGTCAAAAATCTCAGTGATGACATTATAGTCTTTGGCAGGGACCAGGCTGATCATGACAGCAATCTTAAAGCTCTCTTTAAGCGACTATCAGAGTCAGGTCTTACTCTGAATCGAGAGAAGTGTGAATTTAATAAAACGAAACTTGAGTTTTTTGGTTTCATCTTCTCTGCAGGTGGCGTTTCAGCAGATCCTAAAAAGGTTGCAGCAGTTCAACACGCTCCCAACCCAAAAACACCTGATGACATCAAAAGTCTCCTTGGCATGGCCAATTACTGCTCAAGGTTCATCAGAGATTTCTCATCGATCTCTGAGCCACTGCGCAGGCTCACGCACAAGGACACCCCTTGGACATGGGGTCAAGACCAAGAAACTGCGTTGCAGGCACTCAAGGTCAGTCTCACAAGCGACACGACGATGTCCTACTTCTATCCCAGCAGACAGACTGAACTGATAGTTGATGCTAGTCCAGTAGGACTGGGTGCCATTCTCTGTCAAAAAGATGAAAAGGGGATGAAGCACATTATTGCATATGCAAGCAGAGCACTGAGTGATGTGGAAACGAGATACTCGCAGACTGAGAAAGAAGCACTCGCCATTGTGTGGAGTTGCGAACATTTCCATTTATATGTTTATGGACATCCATTCACACTGGTGACCGATCACAAGGCACTCGAAATCATCTGGAATAACCCAAGATCAAAACCACCTGCCAGAATAGAAAGATGGGGACTGAGACTTCAGCCATATAACTTCAGAGTGGAATACAGAAAAGGTGCTGATAATCCAGCTGACTTTATGTCACGTCATCCAGTGCCAACACAGGAGACTGAAAGTGCTCGTGCATGTAAGGTTGCAGAAGAGTATGTCAATTTCTTCTCTTATCACTCCACCCCAAAAGCCATGACACTTCACGAGATAAAAACAGAGACTCTGAAAGACCAGGTTCTGCAGGAAGTCATCGGTCACATCAGGAACAACACGTGGCATCTAACAGAAATCCCAGCATGCTGACATTTTGAAATCATTCAAACATGTTCAAAGTGAACTAACAGTAGCCGACTCATCTGACTTCATTCTCAGAGGCACGAGGATAGTCATTCCAACTGTCCTACAAGAAAGAGCAATACAACTGGCACACGAAGGGCACCAGGGTATCGTCAAGACCAAAGCGCTGCTACGTACCAAAGTATGGTTCCCAGAGATCGATCAGAAAGCAGAATCTGCAGTTCAAAACTGTCTGCCATGCCAAGCTAGCACACCTGTCACACACACTGACCCTCTGTAGATGTCACCATTACCGGAAACGCCCTGGCACAGTGTCAGTGCAGACTTTTATGGACCACTCCCTACGGGGGAATACCTGCTCGTAGTGATGGCCCGCTTGAAGCTGACGCTCCGGAGCGTGTGTCGAAAAAAACAACACACTGGTTCAGAAGCACTGTGTCGAGGCTTGCTTCGTTTGGCAAAAGTCACGTGACCAGTGACGTCCGAAGCTTCATTACGCACGTAACTGCTTCGGTACCTGATTCAAACGGATATAAGGAAGTGAATCATCCACGGGATTCGTGGAGTGTGTTGATGGTGACAGAGAGCGAAGAGGTGATCATTCCACTGACAGATATGGAGCCAGCGAGGAAGAGAGGACGTTCTGGCGTGTGGGAATATTTTGAGTTGATTTTGCTCAATTCATTTTATCTGCCGAAGTGAAAAACCTGAAATGTCCAAAATCATGTTTTCATAATGTAAATATCATTACAGCATATGACTTTAGGAACACTTCCATGTGAATTAAAGCTAATGAAGACTACAAAAATGTATTTGACACTATACGTACATTACATTGCTACAGTTTAGAAAATCATTTTGTTTATTGGTTTTAGGTGATAGTCTGCAGGACCCAGGAATACCTGCATATCTACCAGCTTGCAGTGTAGTTCCTGCACTCCACAGCCTCTTCTGTTCCATGCAAGTGGATTTTCTCTAAGGCAGGAGAAACTATTTCTAAGAAAAGAAACAGACTCAGCCAGCGCACAGTAACACTAATCCTCTTTTTAACTGTAAATAACAAAAGGGCTACCTGACATAAATCATGTTTTTACTTTGCAAGTTCTTGATTAGGGGTTGGTTTTGATTATCGCTTTTCTGATTACAATCCATGCTAAATTGAATAAAGTGATATTGATTCATTACAATCCTGTGTCGATTTGTAAATTAACGTTATTATGCCTGAAACGCCAGCATCTCAGGTTAAACCTCACAACATGTCGTCAAACACCATACAGCTAAAACAGTAACTGGGAGCAGGTTTATGGATTCTGCATACAAACGTGAACACAGAGCGCGGACCCGACACGTCAGAATCAGATTTTGATGTGTCGTCGGGTCCGCGCTGTGTTTGCCTCTTTTTTTCTTCGCTGGCTGGTGCATTTGACAAGCTAAAGGGCATTCTGGTGAATTCAAATAAACCCATGGGTGTTGTAGTGAAGGCAGTTTTTTCTCTGTCTGGTGGGGACATCCCAACCTGCCAATATCCACTGGCAAGATCAAGTGTGGAAAAATACTTTGTGTTACCCAAACTGGCAAGTGACTCTTCTATTCTTGGAAGAGGGTAAGCATCTTTATGGGTCACAGCATTAAGTTTACGATAATCCACACAAAATCTAAGTGTCCCATCCTTCTTACGGACTAACACAATCGGAGAAGCCGATTGTGCCTGCAACTAGGCACAATGATGTTAGCATCCAACATACCTTGAATCAAACTCTTCACCTCCTGATATAACTTTGGTGGAATTTGTCTATAGCGCTCACGGACTGGTGCAGCATTGCCTGTAGGAATTGAATGCTGCATGGTGCTTGTCAATCCATAATCTTCCTCATGCACAGCAAACACTGCTCTGTGCTTATGCAATAAAGCCTGCAGTTTCTCCAATTCCTCTGTGGACAAATGAAGACCAGTTAAATCAGGGAACATGCATTTCTCCTTGGGCAGGGCTTGCGTTTGGTCCATACTCACTGTGTTTACACCAACACGAGTCATGTTCACACTATTCTCTTGTATGATATCTGCTGGGTCAATAATAAAAGTCTTAGCCAACTTCTGATGTCTGTAAAGGTACATTGGTGAGTCATTAAGGTTTTGGACCCTAATCAAAAGCCTCCCATCATGGACTGTAGATAATGTTCTAGCAATTAAGACTTCACCCACCTCGACAGGTTCCACCAGGCATTGATAATCCCTGCCGTCCACTCCAGTCTTCGTACGACCCCAAACCAACATCTCACTCCGAGGGGGAATCTGTATAGGACGGCGATTTATGGTACGTACATGCCCAATGGACCCATCTAAAGCTGCAAACCGTGCCTGACTGGCACAAATCTGAAAAGCAGTAGTCCAAGCTCTCTGTTCGGCTCCACTAGAGGAGAGGTAGGCTAAGGGCTTCTCCTGATCCATTTTTTCGTAACACTGTGAAATAACATTCATAGCCAGGACGCCTTCACTGTCGGTTAAACATTGGTCCTTAATCACCAAAAAACCACATTCAGGGAGTTCCACCTGTCCAATCTTCACATGTAGCAATACATAACCCAGGTATGGAATATCTAGTCCATTAGCAGCCTCGAGCGCCAGCCAGCTGCTTGCATCCTTCAATTTCATACCATTACTGCCAAAGTGTTTAGAGAAGTAGCTGTTCTTTATCAGTGACACATTTGATCCAGTATCCAGAATACACTGTATTGGGACATCATCAAGACACAAGCTGACTTTAGGAAGTTTTCCAATCAGTTTTTTCACATCAGTTTGAGGCCCATTGGCATCGACACAACCCACTGTCTGGGCCGCCACAGTGGTGTCGTCTAGTTTAACGATCCAGATCTAGGCGTGCTTTTACAGAACAGAGCTATGTGGCCTGGCTGGGAACAAGTGTTACAGATGGGGCTACCTTGTTCATCATACCTGTTTGAGTAGACTCTGGGTCTGCTCCCTCCTTTCTTTCTTGATCTGGACTGGTCAGTCTGTTTCCAGTCCAAAGTCCCTTGTGTAGCTTGATGAAGTTCTGATCGGATTTCTTTGATCAAAGTCTGTGATAAATCATTGAATTGTGTGGTCATTTGCTTGTTCATGTCCTCCCACAACTCTGATTTGATCTGTTCCATATCCTTAGCATTACAGGTCTTGTATCTTTCACCTTTGGCAGCAAAACACTGGACTGGATCAACCATTTCACCATAAACGTGTTCCCTCAGGATTAGTTCTGCTTTAATTTCTGCAAATGTCAACTGATCATTCATTAGAATTTTTGTTCTGAATTCACCTCTAAGGGCAGTGTCTCTCAAGCCTTCAACCAGATGATCTCTGAGAAGAATATCTTCGTCATTCATACCTCTAGGGTCCTTCCTCTTTAACCTGAGAAAATGTTCTTGTAATCTCAGTGCAAATGAACTGATGTCTTCATGTGTTTCTTGGCGAGCGTTGAAGAACTGAGAGCGCAGGACCGAAGCAGTTGTTTTATCTCCATACAACTTATCTAACTCATTAAAAATTAGCTCAGGTCAATTACACTTCTCTGGTGCTAGAATTAAAATCTCTTTTAGCCTTGCCTTCTAAGCAACAGAGTGTTAATTCTGCTCTAAAATCTACAGGAACTCCTTGCAAAGAAAATGTTGTCTGCAAATTACTTTTCCATTCACCTAGACTAATATCTGAATCCTTCCCTCTAAATTCAGTTGTGACCATATTAAACATAGGGATCATACCAAAGGGCCTAAACCCTGCACTAGAAACTGGTGCTTCTCTATTTGGGCCAGACTGTGATTCACTCTGATCAGTCATCTTGCTTTTGCCCACTACAGATTATGGTAGCCAGACCCTGTGTTACATGGCTGAAGTAAACTAAAGCCTAAAATACTTAGTCAGTCATTTGCTTAATAGTAATTTAACTTCATATAATTCACATATAAAACTATGAATTGTAATTTTAAATGGTTTAAAAGCATGTAGAATGGCATATGTAGGCAAGTATATTTCTGCTTTTATCAAGAAGCAAAGACAAAAAGGAAAAAAAAAAAGAAACAGGGCAGCGTTCGGTGGTTGAATCATCTGTCTCCACCAATGCCTAAACCAAAGCTGCGCCCTTGATATAAAGAACTTAGCAACTAATGGTGCTTAAAATGTAGGCAAAAGAGAAGAAGAGGAAAAAAACAAACACAAAACAATATTTAGCTGTAGTGCTAAACTGCTTTTGTCTATTTTTTACTCCCCTGTTCCACTATACCTACAATGTAAGCACCACTGGGTACCAGCAATTATTTTTAGCTGTTGAAATGACCCCCTGAATTCAGAAAAATGATATGGTAAAGGTTAGGAGAGCAGAAGTCAGATTTCTTTTCTTTGTACAGAGCTCATTCGACAGGCCACACTGCTGCTTCTGCGGGATAACAGAAAGATGATCCTTGAGAAACAGAGCTCGTTCCTGTAGTCCACTGGTGCATCCTAGTGGCTGTTTATTATAGTGATGCAGGTAGGCTGCATGGTAAAGGAAGGTCAGAACAGCAAATACAAGCATACAAACCAGCAAAAAGTTGTCATGAGTGATATTTGACAGTGACTATGAGCTACCACACACATCAATCTGAACATTGCTGTAGCTGAACTCACTTATACCCTGTAAGACGTTGAGTTTTGTATCAGTGTCAGCAAATGAAAAATTTGAAAAAGATGATGCTCTTTCTATATTTGAAAAATAAATGGACATTGTTTTGGTACAATACATAGGATAAGGTGTGTATACTGAATAGCGACTGTATTCTGATGTTCTTTTAAGTTTTGTGTATAGAAAATCAAGGTCAGTGTGATCAACTGTGAAGAAACTGCTTCATTGTCTGAAATGAGTGACATTATTAAATGTTTTTGTCTCAAAAAATGGTAATGTTTCTTCTCATTTAGTGGTAGCATATTGTTTGTTGGAACTCGCCTTGTTTTTCCTAAATACAATTTATTAGTTTGACTATGTAAAGATTCAAGAAACACTCATAATATATATTGTAATATATCTATATCACTAAAGCACTTCTGGATGGATGCAAACTGCATTTCGTTGCCCTGTACCTGTGCATGTGCAATGACAATAAAGTTGAATTCTATTCTATTCTATATCTCCACATTGTAAATAATGAGCCAGACCAATATGGTTTAGATTACTTTGTGCACTGTAACTATAATATTGTTCAGAAAACATAATCTGTATTTAGTTTTTGCTTTAATAAATGACCGTTGAGTGTGTCGTTCTCTGAAAATGAAAAACAGTGAAAACTATCCATAAGAAAAGAACAAAATATTCACATTCGGGGTTTTATGTTTTGTTTTGTTATTTTTGGTGAGAAATATGTATGTTAAGAAAACATACAAGGTGAGGAAAGCAAAACCTGTGTACGTGATTATGGAGGGCAGCAGTAGAAGCATCTAAAGGCACGTATATTTATTTTTTCTTGATTTTTACTGCAGAAACGTTATCAAGGAGCATAATCTGCAATCTCCGAAATGACCACCAGGGGGAGGTTGTTACCCAACAACCTGCAGTGTGCAGAGCTGAATCATTATCATACTTTACCAAATAGCATCAGCTCTCATCTGTACGCTGCCACACAGAGTCTATTTGACAGGTACAAGGATCTGTGAGAACACAGAGCACTATTCTTCTGACCCGGTGTCTTCTTGCACATCGAGCAGAGCTCTCAGGAATTATCATTCACAGCCATGTGGCTGCACAAAGTGCACTTAGAGTCCCAGAGACTGTGGATTTAAGAATGCGAACTGAAACCAACAAGTGGTTAAAACCTTTTGCAGATTATTGGATATTCAACATGCCCTTATTGTTACTTCCTGGTCATTTCTTTTGTTGTGGTGGTGTTTAGATGGTGTTTAGATTTTCTGTTTAGACCTGTTTACGTATTTATTTAAAGAGAGAGAGAAATAAATTCTGTAAAAATAATTTTCATAGCTGTTTCACTTAAAAACTTTCCAGATATAAAAATCATCCTTTTGTTCTCCTCATCTTTAGGCATCAGAGTAAATAGAATTATATAATGTTAAAATATATAATAAATATAAACGAATTATTATTAATAATAATGATGATAATAATAATAATAAAAACACATGTTTACGTTTTGGAAAACTCCCCTTCCTATGCCTCACAGTGGTATGATCCATTAGCTACTATCCTCTGCTCTTTAACTTAAAACAAATATTGTGTGAATCACTGTCCTTTACTTCTACCGCTCTATAGATTAAAACACAGTGCGACCAAGCGCCTTTCAAAGCCGCTGAAGCTGTCCTGTGGGAGGGTTTTCACAATTTCAGAGAAAAAATAGTGAAAAGTGAAGATGCCGGAGATGTTTCACCTAAAGCAGGGAACTACCTCAGCGGTGAGACAGCAATGATTTTGAATCATATCTGCGGTAATATTTTTTTTTACATTCATTGCACCATATAAAGGAACACAGCAGTAGAGAAAAGGGGATGGGTTTCATTTATTGATTATTTATTGGCAACAGCGTTACAGGCGAAATGAATGCATTTTAATGCAATGGCCTAATATGGGTAATAACCAACAACAGATTGCTTATGAATAAAAAAGTATATCACATTCTGAAAAAGCATCACATATCAAACATTTGTTCCCTGTGTTCCATTTTGCAGTATCACACTAACTGCTCCAAGTCTCCAGGCTCGTGACTTTAATAACATATAAAAGTCACTTGCAGGCCCGTCCTCTCAGGTCCTTATTTTCTTCCCTTTTGCATAAATCCATGCAGGACAAGTGTGGCTTTGCATGTAACTTTGGGTCAGCAAAGGCAGACAGCACACAAACCCCGAGAAGAGGTGGAGCTATGACGAGACTCTTAAAATCCGAAGCTTATTCCTCAACTCACTGCCAAGGTGACGAGCTCCGCTCCTGACAAATAGCTCCGAGCTCCGCGCTTCACACGCAGGGACCGGGCATGAACGCGGCAGGATTTGGGAGTTTTGGGTCAAAGTTTTGCTTTCGGTTCCAGATTTCTGCTCCACATGGGATCAAATCTGGACAGAAGTAGAGCGTAAGAAAAAACAAACAAACAAACACAAAGAAAGAAAAGAGAAAAAAAGAAACCAGGAGCCGCAGGCGCACAGAAAAAGTCGGCAACCTGTACTCAATACTTGCCTTGATCCTAAATCTGAGGATAACTTTGCCCACAGCGTTGATCTTCGGACTACAGCAGCGCAACAGAGGGAATATGAGTTCCGGCTTGGGCCACTGAAAGGGAGTGATAATCGGGTAAACGCGCTCCGGTGACCGACAGCCAGATTATGCAGCATCCTTTGGACATGGGGGCGCATTACTATCCTCCGGATGTTCATGCAGACCACAGAACTCATCGCTACAGGAGTTTCATGATAGAGGAGATCCTCACAGATCACCCGGAGCACAAAGTTTCGGCTCCGGCCGGGGAGCTGCTTAAATTCGGAGTACAAGCTCTACTCTCCGCGCGGCCTTTCCATAACCAACTGGGTAAGGCAATAGATGGATGAGTCTTTCATAGCGGTGTGGAAAAAACACACCGGGATAATACACGCATTAATATTTAATACAATAGCGAAATATTCAAAGGGGATTTCACATTTAATTACAAATGTAGGCATGGGGGAAATGGTTCCTTTCTTATCGCTGTTTTTAAGTAACACTGTAAACAAGAAAAAGGCTGGCGCATTATGAAAATGAATTACTGTAAAGTTGTTAAATAATGGGTTTTATCTGTTTAAGAAACAGAATATAACATAAGAAACAAAAACATATTAGAAGCTTAAATGAGTTAAAGCGTGGATCACCGATGAGATTCATGTTAATCTCTGCTCTTCTTTTGATGAGCGCTCGGTGACGGTATCTAAATATGATGGATCGATATCTAGAAATAATAATAATAATAATAATAATAATAATAATAATAATAGTTTAGGGTAGAACTGCTTTTGCCTTTTTTCCAATTCGAGTCACAGAACGAGAAAGACTAATTTCCTTTCCCGATTATTAATAATAATTTCAGGCCTCTTTAATATTCACAGTAGCTACTCCAATTTTAAAGCTTGAAGCTGTGCTTTGTTTCGTTTAATGTTCACATCATGTGACCTTTAACCTTTGAAAACATGTCTAACGACAATAACACAATAATACTGACGCCTTATTCTAACCTTCCACGCTTATAATGTTTGGTATCAGAAATAAGTAGAACTTGATCGTATCTACGTCATTCATGCTTTTCTGTCCGTGTGGCAGCAGCGCTTTGAAATCTGCTCCAGCGTGTGCGTGCTGTCACATGCGTCCTCTGCAGAAAACACACGATATTAAAACGACTTTTCGTTTGCGGGGAACTCGTTTAGCCTCCGAGAGCTGCCCACCTTAAACGATCAGGGAATCGATTTTAAAGGTCCACTTGTAGTTTACGCCGTTGTTCCCCTTGGGTCCCCACTCCTCGAAAACATCGAGTAAATAAAACCAACTCGTTTTGAAATCTGCTCCTCATTGCCGTGGGTAATATGTTGTTTCCTTTCCCCGGCATGTTCACAGTGCTTAAAGCCGACCAGACGAGCCTCCTAAAGTTCCCCATGTCCCCGCTGTCCTGCTCGCTGGGCTCCCCGCTCCTGTCCGCGGCCCCGGGCCTTCAGGTAGGCGCGGCGTCCCACCACCTGCCGCTGGACCTCCACCTCCGCGGGAAGCTGGAGCACGGAGCCGACGCAGGCAGCAAGACCAAGAAGGGCCGCCGCAGCCGCACCGTGTTCACCGAGCTGCAGCTGATGGGCCTGGAGAAACGATTCGAGAAGCAGAAGTACCTTTCTACACCCGACAGGTGCGCAGGAAACCGCCGAGGATAATGGCGAAAAAGACAGCTGCTTTTCCGGGACTTACTGTAGGATTTATTCCAGCCTGTAACCTGCAGACTGCTTCACAGCACTGCAAAACTTCTCTCACATCACTGATTCATGTCTTTATTATCTGTTTCCTATTTGCACTGAAACACTGAGTGTGTGTTTAAACGAACGAACCTCGTCCAGCTTTTAATCTAAAACTGCTGCGTTAACCTGGCTGCTCAAACCACACCTGAGCGCTTTCACGGTGGCCGGTGGTGAGAGCTTCCATTTGATCTGGGTCGTTCCACCTTTAGAAAGCTAAAGCGAAATGAGGCTATTACAAGCTGCAACAGGTAGCAATAAAACCTCATTATTATCCTGGTGACTTGATGAGGTCTTTGGAAGTGTGGTCCACACTGCTTTTTTCTTCTTCTAATGATATGTTTGATTTTGTGTCTTACAGAATAGATCTCGCAGAGTCTCTCGGTCTGAGTCAGCTCCAAGTGAAAACATGGTACCAGAACAGGAGGATGAAATGGAAGAAAATTGTAAGTTGGCTGGACTTACAATACAATCCCTACAGTCTGTTTAACATGCAAGCTCAACGCAAAAGTAAAGAGATGCTTCTGCTTTCCATTCTTTCAACTTATCCTGATGGGAAATGCAGTTCAGCGGAATAAATTCAGCAGTATTTTTTTTTCTTGGGGGGGGGGGGGGGGGGGGGTCTCGCATTGAATATGTTGGTGTGCAACTTTGTTAAGGACGCCAAATCACATGTATGAGTCACCGTCTGTACTCTGAGGCTAAAACCGAGTTTCTCCCGCAGGTGCTGCAGGGCGGCGGCCTGGAGTCCCCGACCAAGCCCAAAGGTCGCCCTAAGAAGAACTCCATCCCCAGCAGCGAGCAGCTCTCTGAGCAGGAGCGATCCACCGCAGAGGCTGACCGGCCCGATGGCTCCAGCTCCCACTTAGAGAACGCTCAGGAGGAATGACCAGCCTCTTTATCTATGAACCTGTGGGACGCTCAGAGTGCCTGAAAAAAGGGGGATTTTTTGCTGGACCGTACGGCCACCTGGTGCAAAAAAAGAAAAGAAAAAAAGAAAAAGAAAAAAAAGCCCTACAGAAACCTAACGTGCACGAGGCGACATCCTCCAGCAGCCCGGCGTTTTTGTGGCATTCCCTCGTGATGCTGCTGTTGAGGAGGGGACTCAAATATTTGCAGTAGGTCTAACTCTTTATATTCTAAGGATCAGCTCTCACTTATCTGTCCTGCATTCCCTTTGTGTAACTTTGCATTTGATTAATTATTAAATATATTTTCACTAAGGCTCTTCTCCGTTTATTGCAAAGGGGGCATGGTTAAAGATAAGCGTGTCGTCACCGGCCCCGCGCGGCCCTGTTCACACGCGACTAACATGGATACATATCTGCACATTCAGACAAGTTCGCAGCGAATCACGAGGCTCCAGATAACAGAGACACGGGGGCGTAAAGGCGCTCAGGTTTGCTCTTGACCTGTGTGTCCTGCTGTGGTAATGTCATGATTCCATGTAGCAGCATTGGGGCTTCTCTTTCTTAATCGAAATAAAAATATGGATTTATTTAATGAGGAGTTTTTGGGGGGTGAGAATACAAAATAGGTCTCCTTTCACATGAAGCGTATCAGGGCCATTTAGGTGAATGCGAATGCAGGAGAATATGTTACAGTATCGTTAGCTTGAATTTATCGTGAACATGTTAATCAGAATATATAAAAGGTAATAACTTGACAGATCTGGACTGCACAGGAAGAACCACTGCGAAATAACAACAACAACAATAATAATAATAATAATTATAATAATTATAATAATAGTGAAAACCTGAGGTGAGAAGATTATTTCTTTAGCTTGTTATTAAAGACAGTTTTCCCTTAACGCCTCTGTGGCAATAAAACGAAATTCTGATCTCAGTAAACCAAAGCTGAACGATAACAGTGAACAGATAAAGGTTTACTAGTAAAAAGTAAATACATCAAATAAAAATGCCGGAATATGTCTTCTGTTACTCTCTTTACTCGCAGACCTCATATATATATATATATATATATATATATATATATATATATATATATATATATATATATATATATATATAGATAGATAGATATATAGATAGATAGATAGATAGATAGATGAGGATAGCTTTCATTAAAAAGCTATCCTGCTGAACACATTATTACTTTGACGCGTAGCTGATCGGCGAACTATTTCGAATACATTTTTCTTCTTTTCTTCTTTGTTGTTTTGCTGTCACGTCGGGGGCCTAATCCCGTATTTTCTAAATGTTCATTAAATTAAATTAAATGTTCATTAAAGCCATACATTTCTATGCATTTCTAGCTTTTTCAGCTGATCAACTTGAGAAAAACAAACGCTGAATTGCGTCTTTAATAAAAAATAAATGGTGAGTTGGAATTGCGAATTCCGCCGGAAATTCGTCGGGCTCCTCGCATTAAACACTCTCAGGCATCGGTGCATCATCACAAACGCGGGCTCTGTCATCACTCTCATCATTAGAACTGTGGAGTCTCAAAGCTTCACTGCCTCTAAATACAAATGCTACATGAGTATAAAAAACAGTATTTTCATATTATTATTAATAATAAATCAGGTTCAATTTTTTGACTCAAAGTTATAGTTCAAAGGTTTCCTAAATAGAAAAAAGACTAATTTAAAATGCAAAGCAAATGTGGAAAACGGCACAACAGGCACATTTAAGTAATACTATTAGCTGGGTGGTTAGCTAAAAGTAATCAGTGTAAAATAACAGCTGTAGGAAACAGCTAAATGTAGTAGATGAACAGGTAAAAGTAATGGATAAAGAAACACAGAAGAGTGGTAGAAATGTGGCCTAGCTGAAATAGCTAAGCAAATAGAAATAACAAACATTACGAGTTAAATATATAAATCCTACTGAATAAATCCTACAGTAAGCTTATATCTTTGTATCTATATCCATATCTATATATCTGCATAAATAATTGTAACTTCCTTTGCACCATAAACAGTCGATATTAAATAATCTACTTTGGAATGGAAAAAATACACAACACTGTTTGCTCTGATGTTATTAAATGGATTTTAAAAAAATCCTATTCAGATTTGCCTGACAGCGTGGATGAAAGGGTACTTTATTTGATCTGTTTTTGTGTGTGTTATGATAACGCTGTTAGGGTATATCATATTTTTATTTTCTGGAAATATTCTAATAGTATCTCACAGGGAAGCTCACATTTATCCTTGGAAAATCCAGCACTGTTTAGACTCAGACTCATAATTCCATTAGTATGCAGCAGGAATACTCCAGGCCTAGTTATTTAAACAATGCCATTAAACCAGATAAAATGTGTGGTTTCTTCAGAGGCCATTGCAGCTACAATATCTTTTTTTAATACACCTCATTTTAATTTGCTTAACAACTTCCCATGTAATTATCACAAAACAGTAGTTAATGACTTAAATAGAAGAATAGACTTTTAGCACTTTATATAAACATACATTACAGACATGAAACGCACACACACTCTTGAATGGTTTTACACTGAAAATGCTGGAAAATGACTTTTAAAACTTTTAGTATTTTACATATTCTGGGTCTCACATCTTTTGCCAGAGGGACAGATCTGAGACCACAGATAGTGAAAGTGTACGTTTATAAGGAGTCTGTTTTTCAATTCTATTCAAAACTTTAAAACAAAGAAGTAGAAGACATATTTGTCGATGTGGCTTATCATTGGAGCATGAATGGTAGCATTTATTTTTATGGTAAAAGAAAATAATACCGTGCGCACTAAAAGAGGTCTAAAATAACATTAAAAATAATAGATGGCATGAATTTGATTTGACAACAGCTCACACTTTAGCTGAATTTATTACGCTTATATTCATGCTTTTCATTAGGCTATAAAACGGCCAATTGAGTGTGTAAATGAACAAAATAGATACAGCTGCAGGTTTTACTGGTGCCTAACAAGTCACTCCACAGCACAATAATATTTTATGCTGGATAAGTGTTTTATTTCATTAGATTTCATTAGATTAGATGCACATCTGTTTGTTCTCCAGTCTTGAGTTTAAGACATTTGTCAAGAATCAAATGCAGTGAGATAAATTACTGTCATGATGAAGCAGTGTCAGTGCGCCTGGAAGTGCAACACTTTTCCTTCTTTGGAAACTCATTAAACAAAGACAACACACAATATACTGTAGCAACATATATATGCTTATATTTTTAAAAAAATATATATATATAACAGGTATATTAGAGAGACACTGACACCATTTGAAAAAAAATGTTTTTTCAATACAAATACAGATCAAAATCAGCCAATCACAACTCATCAGCACCCACTTGGACAGTTTAAACCACTGTCTAAAAGTATGGCTTGCATCAGAAAGCATACACAAAACTGCAACTTGATCAAACAGTTTGTTAAAAAACAAAAAGCAACGACAACAAAAGCAGTTCAAACAACCAGAATAAAAGGTCAATTTATAAACATTTATACAAATATTTATAAAAATGTATAAAAATAGGTCAAGTTTGCAATTTGACCTATTTTTATATGCCTGCTCCTGTTTTTAAGCCAACTTCCACAAAAACTCTCTGGGCCTGATGACCTTGAAATGTTGCCCTTGGAAGAGCGTGGGATCAATAAGCAGCTGGATCATAATGTTGCAAACACCAGTGCTCGTGTGTGTGTGTGTGTCCGTGTGTGTGTGTGTGTGTGTGTAGAAATTGCTGTAAACAGAAGAACAAAGCCCAAAAGTCGAGCTCGTTTACTTCAAAGGAAATGTGTCTTACACCCTGTCGTCAATGTGAAAATTAAAGGTCTGAATCTCCCAGTTAAGATAAAAAACACGAACATGTTTAGCAGTTCCAGAATCCCCAGAGCTCATATCAACACACATTACACTTAACGCTCTCCTCCGCAGTGGCCACCCCTCCGAGCCTGCCTTTGTTTCTGTAAGTTTACGGAGCGTGGCGCAGACGCTACGTGCAGCCGTCGGTGTGCTGCATCACACCTCCTGGAGTTGCAGTGGAGAATTTTTAGAAGGGTGCCACTGTTTACAGACACATTTATTTACTCTATAACTCACCGATTTGACAACGTAGAGCAAGAAAGTCAAACTTTTCAAATCTCCGCTGGCCTGGTGACGGGGAGGAGGAAGACTTATTGTGAGGGCTTTTATTCACAGAGTGCAGACTTGTTCGCTGTGGAGCTCTTACTCTCACAGTGAGGAATTTTTTGAATCCTCCCTTCAAATATAAACTTGTCATTGCTTTACATTTCAAAGGCCTTGTGTTATTAATGAGAGGATATATTAATCAGTAACCCAAGTGCCATTATTATGTAGGCAAGCCCATTTCTTCATGGATGCATTGCAGTGTGGGAGTCTCATTACGTCGAAAAAGACCCACATACTGAATTTATGGATGGATGAAATAACTGTGCAAGTGTAACTATGAAAGCTTGTTCTTAATATTATTAGTTAGTGTATTAGTTTCAGTCTGTTGATGCCTCTAAGGCTTAATAAACTCTCTTTATTCATTTTTCTTTGAAAGAGATGGAATCCAGATTCTCGGGAGTCCTGCTAATCATCTGGGATGTTTTTTTTCCAAAGGGCACCTTTCCTTTACATTGTAGTCTCAGTTTTCAGTTTCACCCAAAGATCCACAGCTGACATGGACATCTGCAATCCCCCCTCCGCCATCGCACAGACACACACACACACACACACCGCCACCACAGTCATCATCATCACCAAAGCAAATGGCTAATCAGTCCTTACCCGGGATGTCAAATTTATGTCAGGGCCTAATCATATGCAGATTAATGACAGGTTAACCTAAACAGCAGAGCTGAGGTTGGCAAAAAGGTCCCAGAAAAAAAGGAAAGAAAAACACAAGCACATTTTAGAAATGCATTTGTTAATTTGTACATGCTGCAAGGTGAATGTGTGAGGTCGCCTTGGCTCCACGGTGCAGATAAGACCCAGAGCGGGCTGGACGACGCAGGCCTCGTCCACGTGCACGTTCCTCTCTCCTGGGCTTTGAGAGGGGGCCGAGTGTTGGACAGCAATGACTTCCGACATAAATTACAATCAGGAGGAAGAGTCGGCTGCCAAGAATCTGCAAATTCGGAACATCCATATAATTTAATCATTAAAGGGACCCTTTGTGGTGGCACGATAACGCTCTGATGCAAGCAATGAGAGGTTGACCCCAATTTTTATCGAGCGGGTGTTTATGGAGTCAAAAGGTCCGTGCTTAGACGCAGCACAGGCTTGGGGGTCTTGGACCGAGGGGGTAGGGGGAAGTAGCCGCCCCAACCACGCACAGGAGAAATTCTCCACGATTAAAGAGCCCCTGATTAATCTAACGTATGTGCCAAAACTGCACATGCGGCGTATGATCCCAATTAGCCTGAAACCCAACTCTGTGCAGGCCCAGCTCCACATTAGCTCTGCCATTCTTCTCTTTGTTTTCACTGGACGCTCCCTGACAACATGCCTGTTCCACATTACATCTGCTGAGACAAATCTAACTGAAAGATGTTGATATTGATGGCAAGATATGTTGTTGTATCAGTCAATATGTGGACTGATAGAAATGCGAGCGGGGCCGCTTGGACGGTAAACAGTGAAGAAGCCAACATGACTCCACTCTGTGATAGGACTGCCATTTTTTCCAGATACTCTCATAGTCATTAGGCATAATGTTCTAAATATGAAATGAAGTAATTACAACATGCTGCTGTCGGTCGCCAGAGGATCTGACAGTTAACGAGCCAGCATTCAAATTACACTTGGAAATGATTAGTAAATAAAAAAAGGCAAATTGAAAAAGTTTGTAAGATAACACCACGACCACAGTGGAAGCAAATGAAATTGGTTTTTTCCTCTCAGTTTTCTGTGTTGAGAATCTAGACGTGCACTGCATCAGTTGATACAGAGGTCTTTACCTCTTAACCCCTTGGTTAGATAGTGGTAAAGTCAAAATAAACAACCTTCTGGGAAGAATTTGGTGTCCTCACCAGCAGGCCCAAGCGTGATTTAACAACAGTAAATGATACGCTCTTCTCTGTCTAACAGTGACATGATAAGTCATAATAATTGACCAAGTGGTTAATTATTATTTTCAAACCATCTGCGAAGATTATCTGGAAAGCAGAAATAGTGATTAGAAAGCTTTCGAAGGTTTTGGTTAATAAACTATGTGTAGCATAGATGTAGGTTCATTTGAGCATGTGCGGGTTCTTCCCTGCAAAGGAATGTCTTCATTCTGCCGTTCTGTACCGCTTTGAAATAACTGTTCTCACTCTTAATCTTCTCCCTGCTATGTCACTATGAGTCTCCTTCCCTTTTTCCGCTTCCCTGATTCCAGACATGAGTTGAAGGCTATGTCTGCTATCAGGATACACACCGCTACCTTACCTTCGAGTCGTAGCAAGAAGAACCTTTTTCTTCCGTCCACATTGTATGTTGGTGCTTGGTGGTGGTGCTAACTCTCCTGTCATCTGCCATAAAATCCCAGAGAAAGAGGTTGTGTAAGTGATGTAAGTGAAGTGAACAATGTAAAGAAATGTAGAATAACTGGAAACATAATGTTTCTATTTCTGTTTTTTTCATGTCTTAGTTTGAGGACGGCTGTTGTTGTCATCACTGCACACACATCTGATTATTTGGTCCACTGCTATTTTTCATTTTCAGTAGACCCTGAAGTCCCATTCTTAAGGTGCATTGTTATTTAGTCTGTTTCCCAAGTTTTCCACCTCGACCGTAACTTCACTGCTTTGGATCAGTCTCACCTCTCTCATCAGCCTCATTTACTGCAGCACAAGGCAGCTATTTTTGGTGGAAAAGCTCTAAAACTTGACTGTCCAACTGCAAATGACAGCCAAAGTTTTCCTCTAATCCCAGTGGGTGGAGGCAGGTGGCAGCCCACCCCAAGCCTGCTTCTGTCCAGAGAGTTATTCCTTCCTTGTGCTGACTTATGGGAGAATTGTTGGTTTGCTTGACCCTATAAAAAACATTTAGCAGGAGCTCAAAACCGAGCTAAAAGGATGGTCAGAAGACTCCAAATGATGTTATCTTAGTTTCTGATGGTTAAGTTTCCCACCTTATATAGTGATATTTGGTCGGTGCTGTGATGAACGTTGTACCCTGTGATCATGGCTGTTTTACCCAAATATCCTTTTAACTTGTAAAAATCCTGCGTCAGAAACAGTATTCCACGTAGCTGGATTACCCTTTTGTAAATACCGTTTATGTTAAATTCACTTAAGAGAAATCAGAGCTAATCCCACTAGAAATAGGTAAGAAGTCACATCGCTTTATAATTTCCTCTCCATTAACCTCTGAACCAATGTCACTGGCAACCCAAATAGGGTTGCAATGTTCCCCCTACTTTTATAGAATTTAAATCAATTTAACAGAAAAACTGTGATGACGAAATTAATGTCCAAAACTTTATTTTTAAAGTTTAAGCCTAATGCTAGACAGGCTGCTGGTAACTAGTTGGATGTTGAGAGGTGAAGAAACTGTAAGTATGACAGAAGATGGCTTAGCTTTCCAGCAATTAGAGTCCTCATATGTCACAGAAAGGTATTATTTACCTGCATTTCTCTTAGTAACATGACTGGTCCAGCCGTCACAGTGTAAACATATACTGTAAATTAAAAAAATAATAATAATAATAATTTGATGATTTATTTCCTACGCCGTTCTCACTTATCCTGGCAACGAGCTGCAGTCACATTAACACATGGTGCGTTCACAGACTCTCAGCTGTACAAAATAGCTCAGAGACCTCCATTCATTATGAAGCTGAACTGTCAACACTCTGAGGCGGGAACATGAAGAGAACTGTGGGGCAACATTTGCAGTTTAAAGTGACGGGGGAATAAAGTCGTCAGTGTTCCGCCCTCCAGTATTCGACTCGTGCAGTGAACAGGCACTCACTCTGGGCTGCAGGCAAAAATAAATGCTATTTTCTGTGCGCACCCAGACTTCAGAGTCACGTTCCCATAATTCAGAATGACCACTCGGAACATTCTGGCTTCCACATCCATCAGAGGGGAAATTATTTTTCTGGGAATATCATTTATTTTACTTCCACTCAATCAGAAAATGCGGATGAGAAGTAATAATATAACTAATAAGCAAGTAAGCAACAGTGCGGAACATTTTATAGAGCTCTTACTGGCCGGTATGAGTTAATCGTGGCTGTGTTAGTATCACCATATGCTCGTCTAACGGTGTTTATGGTGTTGTGTGTGTGACTGAATTTATTGGAATAATTGGTTCAGTTCAATTTCAGATCCAAGAAAACTCATTGAAACAAGTCAAAGCGTTTACACCCCGACTGCAGCTGATAGTCCAAAGATCATTTAATCACATTTTGACTTGTCGGTCCTACCATAAATAATAACTCACATTTTCTCCTGTCATCATTACCACTAGGTTAGTAGTAATTACAAAAGGAGCAAAGGACTAATTGGTAAAATTCTATAAATAGATTCTGGCTGTTATTTAATGCATGACTTTAAATCTGTGCTCTTCTTGGGGAAAAAAACCTACGCTATGTTGATAAAGGGCCGTTCAGATTGGAAGATATGCTTACAAAGAGCGTAATATCATCACCACCACCCACAGTATATTTCAAAACTAATGGTGCTAAAGTATAGCTTCCTCCTGCAGGTGTCAGGTGATTTCCTGTGGCTCAGCTCGCAGCTCAGCCACGCAGCTAAGGCGAGGAGGCATTAAAGGACATAAACAAGACCACATCAGCGCACCGTCTCACCCGCCATGACGCTGCTCCGTTCTCAGCCCACGCTGCCCCTCCTGCTCTCAGCTCTGCGAGCACAGTTTGTAGGAAACGTCAGCCGGCGTGATTGATTTGAGATGGGCGATTCCCTGACTTCATGCTTGTATAAAGCAAGACAGCTGTTGGGAGAAATCAAATTCCTGCAGGAGCTGGAGGAATTTTCCATCTGTTTAATGGAGTCAATGCCTTTTGCGAGATGAGTAAATAAAAAAACATGTCCGAGTTGTGGCAGAAGGTCAGTGAAACCCTCATTATATAGCAATTACAGCACAAAACCCCCTTTCCTTTTAAAATCCAGCTTGAAAGTCAATCCCACTTTCCAAAAGTAAGACATGACAGGGCAGCAATTTAACTTTGGTACAGCTTCAAGACTTACAGAAACGGAAGGGGCTGAGCCTCCTAATAAGTTTGTCCTTCACAATCACCACATCTTTTATCTTTTTCCTCAAATATCTGCAGTCATTAAATGATAAATAGTTAAATGTTTAATGGTTTCAAAGGTTGGACTGTTTTCCTTTTGAGGCCCTCTCCCCCATAAAGTATACAAATTACAAATGCCCTGGAAGTTTGTCATTTCTTTCCAAGAGCTGTTTGGACAGATTCTTCACTACAAGCATATTATCACAGCATGGCTGTGTGGAAACAGCTTCACTTCTCATTAAAGCTTTCTATAATTCATTATATATCGTGTGTTCATATGGTGAGCTTCATTTAGATGAAGCTGATAGTCTCAAGAATTTCTTCTCAGGCTAAAAGCAGCGGCCGTGCAAAAGCCCTCTGTGACTTAAGTAATACAGATTATGAAAACAGATGAAACCCAAGAAGCGGAAACTTAGTTTGAATAGCAAAGAAACACTGTGAGAAAACATTAGAGCCTTTAACGCTACTGCGCTTTTGACTTTTGATTCTTATCATTCAGTAGAACTCTAGTGGTGGCAAAGCTAAGCACAATGTGTTTAGCTGAGAAAGTATTATCTTGAGTTATATTGTTATCTTAAGTAGTTTAGTCGAGGTTCATGTACTCGGTGCAAACAGGTGGGTCTGAAGAAGAAGCTCCTCTGAGCACTTCATTCTCTGATGGGTTGTTTTCTTGTGGAGTAAAAACCATCCATCTGTGTGCGTCCAACACTGTCTCCAAAACTGTCAGCATATTGGATTCTCAACTTTACATTTACAGGAAACATATTTTGTCTAAAATAACTTTACAAAGTTCAACAGACTTTGTAAAGTCATCACAACTGTTTTAAATATATAATCGCCTTTATGCAGTTATTATATGTATTCAAAACACATTGGTTTATAAGTAACGTTACAGACCTGCTTCACTTACAGACCACACAAATGATTCAAATTCACCTGCTTAACACCTGCATTAATTATGATTGGAGCAAAGCAGGAAGTGAGGATGGACTAATGGGAATAGTAAGCCTTTGCCCAGCATGATAAGAAGTAAAAAAAAGTGATAGTTATTAAATATCTATCTATCTATCTATCTATCTATCTATCTATCTATCTATCTATCTATCTATCTATCTATCTATCTATCTATCGATACTACATTTACTACATTTAACAGCAACCACGTGTATGTAAACATTTCCATTTTTATAATAATAGTAAACATTTCCATTTTTATAATAATAGGGACATTTATTTATTTGTTTATTTACATTGAATAAAGAGGAAAAATGACAGAAAATGGAAATCTGAGAGTTGTTGACAACTCATGAGGTGATTTTGTTTCTTTGGGAAGTTTAAAAGCTGTTTTTCATGATTTTGCTGATATAATTTCCTCGCAACATAAAAGCAACAACAACAAGAACGTGTACAACAATTATATTAAAATTGAAGTTGCTTATCCAACCAACATTAACTTAAGTAGTAAGAAAGAATTCATGTTTTTTCTTATTGCTTTTAGTCATTTACAGTAAATCAAATTCTACATTATGATCAGAAACTCCTTATTGTGCCTTCTGTCGCAAAAGTTTCTTTGCTGCCAAGAGCTTTAAATAACTGCAATGAAATATTATACAGTATATTAATGTGTGTCTTTGGAAAAGTATTGTTTTGACTTTAAAAGCAGAAATGCTGGTCCTGAGTCTAAAACCCACAGTGACAAAATAAAATCTGATAAACCTTGGAGAACCACTGGCTACTGCTCCTTAAGCTTTTTGTTTTGAATGCATGCTAAGAATAACTAAAGGCAACACTAATAACAACACAGATTAAAGCTGATATACGACTTTTGTCAACTCGGGTTACATCTTATTTGGACCAAAATGGCTCAACATTCAGAGAAAAGTCCTCTGAAAGGCTTTAACAGTAAAATCAACATGAAACATGTTTTTCCTTTCTGACAGGGAAGACAGTGATGATTTATACATGGGTGCAAACATGTCTGTGAATGAACAAATTACTCCCTTTACACCTATTATAAGTGCAAGAAATGTTTTCATAATTTATAGTACTGTGACAGCTTGACTGCAGCTGCATCATATTATTGCAATTATGAGTAATTCTGTAAACTAATGTCAAAGATATAAGGAAGAAAATGCAGATCTGGCATTGGTCACAATCAAGATTTATTTTTAAGGCTTTCAGGCTGCAGCATTACAACATGTCACAACAACTGGTTTCTGAACATTAAATGGATTCCACAGCTCTACAAGAAGTTGAAAAAAACATGCACAAAACAATCTTATTCTCCAATATCCGGCAATTGTTTTTAATTTTACAGCCTTCTGTTCTGTGTCCAATCCTCTTTTATTTGGTTTGATTGCAGCCTGTTGGAATATTCAGCACAGATTAAAATAGCAGAGGGGCTTGGGTGGTTGTCGACTGGAAGACACAACCGTAGTAATCTTCCAGATGTGCCTCACATGGCTCTGGAATCAGTGGGGAAGTTTCCTTGCAGGCCTTTTTTGGATTTCAGAGAAAACAATCAGAAACTCCTGGCACAGGAACTGTAAGTAATTCAATGATGGCCTTGGAGACAGTAACGAGAGGTGACAGTTATAATCAGCATTGTATAGCCGTGACTAGTGGCGAGATACGTGAAAGAGATTCCTTAACATAGATGTAGAAGAGCTGTATGGAAAACATGTTAGATATGACTTGAATATAAGTGATGGATCTAATCTCCAGTCATGGCTTTATGATCTGTTCATCAGTGCTTCTAATTTGAGACGACTATCCTCCAAAATGACATCTGTTTATGTTCATATTAAAAAGCCCTTTAATGACCTCAGTAATTACAAGCCTTGTCTTTTTGTTGAAAGGATAAAGGAGAATAGTGTGATGTAGCACAACAACAAAGGAGGAGGTTGGGGTAGATGGAGGGTCGGTAAAACGTTGCACTATAATACCTGTTTGTTTTTCCTTCAGTCTGTGCTGGTTTATTGTATTTATTGCAGTCTAGTTATTCCCTGTTCTAACTCTGTGGTAACCAGTGAAACCATCATGACCAAGTATTTTGTGGTGCAGTCTAACCAGCTGCACATATTGTAGATATGTTTGCATTGGTCATGTTTTGTTTTTTTTATGAATGAATTTAGCTCAATAACCCTGTTATACAAGAAATATAACAGTGATAGTAACAGGTGAGACAGCTGGTAACATGTTGGTTTGGAGTCATGGTTGCACTCACTCGCTTCTCTGGTTTTCTAATCATTAGAAGGCTGAAGCTTGTTAATTTTCCTACTAATGGGATGTGCTCATGTAAATAATATACAGTAGATACATTACAGGCTAGTAGACCTATTTGGACCCACAACTCCTTTCCGAGCAGCAACTTCCAAGCAAACCTGCAGTTGTTCTAATGCCCCACTGTGGCTGTGCTCAAGAGTGACTCAGTCTCCACAGGCTTTTATGTTGAAATACCCAAAAGAATATTTACAGACAAATACAAAAAAATTTTTTTTCTTTATGGATGGTTACCCCCTTCACTGGCTCTTCATTGTAGCTCATGTCACATAATTGGGAGCCCCCCACCCCCACATAATCAATGTGACAGCTTGCTAAACAAGCGTGCTAGTATTTGTAGATAACTTAGCAACCTCTTGTTCAAATATGCAACTCTCAAAAAAGATTACACTGCAAGACTGGGAAGAATAATGTTGAATTTTCAGATGACCACAATAACCATAATAGTAGTATTATAATATAATATTTGACCTGTAAGCGACTTGTAGTTCAGCGCAATTAACTACCACAAAATTTCGGTAAACAGAAATAAAACATTTGGATAACAAACGGCACTTTTTCAGGAGTAATACATGTAGCAAGTTCAGCTTGAATCAATATTCTGGTCACAACATACCAACTCTTATTGTTAATATTAATATCCAAAACATACATCACAGTTTACAGTTGTCACAGATGTTACAGCTGTTCAGTTTTCATGTGAAATTATGAGACTAGCAACATTTTTTCTTCTTCAAACTTCATTTTGAAAACGGGCTGAACTGATGTCTCACTGCTCGTGTTGATTTTTTGTGAACACATTTACAGGTCCTAACCATTGAATAACCAATTCAAATTATAAACACAAGATATAATAAATTGGAATTATCATTTAATCCACTGTGGTCAAGCAGTTTATGGTGGCAATAAAACCTTTTTATTGGTTTTGATCTACATTTAGACCTTTTTAAATATTTTAAATAGAAACCAGCCATGAATAGTTAGAGCGGTTCTAGCTCCAGGGTGACTCCTGAAGAAACTTCCTGCTTCTGGTTGACTGAGGATGAAAATTGTTTGAATAGCTTTAAGGCAGCCTGCAACACAGGTTAACATTGAGACTATTTTATTGTTTGTCCCTGCTGCCTCACCACCTTCACCTTTAAGTCTTACACGGACATGTCTGTAAAGGGAAAAAAATAGATTAAAATGATACGGTGCTTAAACTTGCAAAAGATTCATGACCTGTTAACACAGTGGGGGGCAAAGTCCGATATGCCAGCGCATCCTATTAAACCCAGGCAGGGTGTGCATTAAGGAGCTGGTTCTCTTAAACATACTGATCAAAATATTAATGGTCCCTTATAAACACTGTGCCTTTATCTGACGGGGATTTACTTTATAAAGACCTTAATCCAAGAGCGCAGAGCAGCTCTGCTCATTAGTACTGGCCTTTAACTCACACTCCAGGATGACATACACACAGGTGGACGCTGAGCCCAGAGTGACTATTGTGTTTATGTTATCTTTTCATAAGCTTTGTTTGAAATTTGTCAGACTGCATCACTGTTTAACCATATGCCAGTCAAACCTCACATCCCCAGATGGGTGCCTTTCTGCTAACCCTGCCCAAGGCTGTTCAGCCACACAACTTTTCTCCTGCATCCAGAGCACAAAAACACTATGCTGACTCAAATTTCCTTTTAAATGGAAGCGTATGCTGCCTACATGCAAAGGTTTAGGTCCCCCCATGATAGCTGCAGAGAAGCTGACAAGACAACACTGTAAACGTCTGGTTACAGGAAATGTGTATCAAACGTGCAAGCATGTTGTCCTGCTATAAACCTACACAATCAAGTGTAGGTGAAGAGTGAACAGTGAGGTGAATTCTCAAATGTATTTCAAATGTTGCATTGGCAACTGACAGTCCAGAGGCGTAATCGTTCAATGGTATAATGATCCAAAGCACCCCAGAAAATCAACAGCAGAATGGCTTATAAAAAAGCAAAGAGTCGAGGTGTTGCAGTGGTATAGACCAGCGGTCCCCAACGCCCGGGCCACGGACCGGTACTGGTCCTTGGGTCATTTGGTACTGGGCTGCAAGCATTGAGGCTCGGGTGTGAAATTTATGGTTTTCAGGGGTTTTTTATCATTGTTTTTTTTTTTTTAAATCATGTTTATCATTAACTCGGTTTCCCTGGGTCTTTTCCAGTGTGTTATGAATAAATCTTCTGTTTTTTTGGTACCGGTACTGGTTTTATTTTGTTGTATTTACCCGCGACACCTGAAAGGTCGGTCCATGAAAATATTGTCGGACATAAACCGGTCCGTGGGACTGCTGGTATAGACCAGTGTCCAGAACTCAACCTGAATGAAATCAGTTAAGTTATTCCTACTATGGTGGTGTCATCGGGTGTACTTAGTCATTCAGAGGACTCTTTAAAAACTTTATTTCTCGCATAATCACATTGTGATATATATGCATTTTGTTCTACTTGCTCTTCTCTACTCAATTCAAATGCTCAAATCCTCATTCACTTGTTTATACGTGTGCTTTTTTCCTCTGCTAATACTCAGTGTTAGGCTAACGATACTGAACTCAGAGTTCAATATTATCCTCAAAGGATATTTTGACATGTAGGTTGAGAGAACCAGGGACTGAACCACTGACCCTTTGCTTAGTAGACAATCGTCTCTTGTTCTTGAGCCACAGCAGCCCACAATTTAAAAAGAGGTCTCCCTCTCAATTGCTAAGGCATACTTAAAAGGCCATAATCATTGGGATTCACTCTCTAATATTATAAGGTTTACTGTACGACTATAGTGCCTTGAGGCAAGTGTTAGACCACAGCCTAGCTTTTGATATCCTTGACCACAATATTTTACTTTAGCGATTAGAAAACACCGGTGCTATTAAAGGAACTATGTTGCAGTGGTTTGAATCATATCTACATTAATGGAAAAAATATTCAAACCCCTGTTGATTTTGTAAGTTTGCCCACTAACAAAGAAATAATCAGTCTATAATTTCAATGGTAGGTATTTTGAGCAGTGAGAGACAGAACAACAGACAGAATGCATTGCAAAAAAGTGATGGTGACTATGGTCCCAGCTGCCTTGAGATCACTGACAGGTTCCTCCTGAGAAGTTCTGGGCTGGTTCCACACCGTTCTCATTGTCATTGAAACTCGAGGTTAGATCTGGCGTGGAGCTCCAGACCAAGGGAGTTATTTTATGGTTCTTCTATGTTGTCACCGTTGTCACCGTCTCACCTGATGGCTTGCAGATGGTCTTGTAGACCAGTCGAGCCTTTTGTAGGTCCACAATCTTCTCCCTGACATCCCTGGAAAGCTCTTTGGTCTGGGCCGTGGTGCAGAGTTTGGAATCTGGATAGACTGATTGTTTTGATGGACGGCTGTCTTTTATAATGTCAGGTCGTTACCTGTATAAATACACCTGGGAGCCAGAAATCTTGCTGATTCACAGGGGATCAAATACTTATTTCCTTCATGAAAATGTGAATTGATTTCATTAATTAACTTTTTTGAAATGCATCTTTCTGGATTTTTTTGTTATTGTTCTGTCTCTCACTGTTCAAATAAACCATTGAAATTACAGACTGATCATTTCTCTGTTTGTGGTCAAACTTACAAAATCAGCTGGGGTTCAAATATTTTTTCCCTGACTGTATCTGACAGATTCCAATTCAGTTCCACTGGGGTTCGGTGCTGGGACCAGTACTTTTTACTTTATACATGCTTCCCTTAGGCAATATTACTAGATAACACTGCATACATTTTCATTGCTATGCAGATGCTACCCTACTTTGCAGCCAGTTTATGCAAATCAACTGGTTAACCTACATGCATGTCTTAAAGACATAAAGGCCACCCGGGGAACACAGCTGAACAGAATCTAACTAATTAGACAGGGAAAGTAAAGCTGGACAAGCGACTATCAAAATAAAGCCGAAATTAGCAGGAAAAAAAGCAGGAAATCACTAACACTGAGACCAGGACTAATACATATGAACTTGAGACAAAGACAGAAAATAAATACAAAGACTAGACTGGAAAAACAGAACAGGATTAATAATAAACCTGTAAACTAAGCAATAGGGATACTAACAGCACAGACAACAGGGTCATCATAAGCCCAGGAACATAAATATAACACTATAACCACAATACAATACAGAATGCAAACCCAAAACGCACGATTATCAAAAATACAAAATCAGAAAACCCCAGATATCCAAGACCAAGCGATCATGACACTTACAGACTTTATTCTCCTAACAAACATTTCACTATCAGACTGCTGGCTCACCTGTGGTTACTACAGTTTTCAAACTTAGAATGGGAGGCAGAGGCTTCGGCTTTCAGGTCCCTCTAATATGGATCTAGCTCCCAGTTTGGATTTGGGAGACAGACATTACCGGCATTTAAGATTAAGCTTTATTTTTGACAAAGCTTATAGCTGCCCTCCCTGAAACTGGTTTAGTTAGAGGCTATTCTTCCTCACAGGGGGATTCGGCCTAACAGGCAACTGTTGCTGTGAAAATGGTACTATACAAAAAAGCTGAACTGAATACAACTAGGGGGTCCTTAAAAAAAGAAACATATGAAATAAAATAAAAAATATGCAGATAATACACTCAATAAAACAATTTATTATCAATTAACCTGTCAGCCGGTGATCGGCTGTGATCAGCTGATCACGGGGCCGGGGTTAAAAGAGAGACGCCACCCACCTGTTCGCCGCTCAGACATCATTCTCTTCGTGTCAGGAGCTCCGAAACTCTGCCGACGTCAGTCTCCGCCTGATTCAGCAACCGTGAGTGATTATCCCTTTCAATCCTTTTTCTCTTCCCGGCTCCACTCGCTCTCTGTCTGTAACGACAGTTCCGAAGCCACGCTTCGTGCACTGATCATTACTAGAATAACTGCGTGTCTGCTCCAAACCCACCGCTAGCCTTCGCCGCGCTTGGGTCTAGCCAGCACGCCACACGGGCACGCCGAATTACTGTGTGTGATCCGCCCGACCGTGACAGGATGTCTGAGCCGCATGTAGACCCAGCGGAATTCGAACGGCTGAAAGCCGAAGTATTATATCTTCGCGGTGTGGTGGATCGGATGAGCACAAAGATGGAGTCTCTCACCGAAACTGTCCTCCAGCTTTCCTCTTCCGTCACCTCGCTGCAACGTCAGCCAGCGCCGGTGAGCGCTGAACCCCGGATCGGACTACCAGATAAGTGGAACGGAGTAGACGGCCAGCCTGATGGGTTGCTCGCCACCTTGGACATGATGTTTGAATGTCAACCCACTAAATACGCCACTGCCCGTGCAAAAGTGGCAATGTTAACCTCTCTCTTGTCTGGCCAGGCTCAGGAATGGGCCGCGGCTCTCTACAACAATAAATCTGCAGCGTGTAATGACTATGCTCTGTTTGTGGAGGAGTTAAAGAAAACTTTCGTTCCCCCCAGCAGTGAAGTGGAAGTGGAGTCACAGCTGCTTCATTTACGCCAGGGCAGTCGACCAGTCTGTTACTTCGCCTCCCACTTCCGTACCCTGGCTGCTAAGCTACAATGGGGAGATGCTTCTCTGCGCTCCATCTTTCTAGAGGGACTGGCTGATTACATCAGGGATGAGATGGCCGGCCGTGAGGCCCCAAAGACCTTGGATGAGGCCGTGGACCTTGCCCTGAAGATCGACCAACGTGTGATGTCGCGGCCTCGCCATGCCCCCCGGGCCTCCAAACCCTTCCAGCCTCAGCGGACCACGTCGTCGCGACCTCCTCCCCCCTCTGATGGAGCCATGGCTAGCCCCAGCAGCACATCCAGCGAGGAGCCCATGCAGCTGGGTGGCCTCCCCAAAGAGGAGAAAGAGAGACGCTGGCGTGAGGGCCTCTGTGCCTACTGTGGATCAGCTCGACACCGTCGTCCCCAGTGCCCGCTACGGCCGGGAAACGACGACGCCAGGTAGACTGCGGGGGTGTCCCACCTGGCCCTTCCCACTCCTCTGACCCCTCTCGTTTTCTGTTACCGGTCACATTTCACCTGAAACACCAACAGCTCTCATCCGAAGCCCTCCTGGACACCGGAGCTGCCGAGAACTTCATCAACCAAAAACTAGCCTCTCGGCTTCGCATCCCATTGACTTCCGTCGACCGGTTCCTCCCGGTGACCTCAGTAGACGGGCGACCACTCCAACCCTACCCGGTCCAGTTCCAGACCCAGCCAGTCCGCATGTCTGTCGGGGATCATCAGGAGGAGATCCGGTTTCTAGTAGTCTCGGCCTCTTCCTCTCCTCTCATCCTCGGATACCCCTGGTTCCGTCAACATGACCCCCACGTCTCCTGGTCTTCCTGCCGGATCCTGGACTGGGGTCCCCGGTGTTGACGCCGCTGCCTTCTCTTCCGGACTGGACAGGACTCAAAGTCAGAAGAGGCGTCACCCCCGGAGCCCATCGATCTGGATAAGATCCCTCCGGCTTACCATGACCTGTCCGAGGCCTTCAGTAAGAGGCGAGCCTCTGCTCTCCCTCCTCATCGCTCCTACGACATGGCCATCGAGCTCCTCCCGGGAGCGGTCCCTCCTCGTGGTCGCCTGTTCTCGCTGTCACCCACAGAGAACAAAGCCATGGAGGAGTACGTCGCTGAGGCTCTCCAACAAGGCTTCATTCGCCCTTCTACCTCCCCTGCAGCTGCGGGGTTCTTCTTTGTAAAGAAGAAAGACGGCGGGCTTCGCCCCTGTATAGACTACCGGGGCTTGAATAAAATCACTGTTAAAAACCGCCATCCTCTTCCTCTGCTATCCACCGCACTCGATTCCCTCTCCCAGGCCTGCATCTTCACCAAACTAGACCTACGCAGCACTTACAATTTGGTGCGGATTAGAGAAGGGGACGAATGGAAGACGGCCTTCATCACCCCTAACGGGCACTGGGAGTATCTGGTGATGCCCTTCGGCCTCTGCAACAGCCCTGCTGTCTTCCAACACCTGATCAACGATGTCTTGCGGGACATGCTGGGCCGGTGGGTGTTTGCCTATCTGGATGACATCCTGATCTACTCCCGCACCGAAGTGGACCATATTCGCCATGTGCGGGCCGTGCTAAGCAGGCTGCTCGAGTACCAGCTGTTCTGCAAACTGGAAAAGTGTGCCTTCCATCAACGGTCCACTACCTTCCTGGGCTTCACCATCTCCTCCAATGGCCTGACCATGGACCCGCAAAAGCTCCAAGCCGTGACCCAGTGGCCTCAGCCCTCCAGCCTTAAGCAGCTACAGAGCTTCCTGGGCTTCGCCAATTTTTATCAGCGCTTTATCCGCAATTTCAGCACCATTGTCGCGCCACTGACATCCCTCACTAAACCAGCTAACCTGCCCAGGCCCTTCTGCCTCCCCCCTGGTGCGAAACAGGCATTCCGAGACCTTATCCGTCGGTTTGCTACAGCTCCCGTCCTGCTCCACCCTGATCCTGCCGGAGATTTTGTGGTGGAGGTGGATGCCTCCGATGTTGGCGCGGGCGCCGTCCTCTCTCAACATGGCCCGGATGGAAAACTTCACCCATGCTGCTATTTTTCAAGGAAGTTCTCTGACACGCAGCGACGGTATGGTGTCGGCGACCGGGAACTCCTAGCCATCAAGTGGGCCTTGGAAGAATGGCGGCATTGGCTCCTGGGAGCGAAAGAACCATTTCTGATCTGGACTGACCACCAGAACCTGATCCATATCCGTTCTGCCAAGCAGCTCAACCCAAGGCAGGCCCGTTGGGCCTTATTCTTCGAACCGTACAACTTCCACCTCGCCTACCGCCCTGGCTCCAAGAACACCAAGGCAGACGCCCTCTCCAGGCAGTTCGCCCAGGACGACTTCACGTCAGACCCTGGACCCATCCTACCGTCTCATTGTTTCGCTGCCCCCCTTCGGTGGCCCTTGGAGGACTCTATCCGGGATGCCCTGACCGCCGAACCGCCTCCGCCGGACACCCCAGCTGGGAGGCTCTATGTGCCATCCCGGTGCCGTCAGGAGGCCTTGCTCTGGGCTCACTCCTCCCCGCTCTCTGGTCACCCAGGGCCCGACAGGACCCTCCAGCTCCTCCGTCGTGCCTTCTGGTGGCCCTCCATGACTCGGGACGTCCGTGACTTCGTTTCCGCCTGTGACAACTGTGCTCGGGCCAAGTCCTCCACCCAGCCGCCCGCTGGCGACCTTCACCCTCTCCCTGTGCCGAGACGTCCCTGGTCCCATGTCGGCCTTGACTTTGTTACCGGCCTCCCATCTGTGGACGGTCTTGACACCATCCTCACCTTTGTGGACCGGTTTTCTAAGGCGGTGCACCTGGTCACCCTGGCCGGCCTCCCCTCCGCCAAACGGACGGCCGAGCTCCTCCTGGACCATGTTGTCCGGCTTCACGGATTCCCCAAGGACATAGTCTCCGATCGGGGGCCCCAGTTCACCGCCAGGTTCTGGAAGGCCTTCTGCCGCCTGATTGGAGCGTCTCCCAGCCTCTCGTCCGGCTATCACCCTCAGACCAATGGGCAGGTTGAACGGACCAATCAACAGTTGGGGCGCTTCTTACGGTGCTTCGCCTCCGCCCAACCGTCGCTATGGCCTCGTTACCTGGTGTGGGCTGAGTTGTCTCATAACCTTCACATCTCTTCCGCCACTGGCCTCTCGCCCTTTGAGGTCTGTCATGGTTTTCATCCTCCTATCTTCAGCCATCAGGAAGCGGAGGTCGACGTGCCTGCTGCTGAACGGATGGTCCGCCGCTGTCGCCAGGCCTGGATCAAGGCGCGGGCTGCCATTTCCCGGGCCAACGCTCTGTACACCCGGCAGCATCGTCGCCGCCACCGCCCGGGTCACCCCTTCCAGCCGGGGGACCGCGTCTGGCTCTCCACAAAGCACCTGCGGCTGCGCGGTGAGTCCAAAAAGCTCGCTCCCCGGTTCGTCGGCCCGTACGAAGTCACTGCCCGGCTCAACCCCGTGGCTTACCGTCTCCGGCTTCCGCCCGCCATGAAGGTCCATCCGGTTTTCCACGTCTCGCAGCTTAAGCGGCACGTCGCTTCTTCAAACGTTCTTAGTCCTGGGAGGATTTGCCGACAAAAGGAAAATAAGTAAATATAAGTAATAAGTATCATTTAACCAGTCTTAATTGTTTGTTTTGCTAGTTTTTCAATAGCTCTAAAAGTCTTTAGGTGAATTTCTATACAGCATTAATGGCAACCTCAGAAAACATCGAATCTCACATAGTCAGCAAATATGTGAAGTCTGTACTGTTTGGTTCAACTCTGGACCTTTCAGTACTAAAATTATTTGTAATAATTGGACGCTTTTTCAGTGCAGGCCAAAATGATGGTGAACGTTGCCTAAAAATGTCCTGCCCCTGCATTTATCTAAAGCTCTATAATTATGCTCATCATTAGGATCACTCATCAGACAATTTTGGAGGTCCTACAGTGAAATTAAGATGTTAACAGGTCAATTGTTTCAGGAAATGCAAAGAAGGAAAAATCATCCTTAGAAACCTCAGTCACTTGATGTTTTTACTTTGCATGCAGCATTTAGGAGTCGACTTTCCCCAGAAGACTGTCAGAAACAAGCTCATAAAGGTTCACTAAACTCTAAACTTTCCTTCGGAGGACACGCTTGTTGTGTTGTTGCACTAAAAAAGGACCACAAATCAAGGCAAGAAAACGCTAACTGAAGCTAGCTGTTGTCCACAGCCGTGCACCGTGCCATTTTAGACAACCGTGAGTGCAGCTGTTTGAACAGATGTAAGGCAGAGTGACTCAGGAATCTGTTTTGAACAATCATCCAAAGATTAAGGACGTTAAAAGCAATTGCGAGCCTTTGTTTTGACAAGCTGAAATATTCCTCAAACATAATATTTACAGCAGACAAGCATCTTCACACTAGACACTAGACTGCATGGATGAGCTCCGTAAGTGCCTTGCATCAATTTAGCCTTGTAATGTCCAAGTTGGATCTTGAGCTGTACTCTTGTCATCAAAGGCCATAAATAAGGTGAAACCTAATGTGTTTCTCTGTTGCCTTCTTCTCTGTTATTGTAAGCGTTACTGGATCTAATGATAGAGAGGCCTGGTTGGCGGTATCAGCCTCGGCTCCCAATCTAAACACTCTGACAAAGTGCAGGTGTCCGCAGCCTCCTCTGGCAACTCGGTGGAAAACATTAGATTGGGGCAGGGCTTCCTTTATAGTTCTTAAATCGAGGTGCAGGTCAAGGGCTCCCATCCGTGGCTCTGATCAATACTGT